>NC_046618.1:24564571-24902713 GCF_900324465.2 Anabas testudineus | reverse complement strand
GAGCGTTGAGAGATAGAGAGGGAGCGGAGAGCGGAGAGGGACGAGTGATGAGGGAGAGAGATAGAGAGAGGAGGAGAGAGAGGGAGAGAGAGAGTGAGAGAGAGGTAGAGAGAGAGGGAGAGAGAGAGAGAGAGAGAGAGGGGGAGAGGAGAGAGGAGGAGGGAGAGAGAGAGAGAGGAGGAGAGAGAGAGGTGTGAGAGAGAGCGGAGAGAGAGAGGAGAGAGAGAGAGAGAGGAGGAGAGGAGAGGGAGAGAGAGGGAGAGAAAGAGAGGGAGAGAGAGAGGAGCGAGAGGAGGAGAGAGAAGGATGAGGGAGAGAGAGAGGATGGGAGAGAGTGTGAGAGAGGAGGCTGTGTGAGAGATGAGGGAGGAGAGAGAGCCGAGAGGAGGAGGAGAGCGAGAGAGAAGAGAGAGATAGGGAGAGAGTGAGAGGGAGAGTAGAGAGGTGAGAGAGGTGTTGAGAGAGAGAGAGGAGAGAGGGGAGAGAGAGAGGAGGGGAGATGCAAAGAGGAGAGAGGGTGGAGAGTGAGAGGGGGAGAGGTGAGAGAGGAGAGATGAGAGGACGAGAGAAGAGGAGGGAGAGAGGAGCGAGAGCGAGAGAGAGAGAGGAGAGACCAGAGAGAGAGGAGGAGAGAGAGCGCGAGAGGGAGAGAGAGGAGGAGAGGAGGAGGACGAGCGAGAGAGAGAGAGAGAGAGAGAGAGAGAGAGAGAGTGTGTGAGAGAGAGAGAGAGAGAGAGAGAGAGAGAGAGAGAGAGAGAGAGAGGGAGAGAGAGAGACAGAGTGTGTGTGTGAGAGAGAGAGAGAGAGAGAGAGAGTGTGTGTGAGAGAGAGAGAGAGAGAGAGAGTGTGTGAGAGAGAGAGGGAGAGAGAGAGTGTGAGAGAGAGAGAGAGAGAGAGAGAGTGTGAGAGAGAGGGAGAGAGAGTGTGTGTGTGTGTGTGTGTGTGTAAGAGAGAGAGGCGAAAGAGGCGTCTCTCTCTCTCTCGCTCTCTCTCTCAGCCTGTTACCTGTCTGCTTATTCAGCCTGTAAATGCTCTCTCTCCTCTCTCTATATCAACTTGCTGTTGTTACCTGTTCAATAATGTCTCTCTCTATCTCTATCTCTAAGCTGTTAACTGTCATATTGTCCTCCTCCTCTCTACCGCTACCTCTCTCTCACGTCTGTCATGATTTATCCCTCTTCTAGCCTGTACTGTCAGTCTCTCTCTCTTCTCTCTAGCGCCTTAATGGTCATATCTCTCATTCTTCTCTCTCTCTTCTACGTCTGTATAGTCTTTTCTTCTCTCATCTAGGCCTGTTACCTGTCTATGTATCTCTTCTGTATCATTATCAAGCATTTACATGTCTATGTCTCTCTATTCTCCTCTCAGCTCTTCTCGTTAGCTGTCCATTGTCTCTCTCTCTACTATATCTATCTAACTCTATACTATAGCTTTGGGTCTTTGTTTGTGTTACCTTGTCTTCTATGTCTCTTCTCTCTATCTCTCCTAAGCCTGTTACGTCTATGTCTCCCTCTCTCCCTATTCAGCCTGTTACCTGTCTATGTCTCCTCTCTCTCTCTCTCTCGCTCTCTCTCTCAGCCTGTTACCTGTCTATGTCTCTCTCTCGCTCTCTCTCTCAGCCTGTTACCTGTCTATGTCTCTCTCTCTCTCTCTCTCGCTCTCTCTCTCAGCCTGTACCTGTCTATGTCTCTCTCTCTCTCTCTCTCTCCCTCTCTCTCTCAGCCTGTTACCTGTCTATGTCTCTCTCTCTCTCTCTCTCTCAGCCTGTTACCTGTCTATGTCTCTCTCTCTCTCTCTCTCAGCCTGTTACCTGTCTATGTCTCTCTCTCTCTCTCTCTCTCGCTCTCTCTCTCAGCCTGTTACCTGTCTACTCTCTCTCTCAGCCTGTTACCTGTCTATGTCTCTCTCTCTCTCTTTGGACCAGTCCATTTGCAGCATTGGGGGTGTTTATAAATATTACAACTAAGACATTTACCTAAAGTAAGTAAATTAAGTACAAATACTGCAGTAATACTACAGTACAAACAAACTCTATTACAAGAACTGTATAAAGAAGCAGTAGAGATTCTTCAATAATCAAAAAGTTACTGCAGCAAAAAAGCAATCAGAAATATTATGAAGATAATATAAACTTACAGTAAAAAGGAATAAATAATGTGTTTAGTTCTAGTTAGTGATTTATGACTTTAATGTTGCAGCTGTTACAGGTGGAGCTGATGTTATTACTTTCTTATTTATCACCACACTATATAAATGTGCTGATTCCTAAATGGTAAATTCAATATTTTAATGTACTGACCAGGTTTCACATCAGCTCTGATGGTTTCCACGCTGGTGTCTCCTCTCACGTCACCGCCTGCAGCTTGATGCAGTAATAAAACATCAACGTTTGTTTCAGATAAAGAAAACCTTCATGAATTAAGCTTTTATTGTGTAATAATAAGCTGCTGCAGAGCTGATGTCCTTAATTCGACTGAAGAGCAGCTTCTTTCAGAGCAGCAGGTCAAACAGGAACCTCTTTTCAGCAGGACACAACACACTGCTGAAGCTGATCCTGCAGTCACTGTAAGATGTTATACAGCGAGTTATGAATAAATTCTAGTATAAAAACCTGTTTTAATGAGAAAAACTAAAAGTTTTTGTGTCTGTATTTGAGACACAATTCAAATTACAGGTAAAGGATGAAACAGTTCGACTGCAGAACAATTAGAGAAGAGTCAGAAAGTCTGTGACAGATCCACATAAATATCTGTTTATAGAGTTTGTCATCACAAAAGTATTAGTTAGAATAAACTGAGACGCTTCAAAGGTTTCATGTGTTTAAGTTGGAGGCTGAACAGGTTTATACTGAGTCCCTGTGGTTTCTACAATAACACACAGTGACTGAGAATCACTGTAATTCAGTCTAAACAGCAGAGCACATCTGGAAGGGTTTCAGACACAGACGTGATCAACACAAATTTAAAACCTGGTTTTTAAGGAAAATTATTTAATAATAATCAGAACAGCTCTGTCAGAGGTGAAGGATGTTTCAGTTTAACAAGCAGCAGTGTCTCTTCAGGTGTAATTGAAATTCACGTCATCGTGAACTGAGTCATTTATTCACCGACTATGTGGGTTTAGATGTTTAGGAAGAGTTCTCATTATACCTCCACGGTAGAAGGTCCGAGGTCCGAGGGAGTTGTGCATTACATCACATTTAACAAGCAGATTAGAAATAATAACAATTATTTATTTGATAGATTTTTATAATTGATGGTTTGATTTGGTTTCGTCCAGTCTCCAGTTCTGACATTATTATTATTATTATTATTATTATTATTATTATTATTTCTACCTGCTGTCGACTCAGCTTCATGTCACATGCTGATGTCACTACTTCACTTCATCAGTAGAAGCTACTAATACTCCAGCAGTTTGAAGTATAATTACAAAGTACATGCAGTACTACAGTTGCACACATGTTTTCACTGTGCCCGTCATGCTGTATATAGTAATAATAATAATAATAATAATAACACATCTAATTTATTATTTTATTTATCTTATCAGTTAGAGACCAAACCAGCATCATCAGGGTCTTAGGGGGTCCAGGTAATGACCCTGATGGCGGTCTGTGCGGCCCGCCTGATGTCCTGGTCCTTCTCTGCAGCCTCGCTCCTCCTCACCAGCAGAGGGAGCTGCTGCAGCAGGAGGCGTCTTCCATCTGGAGCTTCAGCCAGGGAGGTCAGAGCCCGCAGGGAGTAGATGATGAGGGCCTTCCTCTCCTTTTCATCCTCCTCCTCTTCTTTCTTAGTCACCAGGTTCAGGAGAACAGGGACGACGTCCAGGTCCAAACACTGCTGCTTCCCTGCAGGAGGAAAACAGGATCAATCACATGGTGCATTCATGGGTTCACAAAGAAGACAACTATTTGATGATCCTGTGAATGGACACAGAACTGAAGGTCTACTAAACTGAAAATAGTTGTAGGAGGAATCGTCTGTTATTTAATTTATGTTTTCTTCACATTGTAGAACACATCTTAGCTCTTTGTTTATAAAAAAAAAACCATCAAATAATAAATCTTCATCTTCACACAGTTCAAATCACTTCACTCTCTGATTCTGGATCAGTTTGCAACTGATTCAGTAACCATGGTGACAGGTTTTGTTCCATTTCTTCTTCTCCATAGCAACAGCAGTCGAGGATGATGGGTATTGTGGTTTTTAGTTTAGTTTTAGCTTCATCAGAAGTCAAACCTGAAGGAACACTGAATGGTCCAGGAGAGGTTCTGTGTTGACGAATGTTAAGGAGAATCTGAACCAGAACTAGGTGTGTGTGTGTGTGTGTGTGTGTGTGTGTATTTTTGTGTGTGTACCTGCGGTGATGATCACCGTGTACATGATGACTCCTGCAGCGTTGGCCTGAACCTCAACGTCTTCGTCCTGCAGCAGACCGACCAGGACAGGAAGTAGTCCCTCCTCACAGACCTGCTGCTTCCCGTCCTCAGGAACACTGAGACCAGCAGAGAAAAATCACAGCAACAAACAAACACTGGAGCCCAGTCCACTCCCCGACTCTGTAAACCAGGACCTGGTGTCCTACCTGAGCGCCATCATGGCTGCAGCTGCCTCTCTGCGGATGTTCGTGGAGTGGTGTGAGAGTTTGTGGCCCAGCAGCGAGACTCCGTCAGAGGCCAGAGCCGGTAGAGCGTCCAGCCTGGAGCAGCGGCTGAGGGTGGAGAGGAGCAGAACCTCCTCCTCCTCCACCTCCTGCTCCTCCTGTTCCTCTCTGAGCTTCAGAATCAGTTTAGGAACCAGAACCAGGAGAGCCTCTGCTCCTGCAGGAGCACGAACAGTGATAATGAAAATACAGCTGGTTTTTAGGGAGAAGAAACAAAAGGGAGGTCTTACTGTAGTTACTGTGGTTACTGTGGTTACTATAGTTACTGTGGTTACCGTGGTTACTGTAGTTACTGTGGTTCCTGTAGTTTCTTTACTATAGTTACTGTGGTTACTGTGGTTACCGTAGGTACTGTAGTTACTATAGTTACTGTAGTTACTGTGGTTTATTTACTGTAGTTAGTATAGTTACTGTGGTTTATTTACTGTAGTTACTGTAGTTAGTATAGTTACTATAGTTACTGTAGTTACTGTGGTTTATTTACTGTAGTTACTGTAGTTAGTATAGTTACTGTGGTTACTGTAGTTACTGTAGTTACTGTGGTTACTGTAATTTCTTTACTATAGTTACTGTGGTTACTGTGGTTACTATAGTTACTGTGGTTACTGTAGTTACTATAGTTACTGCGGTTACTATAGTTACTGTGGTTACTGTGGTTACTATAGTTACTATGGTTACTATGGTTACAGCAGTTTCTGTACGTAACTGTAAAATGTGCTGATTTAGTTCAAATTATCACTGATTACCTTCAACATCTTTAGTTTGAGTAATAATCTACATTAATGTCAACTGTTTCTTGAAGGATGACTCGACTGTACCTGCAGGCAGCAGGGCGAGACGGTTCAGGACTCGGTGGACACTTGTCCTGCAGGAGGACGAGGAGTCGTCCAGCAGCTGGGAGAGAGGAGGCAGCAGGGAGGAGGAGAGCAGGGCCTGTCTGCAGGAGGACACCACACAGACAGTAAAACACCGAGTGTGGACATTTGGACAGTTCTGTCCCTAAAGCTCCTGGAGACAAAACTGAGAGTTAACCTGAAAATCATCAACACAAAGGTCAGAGATGAACTTTGAACCTGTGTCTGTCTCTCTGACTACACCTACACTCAGCCTGGACTTTAGTGATGTCAGACCGCCACCTGGTGGTGACGTCAGAGAACAGCGAGGACAAACATAAATGACGTCTGGTGGTTTTCAGTATTTTTCTTCCTCTAAACTAATCAAACCTGAACTTTTCCACCGACAGACACCTTCTGTTTCTATCTGTTCCGTATCTTTTGTTTGTGTACTGCAGTAAAAATCTGTTTTTAAACTCTGACACCTGAACAGGTAACGATCTCAGGTGATCTGTCACCTGCCGCTGCTGTGGTTGATCAGCAGGTGAAGCAGCTCACAGGTTCGAGCTCTGACTGATGGATCTTCATCCTGCAACAAAACCTTCAGCTGCTCCACAAAACCTGCAGAGAGATAAGAAGAAGAATCCTAACTCACTTATTATAATAAGTATTCATCTGAAGTACTTTTACTTTATTCTTCTATTGTACTTCTACTGCACTATGTTCAGTTACTTCACCTCCATTCACAGTCTGCTGGAGCCGCTCCGGGTCGTGCACCAGGTCGCAGAGTGAAGCCAGAGCCCGCAGCCTCCCGTCGGTCTCCGGCTGCTGCAGCTGCTCGAACAGCTGCGGTACCGCCCGCCGCCCGAAGGCCACCGGAGCCCGGCTCGGGTCAGTCCGAACACCGGGCATCCGGAGCTTTTAGTGGGTTTAAACCGGGTTAATTAGGAGCTAACCGGGTTAGATGGTGAGTTAGCCCGAACTCAGAGCAGCTGTTGCCTAGTAACCGCATGTCAACATCACTGGACGACGGTGCTGCGTTCAATGCCTCTGGGAAAATCGGGATTTAGTGTCATTCAGGATTCTGGTCTCGCTGGACGAGTTAATAGATTCATAGAATTAATCTAAACCTGCAACAAGTAACTAGTAACTAACACAGTAACACTGTAAAATAAATGTAGTGGGGTATAAGTACAATTTGTTCCTCTGATATGTAGCATAAAAAAGTAAAACTAACATGAAATATAAAATATATATACCTTAAACTGGAATCACTGCATTGCTGCTGTAAACCTCCACAGACCAGTGATGTTGTAGTTTACACTCCTCTGTCCTGACTCGAATTCTAATAAGTTTATAATAAGTTTTAAATTTTAAAACGCACTTTTTCCAAAACACCAAACACTTCAGACCCATCTACCTGGCTGGAAGTCCCAGGGTCAAAATGAGAGCAACATTTTGCGACTCATTTGTTTAAATGTTTAATATATAAACTGAAAGTTGAGAGAACAAGAAAGGAAAATAGAGAGAAGTTGGAAAAAGCTGAAAGATTCTTCATCTGCGGCTTCATCCCATCATCTTAAAACATGCACGTCCTTCAGATTACTCAAACCAGGAAACCATTTATGTTCCATCCTATAGATAGAAGAGGGACTTTTGAAATTAGTTTGTCAAATGTATAAATGTATAATCGTATAACTGTTGCAGACGATCTTAAAACTAGTAGTAGTGGACAAATACACATTCTGACCTGATGAATGATGCTGCATGTATCTGACATTAAAACAGTATTAATGTTTGTTTTAATATTTCATTTTAACATAATTTTAACAAACCAGAGCTGGAAAACAGGCATCACCAATTATGTCAAGTTTAAACAGATGAAAAATCAAACATGATGTCACGAGGACAACTTTCTTCCTGGTATATTACTGAAGCGTCAGTTTGAAGAGCAGCCAACACTGAGTTGAGGAAACACGGTCGACAGAGTATCAGTACTCACATTACGATCACTTTCATCCTTCTTTTTATTAAAGTCCTACACTTTATATCTTTATTGCACTTTGTATTTACTTTGGTTATCTTTGTGTAATGTAGAGCTGATATGTGTTAGTAAAGTCTGTTTAACACAGTACAAATGTACATTGTTCATGGTTACAGCAATTATTAGTAAAGTACTGATCACAGCTGCTTTAAAGAAAAACAAACACAATCTACATTAAATTTTAAACACCACTGAGTTTCCAGAGTAACTGATGAATGAACAACACTAACCAAGATGATGAGGGCTAGTACCTCATCAAGGTATTTGATATTGTTATTTTATTAATTATTTTAAAAAGCTTCAGATGTTTGTCTGTGGGTTAAATTATTTGTGACAACTGTAAGTTGTTATAATGACTCATGATGGTAGAACAGCTGTCAGGATCCCTGTCTTGCCCTGTTAGTTTTCCTTTTGTTAGTCTCCTCTCTGTTTATTTTCTCCTCTGTGTCACCTCATAATTTTTTTGTGTTTTTCCCTCTGTTACCATCAATTTTCAGACAAACATTTACTCTAATGAAACTTATTCTTAGATTAAATAAAGTTTGGTACTGTAAATTCAAATGGTATTTAAAAATGGTCAGATAAAAGAGGGTTTTGGGGAAAATACAATATTCAAATAGTCAATTATTATTCTATCAAATTTAAAGATATGACAATCATTCTCTAAAAAAAGTTTTACATTTGACACAGCTACATTTGACTATCGTTGCAGATAGTAGTGAGTGACTGTCAGGAGTGAATTGGAAGAGTGAACTTGCTGTGAACATACCAACCACAACAGCAGGTTGCGGCTGGCATATCCTCGCATGTCCAAAGTCCTCGTTTAAATAGTGTAAGACAAATGGACATTGTGTGGGCTCCAGCATTTGCTTCTCACTCTGAATCACTCACAGACAGCTTCACGTATAATTACATGACAATGAAACGTAAACGTCTTTAAGATGTGGTTTATGTGAAGCATTTACAGACATCCTGCAGTTTCAGTTGTTGTCACAGGCTCCAAGTCTGTGGAAGTCTACTGGAGTGTTTACCTTTTTAAAGTTCTTTCTACAAATGTTCAATTTACAATGTTTATTTAGATTTCGTGATGTGACTGAACCAGATAACCTGCTCAAGATCTGTTAGAAGAAGGATTTAATCTAGGTCACTTTAGTGCTGCTTGATCGACATGTACACTATGGACAAGTTGCTCAGAAAGTCTGAACTTAACACTCCTTTAAAAGGTCAGTATTACTTTACTTGTTACTCTGTTTAAAGTGTAACATATTGTTGTACTCGTATTACTTCCTCCAGAAGAAATGGTGTGTTAAGATCTACAACAGTTATATGAAGTTAAAGCATTGTCTGTTAAATTGTCTTTGCCAAGCAGCCACATGATGAGTTCATGTCTTCTACAGCTCAACCTCTAACATTTGTGTATCTGCATGTTGCTCTTTTACATGTTGTTTCAACCTCTACGTGTAATTGTGTCATGATCCCAGTTTTCTCCTGCCCGTCTGTCTGTTTCTGGTTTCCCCCCTCCCTGCCTCATGACTCTGCCTCTGCTCTTATCTGTTCTCTCCTCCGTCCTCCTCCTCCTCACAGTATTGGACCAGATCCTGTTCCTGCTCCCCTCTGCCTTCTTCCCTGTTCTGTCTTTGTGTTGATTTTTACTGTGTATGACCTGGACCGTCTCCTGACATAGCTTACAGCCCTATTGGACTTTTGCTATCAGTACTGCCTATCTGTGTTGACCTGGATTGTTGTTTGGACCTCTGCATTAGCTTTACAAACATTAGTGTTTGGACGGTTCTTTTTTGTGTGACCTTGGATTTGTTTCTCACTTTGCACCTTTGATTTATGGAAAACAGTTTATTGACATTGTGTGTTTGCATTAACCTATCAAGCTTGTGTAACTTGGCCTCATTCCTCTCCTACTCCCAGTCTACATGTGCTTCACTCTGCTATCGGCCATCTTGGAAGCTCCTATTCACCCGTCATCAGTCACCATCACTTCGGTTACCTGCTCTACAGTCAACACCTCACACTCCACCGATACGGTCTCCTGTCTGGTTCACTCCTCTCTGCCACTCCACCACCACTCAGCAAGTCTTCAACCACCGTACTCACCTGGCGACAGCTCTGTTCAGCTGCTGACTCCTGTGATTCATCCATTGCACTATTGTCAATAAACCTTCATTTAACCCTTTTTCGTTTGTCGTGTGTTCTCTGGCAATGAAGTCGGATCCTAGGTTTGTGACAAGTTGTTGATCCAAGAATCTCTAATCTCCTTGAATCTACTAAAAAATACATTTCTATATTGTTTGACCTGCAACAACAAATATGGTTTTGTAGGATACTGGTGTTATATTTATTTATTTTTATTAACATGATCATAATTACTCTAATGACTTTATTGATCCCCTTAGGAAATTGTTGTTCAAACAGCTGCAGTAGATGATGGCACTACATATTTTGTTAGTGAACTTTCCCAAGTCCTAAATATGGTGATACTGAATGTGTCAGTATAGCTATAGATAGAGTTAGGTGGAAAAGGATGATTCGCCCTGGCGACCCCTGATGGGAAAAGCCGAAAGAGAAGAAGAAGACTGAATGTGTCATTATCAAGTATTTTCAGCTGTTAAAAACTTTTTATGGTTCTGTTAGGACTTTCATACTTTAGGGTGAATGAGATTAAAGTAAAGACGATATGCAAAGTAGTAGTATGGAAATACTACCAACAGTACACCATGGCAGAGGTATGTTTGAGAGACACCATTATGTATATATCACATGTCATTTTTCTTTTAATGCCACAGTAAACATGCAAAACATTGGTCTCTTAAAATGTAAAACATTTCAGAAACAATCCCCAGTTTTGACTTGTTCCACCTCTGCAGCAGTGACCGGGGTGTTTGTGTTCAAGAACACTGAGGGTCAGTAGGAGTCTGTTCTCAAACCACCACCCCCAGAGTCAGTGGGTGACTAATCTACAAACTGCCCCTGCTGCTGCCCCCTCAGAAAAATCTACATCTGTACTGCTGCTCAAATGGCAGACAAGAATATTACCTGTCAGAACTAAACCTGTTTATTGCATTTCAGTGGCAAACACACAGGAATGTTGGACCATACTTTATGTCAGCAGAAACCATTTCACCACATGCTTTTACAAAACCAACATGTCATTGTAACATGTTATTCCTGAGATGCCCCCTCATGTCTCTCTTTATATTAACATGAGCAGGTAACTACAATAGCATGTACGGTGCTCCGTGTTTCACAAATTAGTGGCATCATCTTTGCTTCGTTACAATTAGCAATCATATGAACATATGTGTTTCATATATATGAATGCGAGTACTTCATGTTTCACAAGTCTGTCTGTGAATATTTTATTTGTATGAGTGTGTACATCCTATTTATTTTCCTAAGGGTCTCCTCTTTCTCTCTTTTCATGTTGCAAATGTCATGTGCCTGCAGTTTAGTGGATGTCTGACTGTAATAATCATCATTAACTGTACACAGTAGCTTTATGTGGTTTAATGCTGATGCAAAGTATTTACATTCATCATTACTCAAGGTTTCATTTGGCTTGGACCTGTTTCCAACTACATGATTTTAACATGCTGTACACAACAGCATGGAGGATTCTGACTTTTCTCCATTCATACCACATTTACTTGTATTAAGAGCAGCATTAGTCTTTTTTAGTGATGTAGGGAACTTGTCTCACCTCCTTTACAACATGTCTTATATTAAATTCATTACAGTGTTGATGCTGAACTATATTTAGATTTTACCATTTTGTTCGTGCCTCATCTAAATGAAAGTAGAGCTGTTGGATTTCTTATTTGGGAAGGACGTTCGTCATATTTGAATGAGAATAAGATAAGTCTTCTTGCACATCTCTACATGTAGCGTTAAAATATGCAACTGAAATATCCAAATTCACTTTGTCCTGCGAGTATAACTAAACACTGGGTGAGACATTTAGTGTCACTCAATACAGGACAGTGGAGAATCCTCTGATATCACCACATTTCTGAAGGGTGAGTAAAATACAACTAAAACAACCTTTACACTTGCAACAGTCTCTTTTCAAATATACATTTCTACGCACTCACACATTTTTGGGGCGGCAGTAGCTCAGGAGGTAGAGCAGTCATCTACGAACTCCAGGGTGATTGGTTTGATTCCCGGTTCCTCCTGGCTACTTGCTGAGGTGTCCTTGGACACTGACCTCATTCATTGACAAATCAAATGGAGATACTCACTTCAGGCCTCTTTGTAGGACTAACATCACCACCTGAACCTAGTCTTCATGTGTCTTTTGCAGTGGACTAATGTGTGTTCCAATTTTTGGAGAACATAGAAAAACCTACATTTGCCAATGCTTGAGAATTTTTTATTCCAAGCTCACATGCTAAATTTAAACTTTATGATGATGTATAACTGTGATCGTCCCCGTTTATTCTGTCTTTAAATATTAGTTGGCACCATAATGGCAGGATGCAAACCAAGCTGGACGACACTGAGACTTCTGATCATCTCCAGTCTCCTCATCCTCGTTGAAGAGTTTGGTAAGGCCAAATACTAACTGTACTGTGTAATGTACTATAATACTGTGAATCATATGCACTGTTATTTAAAATGTTATGTAAAACTTTCAATCGTGATTGGAGAGTGTATAAGATATTTTAATATCATCTTCAAATGTTTTGTTAATTCACAAATTCTTTGACAAAAGACTTTAAATTAATTAAACTCAGCTCATAAAGCAGTGGGACAGGAATGAATTAGGTCAAAAACACAAAGCACCAGACAAACGGTATATATTTTTTTAAACACAGCAAATCGTATCAGGAACAAGAAGAAGTAAAATAGGTAAATTATCCAAAACACAATGTGGCTCCACTAGTGAAGAACAACTGATGAACTGCCAGAGGAATGAGGGAAAGTAACAGTAGGTAATAATGACATTTAATTACTGGTCCTCAAAAGTCAGGACAGTGGCTCTTGTGGACCAGGATTAGCATATTTAACAGGGACTAAAGTCCAGGAACCTTCCCTGGTGTAAAAGCCCCTCCAGTACATTGTGGTTGGCATGTCCACAGCAAAGGTCCCTTTGGTGGACAGTGTGTTGGTGCTTCAACCTGCACCTGTGGAAGAATCTCTCTACTGGAAAACACTGGACATGTAAACAATGACCAACTGTCTGATTAATGTCGACCATCAACACAGAGAGACCAGTGTTGTTTTCCTGTGCTCAAACTGTCTGTGTTGTCAAAAAAGAGGCAGAAATATGACAACACAACACAACATCTGGTATAGATCAGTAACTAAACTGTGATTTCTGATTACAGAGTTGAAAGAAGATGTTTGGGAGGAGCTCAGTCCTGACATCGGTGCACTGCACCGTCTCAAAGTACTGTCTGAACAGGTGTTTCATGAAAGACTCAGGAACCCTCAGAAACCCAGGTAACTTAAAGACTTTCAGGATGTTGGTAGCCCAGTCATTTGGAGATAAGGAGGCTAGCCTGATACGGTTTCATTCAAGCTACTGTCTCATGGCGACGTGTTAAGGTACGGTGCCAATAACAAATGAGAACAGAGACTTCACTTTCTATTTTACTATTATTTGGCTTTAGCTTTTTTTAATTAGATCTATTAGCTGTCATTTTTTTGTTACTCAGCATACTTTACATCTGTGACTCTCAGACTTGGGTCTGACGCCTACTTTTGGTGCTATTTTTAGTTTCACCTGGAAGATGCAGTAGGTCTTTGTGACACTGTTTGTATATTTGGCCTCATTGCCTTGCAACAGAAATGTATTCTGCTATTTAGTTTTTATCAGTAGTAACAGGCCTGAAATCTTGTCAACTTTACAGTAATATAGATGTTCGATATTAGTTGTTGCTGAGTTTGTCTAAACTATGTAAACTTGGAATTCAGTTTGTAGATACTCACATGGTCATCTGATTAGATTAGTTTTTCTTTATTATATTCTGATTTGTACCAACATGCTAACATATTAACTTTTTTTAGGGTGGGCAGTGGCCAAGATTTTGGTTATTTTCCAGGATGGTGGATTTTAGAGAAGCCAATAGCAATGAGTCTGGATCTTCTTAAGAACTCATACTGATTATAATTTATTCATAACATCAATAAAAGGTGAAACATCCAAGGGGATGAATACCTATACAGTGCCTATACACTGTATCTACCCTATCAGTGTGCTTTTAGCACAAATTACTACATCACTACAGTGTGGTATGATGGCGTTCAGCCTCTGGCACTGTTGAAGTGTTACTGGTTACTAGGTCCTGACTAAAATGACAGCAGACAGAAGCATGAAGCGTTCTACAATCTCCTGGTAGATGCTTTGTTGACTTTGACTTGATAAAACTGGTAGACAATGTGCTACTGCAAGTTCTGTTGTGTGAGTTACAGGAGGGTTCACCACATCATCATCTCTTTGACATGAACACTTGAAATATGTCAAGAAAGTTGGTCACTGTGGTTGAACTAGCAACTTTTGCCAGTCAGGTCATAAGAGCAGAATTCTTTTAACAGACTAATCTGATCTCTCAATATTGAAATTGATTAATTTCTTGTTGGCATACTGTCTGAAATAAGAGATATATCTGACCAATCTTAGAGGGGAGAAGTGTAAAATTAATCTCTAAGCATGTTCCCTTTTGCAGATAACTGCTAATCTGATGTTTTTCTTTTTCTTTGTTCCCAGGTTTTGGGCACTGCGATGACACACACGATCTCTCACAGCTACAGTCAAAAACTTCATGAATACAGTCTGGATCCTCATTACTCAGTGATAGTCAGTAAAGACTGTACAACAAATCTTGTCTGCCAGAAGCCGACAGCTACACTGTGGTGAAAATCTTTGGGAAGGTTTCAGCAGATGGACAAACTGTGTCCGGTCTCTCTGCTTCATCACTCGCAGAGCTGATGCTGAAACCGTCACTGGAAGCAGCTCCAGTCTTCTCCCTTCATGGAAACACAACCACAGACTTCCAACATAACTTCATGAGGGTTTTTGTGGTGAGAGGAGTCAAAGCAGTCTTAGAAACAAACCAGGAGAATCTCCAGATTTACCAGGTCCTGGATGGACCTGACTCCGTTTCCAAATATCAAATTCCACAAAGACCAGTTGATCACAGCACACAGTACGACCACCAGCAGATCCTCATTATGGAAGACGACCCTGTGGTCAGAAAAGCTGCCACTTATCTTTATGAAAAACATCCACTGGTTAGTTCTGTCTATGTCCTTGATGAAAACCAAATACTAAACCCGATCCAGAGGGACTCTGCCCCTCTGTCAGAGAACAGCAGACTGGTGCTGGTAGGACATGGAGGAAGAGAAAACTCAAGAGAGATGAGACTGGCCGGATACAGAGCAGAAGAAGTAGCTCAAATCATTCAAAGGACCAACAGGATCAGTGATACCATCAAAACAACCAGTGTGGTGGCCTGTGAGGTTGGATCAGATAAGGACTTTGTTGAATCCCTGCTCAGAGAGCTCCGTGACACTGCTCACATCGAGACAGAGCTGCACCTGGGGAACACAGTGATTCAGGTGAGACACACAGGACAGAAAATCACACAAGACATGTCCACAGACGGACTGAAGTGGAGACACAAAGATGACAGCAAGAAAGTGGTGGCAGTCCTGGACAGAAACGGACATGTAATTATTAGAAAGGACCCTGGCAGTAGAGGAGAAGCAGTTTTTACCAATGAAAGAAACTTTCTAACTAATGATAGATCAGAAGACTGGCCAAAGGAGCCAAAGAGATTTATTAACCAGGATGTTTTCACAGAATTTGATGAAGAAGACGGAAGCAAAAATGAAATCACATCTGCCTTTGATGAAATTGAGGCATTGAGTTGGGGACTGTTTCACTCAGATCCAAACCCTCCTAGTAAAATCAGTGCCAACGACCTAAAACAGTATGTGATAGGCATGAGACAGATGAAGGTGAAGAATAAAAAAGGGGAAGTAGAATATAAAATGACTACGTTTACACAACATGATTTGGATAAAAAGAATAAAAAGAAAGAACATGAGGAAGAGGAAGAAGAAGGCAAAGGATAAGATTAAATGGATAGAAAATGACGAGGATTTACAAAAAAAAAAAAATTGATAATTGTTATGAGATTAAATCAGGAAAGGACATTAGAAATATCATTCGTCACTATGCAAAGGATGGAGAAGATGAGCCCACGTACCTGATGGTCAATGACTGGATTTATGAGGTTAATCCTCAAACTCTGTATGTGTATCTAGTGGGAAAAAAGCTGGACAACAACCAAATAGGAAATCAGAACAGAATTGATGAAGGTAAGAACTGTATTATTAATCAGATACACAAAATCAAATACAGAGATATGAAAAATAACATGCAAGTGGTCACAAGCGAATCTGATAAAACAGGAACTGAACAAAATAAAAAAAACGGAAACAGAGAAAGGAGGAGCGAGTCAGGAAGAATTGACAATAAGACAGAAGAAAGAATTATTTAGTAAATTGGTACAAGATCTTTTTCATGGTGAAAAAACATCAACTGGTCTGACACTACATGAAGAGGCCTGGCACACCACATATTTCACTGCATCAGTTATTTCTGCCACAGAAAAGTTACGTTGAAGGATCTGGTGGTAAAGACACATAAATCATTCCTGAAAACGGAGGGACAACAATCATCAACAACTATGATCCTTCCAAAGCACTGGACACTCTTCATTTCACTGTTGATTACAGCCACATTTCTGTGTCCAAATCTGGGGAGGACTGGTACGTTATCACAGCAGGCCAACAAGCAAAAACCATCATCAATCACCAGATTGAGCCTTAGACATTCTGTTCCTGAAAGAGTAATATCAATATATGTAGTTGATCCTCAATATCTGTATGTATAAAAAGTTAAGACATCAAATAGGAAATCAGGACGAAATTGGTGAAGTTAAAAGGTGTATTACTGAGCAGATAAAACAAACGAGCAAACAAGGACACAGAGAGCTATATTAGGTATGTGAAAGGTATTTTTCTGGGAGAACCCACCACGACCCCATCTCTGTCCACTGAGGCCTGGCACACCACATATTTCACTGCATCAGTTATTTCTGAATCTGCTAGAAATTTCCGCACATTTCCACTGACTCTTATGGCCCTGGATATTGTCGACAGCTCAAACAACAACGTCAGAGAGACAGGACTGAATTTCTTTTTTGAAAATCATCCAATGGCAGCAGGAAACAGTTGGATCGACCCAAGCAGGCGTGGATTTACTGGCTCAGCAACACCTAAGGATTCCAGTAAACTGAATAATTCTACACCTAAAACCAAAGAAGAGTTAATGCAGGACCTTGAAAATGTCCTAACAAAAGAAATCGAACTGTTTGAATCATGGATTAATTTAAGTCCAGAAGGTATTCAATCACGGATAGACAACATTGTATTAGAAAAAAATACAAGATAAATGGGTAACCTAATAAAATACAACCTGCTAATTTACATTGTTCCACAATATCAATAAAAAAAACAAACAACTGGTGTGAAATAAGTTTGACATTTTTATTTATGTAATGACATTTCATGTGTTTAGAACAAGTTTCAAATTTGGAAGTACTTGGACATTTGGGCCCTAATATTAATGATAAAACTCTAAATTGACTTAATTAAACTTCCTAGTGTTTTTAACATGACGTAATTACCAAAGTGTGACCTGCAAAGAAACAATAAGTGGTTATGAGTTGGGGAAAGCCACGGGTCATGGAAGAAGGCCCCAGGTGACTCTCTTTAAAATAGACCAAAAAGTGGATCAGGGAAAATAAGTGTGATAGAAAATAAAAACAAAAAGTCATATATGGAAATATTAAATGTGTGAAAAACAATAAATAGCTGATATATTTCTACTTCAGATATAGACTCACCTACTTCATCCCTCAGTAGAACACAGCTTTTTGTTTTCCTACACCCACAGGTGTTTAGTTAAACTTCATGACCACCAAGAACAGTGGTTTGTTCAGTTTCAGGTTAATTTTAAACCAGCTTACATCACAGTCCTTCAGAGAAAAGACATTCTAATAATCAACAGACATATCGAAACCAAGGGATGTGACTAACTGTAAACGTTTTGGTCTAAAGGGAAGTGAACCAGCAGAAATCACAGCTGACCTTTGGACCTTTCCACGTCTGCCTCTTCGCCTCTAATATAATATTAAAGTCAGCCTCATTTTGGGTCCAGCCTTTACACAAACTGTCAAACCATGAGCTTGGCGACTGTGTGAAGCAGATATTTGTCCATCACCTGAACCGTCTGGGTAAGACAAATAAGAGCAAACAAAGTAAAGGGGCTAAAATGATTTTGCATGTATTTTCTATTTGTACGTATGTTAAAGGAGCTTTCTGTGATTACAGATTATAATTAGATTTTTCTCTTATAATTTTCTTTTCTTTCATTCTATTACATTATTACATGTCTACATCTCTTCACTAACATTTGAACTTGACTTTTTTCAGTAAAATGTTTTTTTTTTTTCAGGATTTTAACACATAATGGCTTTAAAGTGCTCTGATACATGTGTTTACTTTTACTCCTGTTCTGTCATTTGAAGCAAAACCCTGAACTTAAATAATTAAAGCAGATTACTGAAACAGAAAAGGGATCATATTTAACTTGAGTGTATGGGTGGATGCTTTGTTTCAGAGCAGACGCAGTGCTGCTTCCTCTCCACTTCCTTCATTTAGTCTTTATGGAGAATTAACATAGTGGATCATGTGAATAGATAATTTAACTCTAATGGGGCCACAGAAATCTTAAAATGTGCATAGATAATAAGATCTTCTTCTTCTTCTTTCGGCTTTTCCCATCAGGGGGCGCCACAGCGAATCATCCTTTTCCACCTCACTCTATCATGAACATCTTCTACCCTGACACTAGCCAACCTCATGTCCTCTGTTATAACATCCATATATCTCCTCTTTGGTCGTCCTCTTGTCCTCCTGCCTGGCAGCTCCATCTCCAACATCCTTCTACCAATATATTCACTATCCCTCCTCTGAACATGTCCAAACCATCTCAGTCTGGCCTCTCTGACCTTGTTGCTAACTCAGGCAACGTGAGCCGTCCCTCTGATGTACTCGTTCCTAATTCTGTCTAACCTGGTCACTCCTAAGGAGAACCTCAACATCTTCATCTCTGCTACCTCCATCTCAGCCTCTTGTCTCTGTCTCACTGCTACCGTCTCTAACCCATAGAGCAGAGCTGGTCTCACCACTGTCTTGTAGACCTTTCCTTTGAGTCTGACACTCTCCTGTCACACAACACTCCTGACACTTTCCTCCACCCGCTCCAACCTGCCTGCACTCGCCTCTTCACCTCTTTTCCACACTCCTCATCACACTGAACTGTTGACCCTAAGTACTTAAACTCCTGCACCTTCTTCACCTCAGCCCCCTGTAACCTAACATTTCTACCTTGATCCCTCTCGTTCAGACACATGTATTCTGTCTTACTACGACTGACCTTCATGCCTCTTCTTTCCAGAGCAACATAGATAATAAGATAAGATAAATCGTTTCACAGCAGTTGGAATTTGTCCTAATACCTGAGGAGAAAGAATCCATAATCATTCATGTGTCGCCCGTCTGATGTCCCAGAAATCGAGAGGAAGTCAGAGGGAAATCCTGAAATGAACCCTCTAAATACACAGTTTGTCAAGTCTAATGTTAAAGTGAAGGACAACACTCCCAGCACGGCTACTGTCATTTGTACTTGTACTGTAAACTTAATTATGTACACTGCACATTGTATCTGCAACTGTTTTTATAAGAAGAACAACAGGTTTGTAAGGTCTGATAAAAAAGAGCCCAGCTGCCAGGAAACACTAAAAAAAACATAAAACCTTACATCAGCTCACAAACGGGGAACGACAAAGTCCAACAAACATAGGCAGAGTCCAGGGTGAAACAAACGATGAACAAACTAATGTGAGGTGAAGAGCGGGGTATGGTGTATTTAAGGTTAATCCAAGAACAAACAAACGTGTGATTCATTCATTCATTCATTCTTTGGAACGGAGGGGAGCTTATAAAGCAGGGGTCTCAAACTCGCGGCCAGTGGGACCATAATTTTTGGCCCCCCGTCTAAACCACATTTAGTCGCTGACTAGAGGAATGTAATTATTATTATTTTCATTATTATTATTATTATTATATTTTTTTATTACCAATTTATTTTCTTATTTTTTTTATGTTTTTATTTGTATTAAAAAGTAAAAATAAAGCGATTTGAGAAGATAGGATTTTTTTTAAACAAAGCTTTTCTTCTGGAAAACCTGATGTGGCCCAGCCTCACCCAGACTATGCTTCCCGCGGCCCCCAGGTAATTTGAGTTTGAGACCCCTGTTATAAAGGGACAGAGACCAACAGGTGAAATGAATCCATAATTAGTGAGCTGGGAAACAGGGATGAAGGAAGGAACTGTAACACATCTAGAAAGTTCTGCAACTGAAAATGAAACATGTTTAATGCTCGCAGCAATGAAAAGCACTGTATATATTTATATATATATAAATATACAATATTAGTATGTATACATACAGTATATATTTTATATATTTTCTAGAAATGGAAAACCATAAAAAATGTGATCTAATGTGTGTGTATCAAAGACATATAAAGTGGCAAGAAACCTTTGTGAACCTTTTGGAATTTCATGGTTTTCTGCATTAATTTATCATAAAATGTGCTCTGATCTTCATCTAAGTCACAACAATAGAAAAACAAAGTCTGCTTAAAATAATACTACACAAACATTATATGTTTTCATGTTTTTATTGAACATAACATGTAAACATTCACAGTGCATTGGATGTGTTACTGAAAGCTGTCCTGCCCTTTAAAAACACACACCAGTTTTGGTTTTACTGGTTTCAAGAAGCACTGCCTGATGTGAACCATGCCTCGCAGAAAAGAGCTCTCAGAAGACCTACAATCAAGAATTGTTGACTTGTATGAAGCTGGAAAGGGTTAAAAAAGTATCTCCAAAAGCCTTGATTTTCATGTGTCCACAGTAAGACAGACTGTCCACAGATGGAGAAAGTTCAGCACTGTTGCTACTCTCCCTAGGCGTGGTCATCCTGTAAAGATGACTGCAAGAGCACAGCGCAGAATGCTGAATGAGGAAAAGAAGAATCCTAGAGTGTCAGCTAAAGACTTACAGAAATCTCAAGAACATGCAGACATACAGTTTTGTTGACACATCTACAATAAGGAAAACATCAAACAACAATGGAGCATGTTTGAAGTTGGCAAAAGAGCACCTGGATGTTCCACAGCACTATGGCAAAATATTCTGTGGACAGATGAAACCAAAATGGACTCCACAATGTGTGGAGAAAAAAGGCACAGCACCCAACATCAAAACCTCATCCCCACTGTAAAACATGGCGGAGGGAGCATCATGGTTTGGGGCTGCTTTGCTGCCTTAGGGTCTGGACAGATTGTTGTCACTGAACATGAATTCCAGAGTTTATCAAGACATTTTGCGGGAAAACGTAAGACCATCTGTCCGCCAACTGGATACCACAGAGGATGGGTGATGCAACAGCACAATGATCCAAAGCATACAAGTAATTCAACAAAAGAATAGCTTCAACAGAACAAAATACGCCTTCTGGAGTGGCCCAGTCAGAGTCCTGACCTCAACCCGACTGAAATGCTGTGGCATGACCTTAAGAGAGTGATTCACACCAGACATCACAAGAATATTAATATACTGAAACAGTTTTGTGAAGAGGAGTGGTCCAAAATGACTCCAGATCGTTGTGCAGGTCTGATCTGCAACTACAGGAAACGTTTGGTTGAGGTTATTGCTGCCAAAGAAGGGTCAACAAGTTATTAAGTCCAAAAACTTTTTCCACCCTGCACTGTGAATGTTTACATGTTATGTTCAATAAAAACATGAAAACATATAATTTTGTGTACTATTATTTTCAGCAGACTGTGTTTTTGTATTGTTGTGATGAAGATCAGAGCACATTTTATGACCAATTCATGCAGAAAACCATGAAATCCCAAAAGGTTCACAAAGTTTTTCTTGCCACTGTAGCAAGTTTCCACTAATAATATTTTCTGAACTAAAACGAACAATATTTTAAGAGCCTTCAGAAACCGAGACACTGAAACCTCCATGAGGACAGTCAGGCATTAAAGGTGATGATGATCAGTGTTTTAAATTTTTTAAAATTAATAGTTTTTTTAAAGTAGCTTATACCATAATTACTATGAACACGGCCCCCAACAAACAAACTTAAAGTATTTGGGTGTTTGTTTGTGTACCCAGCCTGGATCAGCTCCTTGAAGTAGAACTATACTGTAAGTTTGTGAAATGTTGTAAAGAGTCGTTTTCAATAAGAAGCAACAACTCTTGTTAAGGTGAAGTGATATCGGGGAAGACTCACTGCAGTACTACTTCCATGATCAGTGGTGTTTTTGTCACTGTCATATTTTGCAGCGTGATGGCAGGTCGGGTGCAGATCTGGAGGTTCCTGATCCTCCTCAGCCTCCTCAGCCTCGCTGAACCATTTGGTAAGAAACGTCTCCCATTTTAACAACTTTAAGTTCAGACTCTATTCTCTGTCACTGCAGCTGAAACCATTAACTTTCAGTCCTGGTTTGTTTACAAAGAACTGGTGTAAAATACATATAAGCAAGATTTAAATCAATCTACCAAAGACTGGAAATAAAGAAACTTCAAGGGTCTTAGATCGTAACTGTTAATCCAAGTGCTATGTCTTAGTTCTTAATGAACAGATAATCTGTATCTATCTTTATAATCTGCAGTAATTACTGACTCCATTCAGAAAACACAGATTGAAGTTCTGAAGGATTTAGAATTACTGAATGTTCCACCCCAAAATATCCAAAACAAAATGAAAATCAATTAAACAAAATCTGTCCAGTTACTGCAACATTCATCAATTTGTATTTGTTGTTTGTTTTGCACAACGATAATAAAAATAATGATAATAAATTACTAATTCATTGGTGCTGCCTTGTGTTGCTGGAAGGATCTTACTACAGAATCTGTAGATCTACAGTAGATCTAAGTTCAGACACCTCGGTTCCACTGAACAGCACCAACCATAAACTACACCCACTGTTTGCCTAATGTTTCAGTCGTGGAGATGAATTCATCTGGACTCCAACAAATACAGATTATTAAACTTAATAAAGTTTATTGAATCTTGAAATAACCGATTTAGACACACTGTTCAGGAGTCCCAGCACTCCAGGTATGTGCTGTGGTGGTGTTCTCCGTCTCTGGCTCCACAGCTGGTTTGTAATGAGAACGTTCAGTTTTGATCTGTATGTAACTCAGTAAGATGACGTGGACTAGAAAAGCTGAGAGACAACCCGTCTTAATTTCACTTAATTTCTTTGAAACAGTGTAAAATATGTTTATTTATCTCCCATTTCTTTAATTTTACCTTGTACAATAACAGTATGTGAGAATTAATAATGTAACAAATACCATTTAATCAACTTCACCCAAACACTGAACTGATCCTCTGAATTAAATGTAAACACTAAAAAACATTTTATTTTAATTACAGAGGTGAGAGATGATGAGTGGGAAGAGCTCAGTCCAGATATCGCAGCACTGCACCGTCTCAGAGGACTGTCTGAACACATGTTTCATGAACAGCTCCAGGACCCTTCAAACCACAGGTGATAATAATTTTGTGGATGATTCGCATGGTTATTTTGGCAATTTTTACGCCGGATGCCCTTCCTGACGCAACCCTCTCTATTTATCCGGGCTTGGGACCGGCACAGAAATCACTGGCTTGCAACCCCTGTGGCTAGATTACAGGTGATAATAATAATAATTATTATTATAATAATAATAATCATCATCATTATTACTAGTGTAACGTATTTGTTCTTTTTCTGCATATATGACATGAGAACAGGTTAAAAAAATAATTCTCAGTTTATCTGCTGGTATTTGTACAAAGAAAACATGGAAGAAGAGAAGGGGTATGACACACAATAAGGTGCTGCAAGATCGTTTTTCCACAACTTCAATGTTTTTTTTAAATTTATGAAACAGGATTTATTTTTTAAGTGTCTATTTTTTGTAATGCTCACTTTGGCAACAAGAGTGCATCACTACACCATGTTCTAAATAGGACTTAAGACCTTTGTGTTTTCTTTGAGTTGAGTTTCAGTTTCTCAACACATTCTAAACATTCTTTATTTTGGCTAAAAATGGAACAGTTTGAGTTTTATGGGATTACTGTAGTTGTTAACTAAATAGTTGTTAATGATAATATACTGTGTGGTTTGTGATAAGGTTCCTTGGCTCATAACAACATTATGTTAACTTAACCATTGTGGCTGAGGTTCCTGTGTTGATTTGTGGCCTTTCTGTGTCAGTGTTTAACTTTTAAAAAAAATATATGTTTTTGGCTCATATTTATTCCCTACATGAACACATTAAAACATTTGAAATAAAAATAATTTTAATGTATTTTGACGAACAACTATTTCTACACCACATGAAAGGCGTCAGTCAGTTCTAAATCAGTTTCTTCATACCAAAGATGCACATCCTAATATATCAAGTGTTGTAAATAAATAAGTGGTTATTTAAGTTTTTGACTGATGATATATTTTGTCTCAGGAACACTTCCATGCATGGAGCCAGAATTCAGAGGTCCAGTAAAAGGTAAAGAGATATTTATTCTACTTTCGTTAGTATGCTTCACACGATACACTTTAACAGTTTGGAGTTAAGGCTCTTTTTTGCAGTTTTTTACAGTCAAAGATGGAAACTTGCTGTCTTATATATTTAAGATAATCAAGATAAGTTGTGTTAGAGGAACAATTTGGATAAAGCAGCCCTTGCATTTTATATACACTGCCCATCCAAAAAAAAAGTCACATGCTTTAATTTGTTGTTTGCCTTTAGTTTTGATTACAGCATGCGTTCGCTGTGGTATCGTTTCAATAAGCTTCTGCAATGTCCCAACATTATTTCAGTCCAGAGTTGCATTATTTTTTCGCCAAGATCTTTTATTGATGATGGGAGAGTTGGACCATTGCTCAAAGTCTTCTCTAGCACATCCCAAAGATTCTCAATGGGATTAAGGTCTGGACTCTGTGGTGGCCAACCTATAAAAAAATGATGGTTCATGCTCCCATAACCACTCTTTTACCATTTTAGCCTGATGAATCTGGACATTGTCATCTTATGCGCGTGTCATCAGGGAAAAAAATAATCCTTTGATGGAATAATTATGGCTGCGCTTACTCTGAAGCTCCCATCATTCGGGAACAGGGTAAATCTGGTCTCATCAGACCACATGCTCTTCTTCCATTGCTTCAAAATCCAATCTTTATCCTTCCTAGCAAATTGAAGCTTTTTTTCCAATTAGCCTCACTGACAAGTGGTTTTCTTAAGGCTACACAGCTGTTTAGTCCCAATCCCTTCCCCTTACTTTCACTATAACATAGCCGTGAGTTCTGCTGTTGTTTTTCTACAATTTAATTTCATTAGATGTTTAAGTGATCAGAATCATTCAAGATGTTTTTCCGATTTTATCCTCGAAGATCATGATTTCCCACTATCCTTCCAGTTTTTTTTAAATGCATTGGACACTTCTTAACCCAGTTTTAGTAATTTCATTAATCTCCTTAGATGTGTTCTTTGCTCGTTTCATGTCAATAATTTGACTCTTCTGAAACAGATTAACGTCTTGTTTACGTCCACAGGATGTTTCTTCAGACATGGTTGTTTAAGAAATGAGAAGCTACTCAATGCTTCAGTTAAAGTTAAATAACTTGTTGGCAGCTGAAAAATAGTCATTCATGCAGTAATTATCATGTGGTAGGTTCTTACCTATTTACTACAGTTAATCCATGCTGTATGGGGTGGCTGTGGCTCAATAGGCAGAGCAGTTGTCTGCCAATCACAGGATTGGTGGTTCGATTCCTGGCTACTACGTCACATGCCAAAGTGTCCATGGGAAGAGATACTGAACCCCAAGTTGCCCCTGGTGAGTCAGGTCAGCTGCATAACAGCTCTGCCATCGGTGTGTGAATGGGTGAATGAGACGCAACGTAAACGCTTTGAGTACCAGCTAGGTAGAAAAGCACTGGACAATAATAATATTTTATTTTTTATAAATTTATTCAGTTTTCATTATCAAAGTGGAGGTTAGGTTATCATGAGGTTTTATTAATGCTGTATTAATTGATGTGTACTCATCTATGACATAAACCGATTTATCTTGTTTCAGGGTGGATATTGACCAAAACCCAATGAGTTTGCAGGATTCCTTGCAGGAGTGTGAGGACTTCACAGCTTGTGTTGTTCAGATAGAACAGGTTGGTGGATTTAAAAGGTGTTAAAGAAAACTGGACTCACCCATATGAATCTACTTCTTAAAAGGGTCTATATTTCACATTACACAGAATGAAATTACAACACCAAGAATTTAAGTTGTACATCTACTGTATATGGGACTGTTGTATATTTGACAGCCATGCTCCAACAGTGTATGATAATGTAATCCAAATCTAAGTTATACCTTCTCCTGTTTTAGTAAGGTGACTGTATTTTTAATTATTTTCAGGACTTTGTGAGCTTCTTGGCAGCTGTTGATGAACATAAGATCCAAGATCGGCTGCTAAGTGCTTCAGAGATCTCTCACAGCTACAGTCAAAAACTTCTGGTCATGACTGACACAGAAAAATCAACGACTGACACAGTTCAACATGAATACAGTCTGGATCCTCATTACTCAGTGATAGTCAGCAAAGAGTGCCTATACAACACATCTTGTCTGCCAGAGGCCGACAGCTACACTGTGGTGAAAATCTTTGGGAAGGTTTCAGCAGATGGACAAACTGTGTCCGGTCTCTCTGCTTCATCACTCGCAGAGCTGATGCTGAAACCGTCACTGGAAGCAGCTCCAGTCTTCTCCCTTCACGGAAACACAACCACAGACTTCCAACATAACTTCATGAGGGTTTTTGTGGTGCGAGGAGTCAAAGCAGTCTTAGAAACAAACCAGGAGAATCTCCAGATTTACCAGGTCCTGGATGGACCTGACTCCGTTTCCAAATATCAAATTCCACAAAGACCAGTTGATCACAGCACACAGTACGACCACCAGCAGATCCTCATTATGGAAGACGACCCTGTGGTCAGAAAAGCTGCCACTTATCTTTATGAAAAACATCCACTGGTTAGTTCTGTCTATGTCCTTGATGAAAACCGAAGACTAAAACTGATCCAGGGGGACTCTGTCCCTCTGTCAGAGAACAGCAGACTGGTGCTGGTAGGACATGGAGGAAGAGAAAACTCAGGAGAGATGAGACTGGCCGGATACAGAACAGAAGAAGTAGCTCAAATCATTCAAAGGACCAACAGGATCAGTGATACCATCAAAACAACCAGTGTGGTGGCCTGTGAGGTTGGATCAGATAAGGACTTTGTTGAATCCCTGCTCAGAGAGCTCCGTGACACTGCTCACATCGAGACAGAGCTGCACCTGGGGAGCACAGTGATTCAGGTGAGACACACAGGACAGAAAATCACACAAGACATGTCCACAGACGGACTGAAGTGGAGACACAAAGATGACAGCAAGAAAGTGGTGGCAGTCCTGGACAGAAACGGACATGTAATTATTAGAAAGGACCCTGGCAGTAGAGGAGAAGCAGTTTTTACCAATGAAAGAAACTTTCTAATTAATCAAAAAACAAACAAACGTTTTCTGACCTACAGAAACAGCTGGCCCAGTGAGCCGAGGAGATTTATTGACGCCGACATTTTTAAGAATATGCCCCGAAAAAATTTAGAGCAAATCAAATCTGCCTGTGATAAAATTGAAGGTCTGTCATGGGCACTGTTTCACTCAGTCCTACAAACTCCAGAGAAAATCCACATCAACAACCCAGAACAAATAAAAGAACAGTATGTGATTGGAGTAAAAGAAGATAATAAGATTATATGGATAGCCGATGACCAAGGAATGCAGGATGTTCTTTCTAATTGTTATGAGATTAAATCAGGAAAGGACATTAGAAATATCATTCATCATTATGCAAAGAATGGAGAAAAGAAGCCCACGTACCTGATGGTCAATGACTGGATATATGTAGTTGATCCTCAAAACTTATATGTGTATTCAGCGGGAAAGAAACTAAACAACAACCAAATAGGAAATCAGAACAGAATTGATGAAGTTAAAAATGCTATTGAGCAGCAGATAGGCAAAGAAAAATACACCGATATGAAAAAAGAAATGCAGGTGGTCAAAACTGAAACTTATAAAACAGAAACTGAACAAACACAGGAAGAATTGATAATAAGAAGGAAGAAAGAACTGTATACTAAATTGGTACAAGATATTTTTCGTGGTGAAAAAACATCAACTGGTCTGACACTACGTGAAGAGGCCTGGCACACCACATATTTCACTGCATCAGTTATTTCTGAATCTGCTAGAAATTTCCGCACATTTCCACTGACTCTTATGGCCCTGGATATGGTCGCCAGCTCAAACAACAACGTCAGAGAGAGAGGACTGAATTTCTTTTTTGAAAATCATCCAATGGCAGCAGGAAACAGTTGGATCGACCCAAGCAGGCGTGGGTTTACTGGCTCAGCAACACCTAAGGATTCCAGTAAACTGAAAAATGTCCAACCCAGAAGTGAAGGACAGTTAATGCAGGACCTTAAAAAGGTTGTAAGACTAGAATCTGACATGTTCTTAAAGTGGAAACAATCTTTACAAAATGTAGAATATGTAGAAGATAAGATGGTGAATATCGCAGAACACTATCAGTTATTTGAGAGAAATCCTGATGCAGAACAAACCTTTCTAGAAGACTTCCATACTTTCAGGGAAAAGATTGAGCAACATGTCAGCAATTTAACTCCCTCTGAGGATCATGGACAACCTTCACCATCTGGACGACTGGGAGGTTATGACGATGGCTATGTTACATTGCAAGATTTGAATTCAGCCTCAGAGTTGGAGAATTCCTTCAAACACGAATCATATTTTTCCAGAGCATCTTCATCATTTGCTGAACAAATTCACAGCAACCTGCTGAAGAAATTTGGTGACGGTCTCGGAAGGCTGCAGCTTAAAGAGGGCAGTGCCAGATTAGAAGATGGACAGTTCATTTGTCAGCTTGTGCATGAGGGCCCTGATTCTAAACCGGTTGAATTTAGGATTGATTTATCTCCAGAGAGTCAATACTACACTGAAAAGATGTTGAACGGCATTGAGACAGCAGTTAAAAACATGGAGATTCACAGCTCACAATCCTCCCACCAAGTCCTAGAGCACATTGGAAGTACTGTTGGCACTCTGGGTCTCATGCTGGGAATGAAAGGAGCTGTTGATGCTTTTGAACGTGGTGACATCAAAAATGGTGTGGTGGGAGCCTTGCAGACAGCTCATGGAGTTACAGCTATGACAACATCTGTTATTGCAAAGCAGGCTCTGTCCTCAGAGATAAGAGTCGCCAGAGCTGCATCAACAATCATGAGAAGTCCTGCAATGAAGGGTGTTATGACAGCTATACCAATAGTGGGAATTGGATTTGGGATATACAATTTAGAAGAAGATTTAAAGAGAGGTGACACACTGGGATACGTTGATGCTGCCTTTGATGGTGCTATGATTGCTTTGGATGTAGTTGCTATTGCTCAGCCTGAACTGGCGCCATTTCTAGCCCCTATTAACCTGGTTCTATCAACAATCCGAATGGTCACTGATGACGTTTATATGGGCATCCAGAATGAACTAAACAGCCTTCCAAAGGACGCAGGTGTGCTGGAAAAAATTGGAGCTGTTTTTGTTGGCTTTGACAAGGGGATTTTCCATTTTGGAATTCATGTCGCAAGTTTTTTTTATAATTGGCGTTATGATGAAATTGAGGAGGGTCGCAGACTTGTTGAACAGATTTCCGACCATAACAAATATTACACAGTTACAAAAGAACAGGATGGAACAACTGCCATTGATTTTAATATTGGTGAATCTTCTTGGAATGGAGGAGGTATTCACTTCAGGCTCACTGATCAGGGTCTGTCTCTGTTCTGTTTGGATTATTTTGTATCAAGTGATGAGAGTTTTGGGAAGAAGTGTTGGGACATTGATACAAAAGGAAGCAAAGATATAATTCTTGGCCTGGGAGAGTCTCATCAGTTAGAGTATACGTCATTAGAGACAAAAATATTCCTTTTCATACCAGTCGGCTCTGTAAATGTGGTTTCAGGTTATAAAGCTGTTTCCAATTCAAGATATGGGATATACAAGGGAAACAGAGAGTCGAATCGTTTCTTTGCAGTTCAGAAAGCAGAAGAAAATGAAACGATTGAAGTCATGTTAAGTTACTATTATCAGCTTTATGGTGAACCAGGTGATGACATATTCTTCCTCGGGCCACAGAAAAGTTACGTTGAAGGATCTGGTGGTAAAGACACATACATCATTCCTGAAAACGGAGGGAAAACAATCATCAACAACTATGATCCTTCCAAAGCACTGGACACTCTTCATTTCGCTGTTGATTACAGCCACATTTCTGTGTCCAAATCTGGACATGATGTTGTGTTGATGTATGAGCACAGTCACACTGTGACCATACAGAACTGGTTTTCAGGGGAATCATATCGTCACATGATCATGATGTCAGGAGACGGAGTCTTGTTTGAGATTTCCTCCACTGTGGTTTCTTCTGTTCAGCTCGTGGCCAAAGGAATTAACAAGATGTTTCAGACACGTGGTCAAACTGTGGACACATCACAGACACTTTTACGTACAGTTACAAACATCTTTGGATCCCAGTATGACGATGTCCTCATTGGAAATGCCGAGAACAATCTGATAGATGGTGGTGGAGGTCGAGATCATTTGAATGGTGGTGAAGGAGAAGACATGTACGTGGTTAAAGACAGAAAACAGTCTTCAGTGCTGATTGAAAATTACTCCACAGATAACAAAACAGACCTGGTGATAATAGAAGCAGATCTTCATACATTTAACGTCAGTGTACAAGGGAACAATGTTATTCTGAATGCTTTGAATACAGGTGTCCGTGTGACTTTAGTGAACTGGTTCCAATCACCGGCAGACAGACACCTACTTGTTCTAACAAAGGATCTGATCACTTTCACAATCTCTGACCACAAAGCTGACTGCCTGCAGAGTGACCTGTTTACCAAGTGCATAAAAAGTCTCAGCATTGACTACAACAACTCCCAATCTCGTCTGGTAGTGGACCTTCAACAGGACGAGGCTTTCAACAGCGTGACTGAGGTCCGTGGGTCAAAGTTTGATGATGTCATCAGAGGGAACAAAGAAAACAATGTTCTTGTCCCAGGAAGTGGAAATGATTTCACTGAGGGCAGAGGAGGAGAGGACTGGTACGTTATCACACCAGGCCAAGGAGTGAAAACCATCAACAATCAATCACCAGATCGAGCCTTGGACATTCTGTTCCTGAAAGAACAATATCAGAAAATAACATGCAGGTGTGAAGGAAAGAATCTCATCATAATGGTGAACGGCAAAACAAATGTCATTTTACAGAACTGGTTTGTTTCAGAGAATTATCAGCACCTACAGATCAGGACCAGTGATGGAATAACAGCTCAACTGATGTCCAATGTCACCAGCTGCAGCAGGTCTTTAATGTTGCCCTTAATTGTTGATTACAGGAACCAGAAACCTGAACCCCTTCAATCACTCCAAACACATCTTTATGTAGGAAAACAAACTCGGTGTTTCAAGTATAAAAGCAGGAAATTTTATGGTTTCAAAGGTAAAGTGATGATGATGGACGATAAAAAGTCAGTGAAAGAAATTTACGGCTCCTCAGGTTTCGACATCATGGTTGGAAACAGCAATGACAATTTGCTCGATCCCTTCACTGGAGGTGCACTGATGTTTGGGGGTGAAGGAAAAGACACTTATATAATCCAACATGGATATGGAGACAACATCATGATCGATAACTATGCAGAAGATCAGAAAACTGACACTGTGTTGGTTGACATGGACTTCCTCCATGGCAGCCAAATGACACTGGACTCAGAGTCAGAAGGAGACCTGAATGTGATGATCACATCAAAAGGGGAACAATTTAAACTCCGTCTGCTCAACTACAACGATAGTTTTCAGCATCAGCACTTGGAATTTCAGACTTCTGATGGGGTGCATTTTAAATTGATTAAGCTAAACTCAACTGGAGATGTCTCGGTCTTTCAGGTTGAAGCTTTCAAAGTGACTCTGAAACAATCACAGGTTGACTGTCGTTTGGACCTAACCTCTCACAGAAATCTGTCAAAGGTCCATACAGTGCAGGGCTGTCCCTCCCAGTCCAACAACTTACTGGGAAATGATCAAGACAACGCTCTAATCGGTGGGTGGAAGGACGACGCTTTGGAAGGAGGAGAAGGAGATGACACACTGATTGGAGGACATGGAGCCGACATCCTGATTGGTGGTTTGGGAGACGATACCCTTCATGGAGAGGATGGAAACGACACTATGATGGGAAACTCTGGCAGTGACATCTTTCTTCCTGGACCAGGAGCTGATTTAGTGGATGGAGGTCCTGGCAGAGATACTGTTCTGTACCGGGGTGATCATGAGAAGGGTAAAGGGGTTTACGTGAACCTGTTAACTGGACAAGGCCGCTTCGCTGACGCTGAGGGGGACGTGTTGAAGGACGTGGAAACTGTGATCGGCACCATCTACTCTGACGTCTTGGTGTCTGGTTATGAAAGTGCTCTTCTCAAAGGTTCCGATGGAAACGACATCTTGGTGTCCACTGGTGGAGATTACCTGGTCGGGGATGATGGACATGACATTTACATGTTGGGTTTCCACCACGGCTCGGTCACCATTAACAACTGTGCAAAGGACAATGCCACAGATGTTTTGTACTTAGGATTATGGTCACCACTGGCATTTAACTGCCAGAGTCCATCTGACGGAGTTATCCTGAATTTTTTTGGACAAAACAAAACTGCTATTAAAATCATCCTGGAAGGCTGGGTCAGTGATGAAAATGAATGTGGCCATCTTAAGTTGGTTTTTGGAAAGAAAGTACTGTCAGTCGACACATTGCTGCAAGAGTGTCAGTTAAAAAAGAATTTAGATGTTAAGGACATCAGTCTAAAGCTGAGAAATCTGCCTATGGCTCAACAGCAAAACCTTGTTCATGTTACAGATTTGTGGCAGAGGTTTTAAGTTCTGTTATACTACAGAGAAAGCCAGCTTTAAATCATGTGGTAATTAAATCATTATGCCTGTTACGAACGGACGGACGAGACCAACGAGTACCAACAAAAAAACAAGGTTTATTATAACTCCCGGCTCAAAATGGGGAAACTAAAACAGGCACGGAGAATAACGACACAAAGTCACAACACAAAACGCTGCAGAGACGCAGGCAAAAATACGAACTAATAAACCAACAAAACCTTATAAAGTACCAACCAAAAAAATCAATACACAAAAAGACAAACTTCAGCTCACCAATTAGAAATACAAGGTAACAAACGTAACACTGCCCAAGGCAGGAGAATATAAACGAACAGACAGACCAACAGTACAAAGTATCAACATAAAACAAAAAAGAAAAACACACAGACCGAAACAAACAAACTGACCAGAGTCGTGGAGCAACAAGGCACAAACGAAGTCCATGAATAAAGCAGAGTAGTGTGACTAACTGACGAAGGAACAAACTGACGAGTGGAGTAGATCTATGTGAGATGTGCAACAAACCAGCAATCAACTGAGGACTGAGGGGTGCTTATAAAACAGAGGGATGCACAGGTGAAATGAATAAGTAATTAGTCAGGTGAGTGGAGAGTGGAGGAAGAGGAAGTCCACATATGGTGTGGCAGGAGAGTGAGCAATGAACAAAAACAAAAACAAAACCCACAGACAGGTGCAAAGGGAGGAATGGTAACAATGCCATTTTGTTGTACATATATATGCAAAGTTGAAGTCATGAAATATTTGAGTAAGAAGTTGTCAGCTAAGAAGGTGAGTTAGTAACGCTATGTGCTATATTAGCTTGACATCGAATTAGAAAATGAAAATGTGGGCAACAGTGCAGGGTTTTTGCATATTTTAGGTAGGCTACTATTCATGTTACAATGTCAGTTGTTAATTCAATACAAATTCATAGGTAGTGGTGTTCTTGTGGAAAACATTACTATAGTCCAACCTCTCAGGACTGTAGAGGGTTTGGGTGTGTGATGTGGAAATGCTGTGTTTTTATGTAGTTTGTGTTGTGTTCAATTGATTATATAATGTTTTTATCTAACTTCAACAACTATTTTAATATGCAATTGCAATAAAGGGATTATATTCTATTTTAACTAAAAAATGGTGATTTATTAACAGATTTTCTCAAATATCACATTTGATCATTACTGTGAAAAGAATTGTGTTCACAGTGTCTGTTAAATGTCAGTTGCACTCGTTCATGTATTTTTGAAATATTAAATTGTGTTTATTTCTACTTTGTTACAAAATTCAAATGACCAATTGTTATTGTATCAAACTTAAAAATATGTCAATCATTCTCTAAATACTTGACTTGGTCATTAATTAATTGGTCAAAATGAAAAAATATTGGCCTGACTTCATTTTGATCATCTTATTTCGTCAAATGTAAAGCTGCATGCAGGAGAAACGCCTGAAAAATGTACATTTCAAACTGCTGCAGGAATTTTCCATAAATGTCCTGTGACCACCGTAAACAGCGTGACACTATCCAGGATTGTGTCCGCCAATTACAGGTTCAACCACAAATAAATCAAAGGTTAGAGATTCAGATAGATCAGCCATCTGTCTGGAGATTGAAATGTGTGACCACGATAGAGTAGTATTCCTCATCCATAGTATGAGCAAAAGTTACTTCACATGTCCAGAAAACAATAATGAAGTATCATTAGGCTTATTAGACCTAAAGTTTAGGAACCCCCATTGTTATACACTAGAGTGATTTCTCGGGTGGAAATGCAGCTTAAGTCCCTAACATCCATAAGACACCTTTCTCTCGACCATGAATAACTTGTGTAACCTGTGTTTCCACCAGACGACTCAGGGCCAAAATTTAACTATGGACTGTAGTTGCATCCCCACAAATGCTGTGGAAGTTCAGGTATTCTGTTCGAAATCTGCTGTGTTGAATGTTGCTGATTGGTCAGATACCTCTTTTAAACTAGCTGAGCAAAATGTGTCAGCAAAGAGATCAGCACAAGATGGCGGATCAGCAGAGTGAGACAAGATGTCAGCCTCCAGTGTTTGTGTCCACTACAGTGGCAAGAGTCACAAAAGCTTTCCCACAGCCTTACTCTCAAAACTGCTGTAGACAGATGAGCTGCAAACACAGGCAGATAATCCTCAATCCAAAGCCCAAAACACAGGCAATCACAGAGCAGAGGGTAAACAAATACAGGTCCACAAAACAGAGAATCCTAAATCCCAGAGACAGACATATTTCCAAAAATAGAAACTGACTGAAAACAAGCAATGGTCCAACAGAATCTGAAAAGGCAGTATTCAGACTGGAAGGTGGAGAAATTTTCTTATATTCTTTTACAGTTTTATACGTATTTTAACAAGCACATCAGCAGTTGTAGTAAAAACTAACGTTACTGTAAGCACAAGCAGACTTACACAAGTTCAGGCATCATGAGATAAAGATGCACAGTCCACAAACATGCAGTTTTCAGTTCTATTTAAAATCTGTGAATGGCAACTGAGTTTAGCTCTGAAAGTTGAATTGAATTGAATTCAATTCAATTTGTATAGCTCTAAAACACAACAGAAGTTATCTCTAGGCACTTTACAGGATAATTATACAAAAAATGATATAGAAAACCCAACAATCCCCTTTGAGCAAGCTTTAGGCAACGGTGGAGAGGAAAAACTCCCTTTAGAGGAACAAACCTCCAGCAGAACCAGGCTCATAGTGGGCGGCCATCTGCCTCGACCGGTTGGGGTGAGTGGAAAGAAAAGAGAGAAAAGAACAGCAGGCAATAAAAACAACAACAAGCAGCAAGAACATTGGAAAGGTCAACTGGATTTTGGAGATATACAGCTCCAGGCCGAGGATACCTGAAGAAAAGTACAGAGAGAGGGAGACAGAGAGGAGGAAACACAACTACAGGAGAGAGAAGACACAAAGTTAATGACATGAAATGGTGGCATTAGAATGGAGAAAGGAGGAAGGAGAGAGGAGAGGAGCTCAGTGTATCAGTAGAGTTCCCCAGCAGACTAACCTATAGCAGCATAACTATAGCAGTTGTTTTTTTGTCTAAACAAGAAACTTAAAATGGTACATGAATAGAACACACAAAGATTATAAAAGGGTATGTAAGTGGTTGGAGAGCTTTTAACACGAATTACTGCAGTGTGGCATGATGTCGTTCAGCCAGGTGTTACCCGTTACTGTGTCCTGATGGAAAATGACAGCAGACAGAAGCATGCCGAGTTCTACAATCTCCTTGTGAGGATCCGCTGACTACCTTTCAGGCTGGCCTCTTATTTTGAAGGTCCTGTTTCCGGGCGGTGTGGTGTTCATGCAGCAGCTTGTCATTCATTAAGCTCATTGATTACACCTGTTGTGCACCGGAGGGCTTTTTACCTGCAGTGTTCCACAGACCTGTTGCCAGATCGTTTGTTGGATTAGTGACAAGAACCAGACTCTACTTTTGCCTCTCATTACAGCCTTGTGTGCAGGACTTAAGGTATTCAATGGCTGAGGACTTTGTCTTTGGACTTCATGGATTATTGCTTTGGATTATGGACTGTGATATTTTTTCCCGGTTTGTGTTTTTGTTGTACGCCGGTGTTTTTCGTTGGATTATCTGTTGGATTATGTGTGGATTTTCTATTGTAGCTTCATGTTTGGATTCACTATGTTTTAAGGACTTTGATTACTCCAGGTATTCATATGGACTCCTTTTTGTGTTTAATTTAAGAAAAGACTGTTCACTGCTCAGCTGCTGGTTGCGCTGTTGTTTTTGTTTGTGTGTCAAACACAAGTGGATTGCTTCGGCCTTATTATTGGTCCTACTAACTCGTGACACTCCTGGTAGATGCTTCGTGGACTTTTGACTTGATAAAACTGGTAGACTAACACCTGTACATCTCAAACATAGCATCACACTGAGGCAGTAAACTCAGACCATGTCCAGGTTTAGTTTTCTGCAGAGTGGTCTGATTTTTTTTTTTTTTATTGGCATATTATCTGATATAAGAGAAATATCTGATCAATCTAAGGGGGGAGATCAAAGTGTAAAATTAATCTCTAAGTGTGTTCCCTTTTGCAGATAAGTTCTAATCTGATGTTTTTCTTTTTATTTGTTCCCAGGTTTTGGGCACTACGATGACGCACACGATCTCTCACAGCTACAGTCAAAAACTTCTGGTCTTGACTAACAAAGAAAAATCAACGACTGACACAGTTCAACATGAATACAGTCTGGACCCTCATTACTCAGTGATGGTCAGTAAAGAGTGCCTGTACAACACAACATCTTGTCTGCCAGAAGCCGACAGCTACACTGTGGTGAAAATATTCGGGAAGGTTTCAGCAGATGGACAAACTGTGTCCGGTCTCTCTGGTTCCATTTCCAAATATCAAGTTCCACAAAGACCAGTTGATCACAGCACACAGTACGACCAATTTTTGGTCGGTATGGATTTATGTAGTTGATCCTCAAAACTTATGTGTATCCAGTGGGAAAGAAACTTAACAACAACCAAACAGGAAATCAGAACAGAATTGATTAAGTTAAAAATGCTATTAAGCAGCAGATAGGCAAAGAAAAATACACAGATATGAAAAAAGAAATGCAGGTGGTCAAAACTGAAACTTATAAAACAGAAACTGAACAAACACAGGAAGAATTGATAATAAGAAGGAAGAAAGAACTGTATACTAAATTGGTACAAGATATTTTTCGTGGTGAAAAAACATCAACTGGTCTGACACGACCTGAAGAGGCCTGGCACACCACATATTTCACTGCATCAGTTATTTCTGAATCTGCTAGAAATTTCCGCACATTTCCACTGACTCTTATGGCCCTGGATATGGTCGACAGCTCAAACAACAACAACGTCAGAGAGACAGGACTGAATTTCCTTTTTGAAAATCATCCACTGGCAGCAGGAAACAGTTGGACCGACCCAAGCAGGCGTGGATTTACTGGCTCAGCAACACCTGAAAATTCCAGCAAACTGAATAATTCTACACCTAAAACCAAAGAAGAGTTAATGCAGGACCTTGAAAATGTCCTAACAAAAGAAATCGAACTGTTGAACTGAATCATGGATTAATTTAAGTACAGCAGATATTAAATCACGGATAGACAACATTGGAAAAGAATACAAGATAAATGGGTAACCTAATAAAATACAACCTGCTAATTTACATTGTTCCACAATATCAATAAAAAACCAAACAACTGGTGTGAAATAAGTTTGACATTTTTATTTATGTAATGAAATTTCATGTGTTTAGTGTTTAGAACAAGTTTCAAATTTGGAAGTACTTGGACATTTGGGCCCTAATATTAATGATAAAACTCTAAATTGACTTAATTAAACTTCCTAGTGTTTTTAACATGACGTAATTACCAAAGTGTGACCTGCAAAGAGACAATAAGTGGTTATGAGTTGGGGAAAGCCACGGGTCATGGAAGAAGGCCCCAGGTGACTCTCTTTAAAATAGACCAAAAAGTGGATCAGGGAAAATAAGTGTGATAGAAAATAAAAACAAAAAGTCATATATGGAAATATTAAATGTGTGAAAAACAATAAATAGCTGATATATTTCTACTTCAGATATAGACTCACCTACTTCATCCCTCAGTAGAACACAGCTTTTTGTTTTCCTACACCCACAGGTGTTTAGTTAAACTTCATGACCACCAAGAACAGTGGTTTGTTCAGTTTCAGGTTAATTTTAAACCAGCTTACATCACAGTCCTTCAGAGAAAAGACATTCTAATAATCAACAGACATATCGAAACCAAGGGATGTGACTAACTGTAAACGTTTTGGTCTAAAGGGAAGTGAACCAGCAGAAATCACAGCTGACCTTTGGACCTTTCCACGTCTGCCTCTTCACCTCTAATATAATATTAAAGTCAGCCTCATTTTGGGTCCAGCCTTTACACAAACTGTCCAACCATGAGCTTGGCGACTGGGTGAAGCAGATGTTTGTTCATCACCTCAACCTGAACGGGCTTGAAGAGTGATTCTCTCTAGGGGACTGGTGTTCAAACGTGTACTGCATAGTCCGCCCCACTCCACTGTCCCTGGGTGATTGTCATCAAATCTCATGGCATGATCGTTCTCAGCCAGACAGCAGGGAGCTCATGTACGCTACGCTCTGCTGGGAAGGAACTGATCCGTGATTCAAATCTGTGCAAGCCCCGATTTTCCACAGACACATTCCTGCAAAGGAAAAACATCCTAAAAAGAATGACCATCTGAAACACACCAGAATACATGGTATCAGTATGAAAACGTACTCTACCTCTATGATTGTTTGATTGTTTGGAACAAGTCAACATTTAGTGAACAAAGTTTGAAATGTGAGATTTTGAGATTTCAGGAGATGTTTTTTATCAGTTCATAAAAACTGTAACAGTGTAGAGAGTTCATGAGAGTCCTTTTCAAGTCCACACTGCTACAGTCTTATAACAGCTGAGAGAAAACAAACAGACGACACGTGAGACATGTTTTACCATCAGTTTTTAAAGGAAAGTAAAAGTGAGGAGCTTCTGAAGTTCCCTTTTTTATTGTCTACATGACTTCACTTCCAGACTGCAGAGGACCTGGAACAAGTCTGGGTAAGACAAATAAGAGCAAACAAAGTAAAGGGGCTAAAATGATTTTGCATGTATTTTCTATTTGTACGTATGTTAAAGGAGCTTTCTGTGATTACAGATTATAATTAGATTTTTCTCTTATAATTTTCTTTTCTTTCATTCTATTACATTATTACATGTCTACATCCCTTCACTAACATTTGAACTTGACTTTTTTCAGTAAAATGCTTTTTTTTTCAGGATTTTAAAAGACAATGGCTTTAAAGTGCTCTGATACATGTGTTTACTTTTACTCCTGTTCTGTCATTTGAAGCAAAACCCTGAACTTAAATAATTAAAGCAGATTGCTTAAACAGAAAAGGGATCATATTTAATTTGAGTGTATGGTTGGATTCCTACTTTTTTTCAGAGCAGACGCAGTGCTGATTCTTCTCCACTTCCTTCATTCAGTCTTTATGGAGAATTGACATAGTGGATCATGTGCATAGATAATTTAACTCTAATGGGGCCACAGAAATCTTAAAATGTGCATAGATAATAAGATAAGATAAATCGTTTCACAGCAGTTGGAATTTGTCCTAATTTCTGAGGAGAAAGAATCCATAATCATTCATGTGTCACCCGCCTGGTTTCCCAGAAATCGAGAGGAAGTCAGAGGGAAATCCTGAAATTAACCCTCTAAATACACAGTTTGTCAAGTCTAACGTTAAAGTGAAGGACAATGCAGCTGCTGAACACTCCCAGCACGGCTACTGTCATTTGTACTTCACATCTCTTGAAACAGTAACACTTTTTCGATAGCACTTTGCTTTGATGTTGTTTCTTCTTGACTTAGATTTTGTTTGCTTGCCTTGTTCCTCACTTGTAAGTCGCTTTGGATAAAAGCGTCTGCTAAACGACTAAATGTAAATGTAAATGTTGTACTTGTACTGTAAACTTAATTATGTACACTCACATTGTATCTGCAACTGTTTTTATAAGAAGACCCACGTGTTTGTAAGGTCTGATAAAAAAGAGCCCAGCTGCCAGGAAATCACTGAAAAACATAAAACCTCACATCACCTGAACTGGTTTTGTCATCTTGGTTGTACATCATCTAGAAAGTTCTGCAGCTGGAAATTAATCATGTTTAATGTTCTCAGCAATGAGATGCACTGGTTATATTTATATATACTGTAAATTAGTATTGATATATACTGTAAATTAGTATTGATATACACTGTAAATTAGTATTGATATACACTGTAAATTAGTATTGATATATACTGTAAATTAGTATTGATATATACTGTAAATTAGTATTGATATACACTGTAAATTAGTATTTATATATACAGTAAATTAGTATTGATATACACTGTATATATTTATACAGTACATACAGTAGACATCTTCTAGAAATTGAAAAACATATAAAATATGATCTAATGTGTGTGTATAAAAGACACATAGCAAGTTTCCACCAATAATATTTTCTGTAAAGAACTAAAACAACAATATTTTAAGAGCCTTCAGAAACCGAGACACTGAAACCTCCGTCAGGACAGTCGGACATCAAAGGTGATGATGATCTTCTTGTTCTAACTAACAGTATTTTTAATTTTTAACAAATAATCGTTTGTAGTAATCAGCCCCAACACACAAATATAAAGTATTTGGGTGTTTGAGAATGAAATGAATTAAGATCAGATCAGTGTTAAGATCCGGGTTCTGTGGGACCAAACCAGTCCTGGTTTTTGTTTTTGTTTTTCTATAATGTTTCCTACATGTAGCTAGAAGCAACAACTCTTGTTAAGGTGAAGTGATATCGGGGAAGACTCACTGCAGTACTACTTCCATGATCAGTGGTGTTTTTGTCACTGTCATATTTTGCAGCGTGATGGCAGGTCGGGTGCAGATCTGGAGGCTCCTGATCCTCCTCAGCCTCCTCAGCCTCACTGAACCATTTGGTAAGAAACGTCTCTCATTTTAACAACTTTAAGTTCAGACTCTATTCTCTGTCTATGCAGCTGAAACCATTAACTTTCAGTCCTGGTTTGTTTACAAAGAACTGGTGTAAAATCTACATATGAGCAAGATTTAAATCAATCTACCAAACACTGGAAATAAAGGAACTTCAAGGATATCAGATCATAACTGTTAATCCAAGTGCTACAGTTATTTGTTCAGTTTCAGGTTAATTTTAAACCAGTTTTCATCACAGTCCTTCAGAGAAAAGACATTCTAATAATCAACAGACATATCGAAACCAAGGGATGTGACTAACTGTAAACGTTTTGGTGTAAAGGGAAGTGAACCAGCAGACACTGCAAAAAGAGTATAATGAAATCCTTGTCCTAAGTTGACCTTAGGACCTTTCCTGGTCCACCACGTCTGCCCATTCACCTCTAATATAATATTAAAGTCAGCCTCAATTTGGGTCCAGCCTTCACACAAACTGTCCAACCAGGAGCTTAAGTTCCTTCCTCAAGAGCATCTTATAATGTATCAGTGTTCCACAGACTTTAGGGGACTGATGTTCAAACATGTACTGCATAGTCCGCCCCACTCCACTGTCCCTGGGTGATGAGGGACAGTGGAGAGTTAATGAATAGATAATCTGTATCTATCTTTATAATCTGCAGTAATTACTGACTCCATTCAGAAAACAAACATACACAGATTGAAGTTCTGAAGGATTTAGAATGTTCCACCCCAAAATATCCAAAACAAAATGAAAATCAATTAAACAAAATCTGTCCAGAAAAAATGAGGTTTATTACAACATTCATCAGTTTGTATTTGTTGTTTGCTGTTAATGAAAATAATGATAATAAATTACTAATTCATTGGTGCTGCCTTGTGTTGCTGGAAGGATCTTACTATAGATCTGTAGATCTACAGTAGATCTAAGTTCAGACACCTCGGTTCCACTGAACAGCACCAACCATAAACTACACCCACTGTTTGCCTAATGTTTCAGTCATGGAGATGAATTCATCTGGACTCCAACAAATACAGATTATTAAACTTAATAAAGTTTATTGAATCTTGAAATAACCGATTTAGACACACTGTTCAGGAATCCCAGCACTCCAGGTATGTGCTGTGGTGGTGTTCTCCGTCTCTGGCTCCACAGCTGGTTTGTAATGAGAACTTTCAGTTTTGATCTGTATGTAACTCAGTAAGATGACGTGGACTAGAAAAGCTGAGAGACAACCCGTCTTAATTTCACTTAATTTCTTTGAAACAGTGTAAAATATGTTTATTTATCTCTCATTTCTTTAATTTTACCTTGTACAATAACAGTATGTGAGAATTAATAATGTAACAAATACCATTTAATCAACTTCACCCAAACACTGAACTGATCCTCTGAATTAAATGTAAACACTAAAAAACATTTTATTTTAATTACAGAGGTGAGAGATGATGAGTGGGAAGAGCTCAGTCCAGATATCGCAGCACTGCACCGTCTCAGAGGACTGTCTGAACACATGTTTCATGAACAGCTCCAGGACCCTTCAAACCACAGGTGATAATAATAATAATAATAATTATAATAATAATAATCATCATCATTATTACTAGTGTAACGTATTTGTTCTTTTTCTGCATAAATGACATGAGAACAGGTAAAAAATAATAATTCTCAGTTTATCTGCTGGTATTTGTACAAAGAAAAGAGAAAACATGGAAGAAGAGAAGGGCTATGACACACAATAAGGTGCTGCAAGATCTGCATCAAGCAAGAAGTTTTTCTCCAATTCCAATGTTTCTTTTTTCAATTCATGAAATAGGATTTATTTTCTAAATGTCTATTTTTGTAATACTCACTTTGGCAACAAGAGTGCATCACTACACCATGTTTTAAATAGGACTTAATACCTTCATGTTTTCCTTGAGTTGAGTTTCAGATTCTCAGCTCATTCTAAACATTCTTTATTTTGGCTAAAAATGGAACAACCTGAGTTTTATTTGATTACTGTTGTTGTTAACTAACTAGTTGTTGATGTTAGATTTATACGGTGTGATTTGTGATGAGGTTCTATGACTCCTAACAACATCATGTTAACTTAACCATTGTGACTGAGGTTCCTGTGTTGATTTGTGTCTGTGCATTTAAAATTGTGTAGAAATTTGTTGGTACCCTTCCTTTAAAAACAGAAAACCCAGACTGTTCACTAAAACACCTGGAAACTGACAAAAGCAATAATAAATAGAAATACAACAAATTATAAATCAGACATTGCTTTTGAGATGTAGTTCAACAGAAGCATTTCTAAAAACAAATGTTTTGACAAAAATGATGGTACCTTAACTTAACATTTTGTTACATAATCATTTCAGGCAATCTAATGACTTCTGTACTTCTCAGTGAGACTTCTGCACCTGTCAACAGGTATTTTGGTCGACTCCTAAAAAGCAAACTGCTCCATCTGTCTCAGGTTTGAAGGATACCTTCTCCAGGCTGCATGTTTCAGCTCTTTCCACAGATGTTCAATGTGATTTAGATCAGGACTCATAGAAAGCCACTTCAGAATAGTCCAGTTATTTGTTCTTAGTCATTTTTGGGTGTTTTCATCTGTGTTTGGTTTCTATCCTGTTAGAGGACCATGACCTGGGACACTTCGCAGCACATTTTGTCCAGAATTCTCTGACGGTTTTGAGATTTCATTAAACCCTGCTCAGATTCAAGACATCATGTGCCAGATAGAGCAAAGCAGCCCCAGAAGATTACTGAACCTCTTCTATGATTTACAGTACTTACAGTGTTCTTTTCTTTGGATGCTTCATTTTGGAATCTGTGATCATAGAGCTGAGTCTCATCTGTCCAAAGGACGTTCTCCTAGAACCTTTGTGGTTTGTCAGTTTTCTCGCTCTTTATGATTTTTTTCATCAGTGTAGTCCTCCTCAGTCGTCTTCCATTAAGTCCACTTTGGCTCCAAAAGTGACTGATGGTGTGATCTGACTCTGACCTTGGATTTCACCTCTAATCTCTTTTTGTTCTGTTCTGGGTTCTTTAGTTACCATTTGTATTATCCTTCTCTTCAGCTTGTCATCTATTTTCCTCTTGCAGTCATGTCCAGGGAGGTTGGCTACAGTCCCATGAACCTTAAACATCTGAATAATATGTGCAACTGTAGTCACAGTCACATCAAGCTGCTTGGAGACGGTCTTAGAGTCTTTACCTTCAACATGTTTGTCTATTATTTTTATTTCTAATCTCTTGCGACAACCCTCTCTTTAGTTTTCTGTGATCCATGTTCAGTGTGGTACACACCATAATACCAGCACAGTGACCACTTTTCACCTTTAAATAGTGGGACTGATTCCAAGTGTGAAGAAACGTGATGTTGAGTACAGGACACACTTTATTTCAACATATTTAAGTAATGTCTGATTTTCATGGGTTCATTTTTAGCAGATTTTATTTATTTTTACTTTTGTCAGTTTCAACTTATTTCGCTGACCTTTGTGGGTTTAATGGAAGGAAACCAACAATTTTGTCCCCAAATGTATGAAGCTACAAGGTCTTTCCTGTGGTTTTGATGTATATACGGTATGGAGATTTTGAAAATTGACAATAATGTAAAATACGATATGTAAGATAAAAGTAGTTAAATGTAGCCAAATTATGCTGCTGGCTTTACTAAAATATTGCTGACAGTACTTTATGTTTTATGGAATAACATACAATTTTATTTAGTAACTATTATCATTATTTAATATATTTAAGCAGTTACATCCTCAGTAAACGTAGTTGTAATTACACTGTTTACATTATAAAAATTTTCTGTTGGGGTTTATGAGCTCTGAGCCGTGTAAGAGCTGCAACAATTAACTTAAATTCATATTTATTCACTACATGAACATGTTGAAACATTTTAAATTCAAAACAATTTGAATGTATTTTGATGAACAACTATTTCTACACCACATGAAAGACATCAGTCAGTTGTAAATCAGTTTCTTTATACCAAAAATGCACATCCTGATATATCAAGTGTGAATAACTGCTACTCACTTGGTTAGTTAAGCGTTTGACTGATGATGTATTTTGTCTCAGGAACACTTCCATGCATGGAGCCAGAATTCAGAGATCCAGTAAAAGGTAAGAAGATGTTTATTCTACATTCATATGCTTCACACGATGCACTTTGACAGTTTGGAGTTAAGGCTCTTTTTTGCTGTCTTTTACAGTCAAGGGTGGAAACTTGCTGTCTTATATATTTAAGACAATCAAGATAAGTTGTGTTACAGGAACAATCTGGATTTGTTGACTGGAAAGGCAGCCCTTGCATTTTATACACTGTGCCTGTGTCACTGACTGGAACGCCTTTAGCTTAGCATTCTCTGTGGTATCGTTTCAATAAGCTTCTGCAATGTCCCAAAATTTATTTCAGTCCAGAGTTGCATTCATTTTTCACCAAGATCTTTTATTGATGATGGGAGAGTTGGACCATTGCTCAAAGTCTTCTCCAGCACATCCCAAAGTTTCTCAATAGAATTAAGGTCTGGACTCTGTGGTGGCCAACCTATAAAAAAATGATGGTTCATGCTCCCATAACAACTCTCTAACAGTTTGAGCCCGATGAATCTTGACATAGTCATCTTGGAATATGCGTATAAGTAATATAAGTGGCATCAGGGAAAGAAAATAATCTCCTGATGGAATAACCTGATCATTCAGTACATTCAGGTAGTCAGCTGACGTCATTCTTCGGACACATAACGTTGCAGAATCTAGACCAGACCAAGTAGAATAGAACTGCCCCCACAAACTTGTACAGTAGACACTAGGCATGATGGGTGCATCACTTCACCTCCTCTCTTCTGGGGTAAATCAGGGGTAAATCTGTACTCATCAGACCACATTGGACTGTTCTTAACCTAGTTTTAGTAGTTTCATTAATCTCCTTAGATGTGTTCTTTGCTCGATTCATGTCAATAATTTGACTCTTCTGAAACAGAATAAAGTCTTGTTTACGTCCACAGGATGTGTCTTCAGACATGGTTGTTTAAGAAATGAGAAGCTACTCAATGCTTCAGTTAGAGTTAAGCTGAAAAATAATCATTCATGCAGTAATTATCTAGTGGTAGGCTCTTACCTATTTACTACAGTTAATCCATGCTGTAGGGGGTGGCTGTGGCTCAATAGGTAGAGCAGTTGTCTGCCAATCCACAGGATTGGTGGTTCAATTCCTGCTGCCACGTCACATGCCAAAGTGTCCATGGGCAAGATACTGAACCCCAACTTGCCCGCAGCGAGTCAGATCAGCTGCATAGCAGCTCTGCCATCGGTGTGTGAATGGGTGAATGAGACGCAACGTAAACGCTTTGAGTACCAGCTAGGTAGAAAAGCACTATATAAGTGCAGAACATTTACCATTTAGTCTTAAGATGGTGGGAGGGAGCTGGAGTATCCGGAGAAAACCCGCACAGACACAGGTGGATATATTTAAACTCCACTCAAAGAGGCACCCAGCTTTCTGTCTTATGTAGAAAATGCTACAGTTCCTTTTTTTAGGTTATTATACACTAATGAAAATCATTATGACCTTTAATTTTTAGTTTCTCTACAGTTACATGACACAGATTTGTCATTAGTCTGGGTTATAATCTGCTAATATAAACAGTACACCAGCTATGATATTTGTGTATTCGGACAATAATAATATTTTATTTTTTATTAATTTATTCAGTTTTCATTATCAAAGTGGAGGTTAGGTTATCATGAGGTTTTATTAATGCTGTATTAATTGATGTGTACTCATCTATGACACAAACAGATTTATCTTGTTTCAGGGTGGATATTGACCAAAACCCAATGAGTTTGCAGGATTCCTTGCAGGAGTGTGAGAACTTCACAGCTTGTGTTGTTCAGATAGAACAGGTTGGTGGATTTAAAAGGTGTTAAAGAAAACTGGACTCACCCATATGAATCTACTTCTTAAAAGGGTCTATATTTCACATTACACAGAATGAAATTACAACACCAAGAATTTAAGTTGTACATTTACTGTATATGGGACTGTTGTATATTTGACAGACATGCTCCAACAGTGTATGATATTGTAATCCAAATCTAAGTTATACCTTCTCCTGTTTTAGTAAGGTGACTGTATTTTTAATTATTTTCAGGACTTTGACAGCTTCTTGGCAGCTGTTGATGAACATAAGATCCAAGATCGGCTGCTAAGTGCTTCAGAGATCTCTCACAGCTACAGTCAAAAACTTCTGGTCATGACTGACACAGAAAAATCAACGACTGACACAGTTCAACATGAATACAGTCTGGATCCTCATTACTCAGTGATAGTCAGCAAAGAGTGCCTGTACAACACATCTTGTCTGCCAGAAGCCGACAGCTACACTGTGGTGAAAATCTTTGGGAAGGTTTCAGCAGATGGACAAACTGTGTCCGGTCTCTCTGCTTCATCACTCGCAGAGCTGATGCTAAAACCGTCACTTGAAGCAGCTCCAGTCTTCTCCCTTCATGGAAACACAACCACAGACTTCCAACATAACTTCATGAGGGTTTTGGTGGTGCGAGGAGTCAAAGCAGTCTTAGAAACAAACCAGGAGAATCTCCAGATTTACCAGGTCCTGGATGGACCTGACTCCGTTTCCAAATATCAAATTCCACAAAGACCAGTTGATCACAGCACACAGTACGACCACCAGCAGATCATCATTATGGAAGACGACCCTGTGGTCAGAAAAGCTGCCACTTATCTTTATGAAAAACATCCACTGGTTAGTTCTGTCTATGTCCTTGATGAAAACCGAAGACTAAAACTGATCCAGGGGGACTCTGTCCCTCTGTCAGAGAACAGCAGACTGGTGCTGGTAGGACATGGAGGAGAAATCTCAGGAGAGATGAGACTGGCCAGATACAGAGCAGAAGAAGTAGCTCAAATCATTCAAAGGACCAACAGGATCAGTGATACCATCAAAACAACCAGTGTGGTGGCCTGTGAGGTTGGATCAGATAAGTACTTTGTTGAATCCCTGCTCAGAGAGCTCCGTGACACCGCTCACATCGAGACAGAGCTGCACCTGAGGAACACAGTGATTCAGGTGAGACACACAGGACAGAAAATCACACAAGACATGTCCACAGACGGACTGAAGTGGAGACACAAAGATGACAGCAAGAAAGTGGTGGCAGTCCTGGACAGAAACGGACATGTAATTATTAGAAAGGACCCTGGCAGTAGAGGAGAAGCAGTTTTTACCAATGAAAGAAACTTTCTAATTAATCAAAAAACAAACAAACGTTTTCTGACCTACAGAAACAGCTGGCCCAGTGAGCCGAGGAGATTTATTGACACCGAAATTTTTAGGAATATGCCAGAAAGATTAGAGCAAATCAAATCTTTAGAGGGTCTGTCGTGGGCACTGTTTCACTCAGACCTACAAACTCCAGAGAAAATCCACATCAACAACCCAGAACAAATAAAAGAACAGTATGTGATTGGAGAAACAGAACACAACAACATTAAAAAGATATTCAGTGACACACAAAAAAAGGTGACTAGTATTGATGTAAACAAAAAACCAAAGGAGGGAATAGACAGCATTCCATGGATAGAAAAGGATGGGGATTTAAAAAACATTCTTTCTAATTGTTATGAGATTAAATCAGGAAAGGACATTAGAAACATCATTCGTCATTATGCAAAGAATGGAGAAAAGAAGCCCACGTACCTGATGGTCAATGACTGGATTTATGTAGTTGATCCTCAAAACTTATATGTGTATTCAGTGGGAAAGAAACTGAACAACAACCAAAAAGGAAATGAGGACAAAATTAAAAAAGTTAAAGAAGCTATTTTTGAGCAGATAGGCAAAGAAAAATACCCAGAAATCAGAGCCAATATCCAGGATAGAGAGAGCTATGTTAGGTATGTGAAAGATATTTTTCTGGGAGAACCCACCACGACCCAATCACTGTCCACTGAGGCCTGGTACACCACATATTTCACTGCATCAGTTATTTCTGAATCTGCTAGAAATTTCCGCACATTTCCACTGACTCTTATGGCCCTGGATATGGTCGACAGCTCAAACAACAACATCAGAGAGAGAGGACTGAATTTCTTTTTTGAAAATCATCCAATGGCAGCAGGAAACAGTTGGATCGACCCAAGCAGGCGTGGATTTACTGGCTCAGCAACACCTAAGGATTCCAGTAAACTGAAAAATGTCCAACCCAGAAGTGAAGGACAGTTAATGCAGGACCTTGAAAAGGTTGTAAGACTAGAATCTGACATGTTCTTAAAGTGGAAACAATATGTACAAAATGTAGAAGATAAGATGGTGAATATCGCAGAACAGTATCAGTTATTTGAGAGAAATTCTGATGCAGAACAAACCTTCTTAAAGGACTTTACTACTTTCAGAGAAAAGATTGAGCAACATGTCAGCAATTTAACTCCCTCTGAGGATCATGGACAACCTCCATCATCTGGACGACTGGGAGGTTATGACGATGGCTATGTTACATTGCAAGATCTGAATTCAGCCTCAGACTTGGAGAATTCCTTCAAACACGAATCATATTTTTCCAGAGCATCTTCATCATTTGCTGAACAAATTCACAGCAACCTGCAGAAGAAATTTGGTGACAGTCTCGGAAGGCTGCAGCTTAAAGAGGGCAGTGCCAGATTAGAAGATGGACAGTTCATTTGTCAGCTTGTGCATGAAGGCCCTGATTCTAAACCGGTTGAATTCAGAATTGATTTATCTCCAGAGAGTCAATACTACACTGAAAAGATGTTGAACGGCATTGAGACAGCAGTTAATAACATGGAGATTCACAGCTCACAGTCCTCCCATCAGGTCCTAGAGCACATTGGAAGTACTGTTGGCACGCTGGGTCTCATGCTGGGAATGAAAGGAGCTGTTGATGCTTTTGAACGTGGTGACATCAAAAATGGTGTGGTGGGAGCTTTGCAGACAGCTCATGGAGTTACATCTATGACAACATCTGTTATTGCAAAGCAGGCTCTGTCCTCAGAGATAAGAGTCGCCAGAGCTGCATCAACAATCATGAGAAGTCCTGCAATGAAGGGTGTTATGACAGCTATACCAATAGTGGGAATTGGGTTTGGGATATACAATTTAGAAGAAGATTTAAAGAGAGGTGACACACTGGGATACGTTGATGCTGCCTTTGATGGTGCTATGATTGCTTTGGATGTAGTTGAAATTGCTCAGCCTGAACTGGCGCCATTTCTAGTCCCTATAAACCTGGCTCTATCAACAATCCGGATGGTCACTGATGACGTTTATATGGGCATCCAGAATGAACTAAACAGCCTTCCAAAGGACGCAGGTGTGCTGGAAAAAATTGGAGCTGTTTTTGTTGGCTTTGACAAGGGGATTTACCATTTTGGAATTCATGTTGCAAGTTTTTTTTATAATTGGCGTTATGATGAAATTGAGGAGGGTCGCAGACTTGTTGAACAGATTTCAGACCATAACAAATATTACACAGTTACAAAAGAACAGGATGGAACAACTGCCATTGATTTTAATATTGGTGAATCTTCTTGGAATGGAGGAGGTATTCACTTCAGCCTCGCTGATCAGGGTCTGTCTCAGTTCTGTTTGGATTATTTTGTATCAAGTGATGAGAGTTTTGGGAAGAAGTGTTGGGACATTGATACAAAAGGAAGCAAAGATATCATTCTTGGCCTGGGAGAGTCTCATCAGTTAGAGTATAAGTCATTAGAGACAAAAATATTCCTTTTCATACCAGTCGGCTCTGTAAATATGGTTTCAGGTTATAAAGCTGTTTCCAATTCAAGATATGGGATATACAAGGGAAACAGAGAGTCGAATCGTTTCTTTGCAGTTCAGAAAGCAGAAGAAAAGCAAACGATTGAAGTCATGTTAAGTTACTATTATGAGCTTTATGGTGAACCAGGTGATGACATATTCTTCCTCGGGCCACAGAAAAGTTACGTTGAAGGATCTGGTGGTAAAGACACATACATCATTCCTGAAAACGGAGGGAAAACAATCATCAACAACTATGATCCTTCCAAAGCACTGGACACTCTTCATTTCGCTGTTGATTACAGCCACATTTCTGTGTCCAAATCTGGACATGATGTTGTGTTGATGTATGAGCACAGTCACACTGTGACCATACAGAACTGGTTTTCAGGGGAATCATATCGTCACATGACCATGATGTCAGGAGACGGAGTCTTGTTTGAGATTTCCTCCACTGTGGTTTCTTCTGTTCAGCTAGTGGCCAAAGGAATTAACAAGATGTTTCAGACACATGGTCAAACTGTGGACACATCACAGACACTTTTACGTACAGTTACAAACATCTTTGGATCCCAGTATGATGATGTCCTCATTGGAAATGCAGAGAACAATCTGATAGATGGTGGTGGAGGTCGAGATCGTTTGAAGGGTGGTGAAGGAGAAGACATGTACGTGGTTAAAGACAGTAAACAGTCTTCAGTGCTGATTGAAAATTACTCCACAGATAACAAAACAGACCTGGTGATAATAGAAGCAGATCTTCATACATTTAACGTCAGTGTACAAGGGAACAATGTTATTCTGAATGCTTTGAATACAGGTGTCCGTGTGACTTTAGTGAACTGGTTCCAATCACCGGCAGACAGACACCTACTTGTTCTAACAAAGGATCTGATCACTTTCACAATCTCTGACCACAAAGCTGACTGCCTGCAGAGTGACCCGTTCAACAAGTGCATAAAAAGTCTCAGCATTGACTACAACAACTCCCAATCTCGTCTGGTGGTGGACCTTCAACAGGACGAGGCTTTCAACAGCGTGACTGAGGTTCGTGGGTCAAAGTTTGATGATGTCATCAGAGGGAACAAAGAAAATAATGTTCTTGTCCCAGGAAGCGGAAATGATTTCACTGAGGGCAGAGGAGGAGAGGACTGGTACGTTATCACACCAGGCCAAGGAGTGAAAACCATCAACAATCAATCACCAGATCGAGCCTTGGACATTCTGTTCCTGAAAGAGCAATATCAGAACATAACATGCAGGTGTGAAGGAAAGAATCTCATCATAATGGTGAACGGCAAAACAAATGTCATTTTACAGAACTGGTTTGTTTCAGAGAATTATCAGCACCTACAGATCAGGACCAGTGATGGAATAACAGCTCAACTGATGTCCAATGTCACCAGCTGCAGCAGGTCTTTAATGTTGCCCTTAATTGTTGATTACAGGAACCAGAAACCTGAACCCCTTCAATCACTCCAAACACATCTTTATGTAGGAAAACAAACTCAGTGTTTCACGTATAGAAGTAAGAATTCAGAGGACAGAGAGCTTTGCCATCTCAAAGGTAAAGTGATGATGATGGACGATAAAAAGTCAGTGAAAGAAATTTATGGCTCCTCAGGTTTTGACATCATGGTTGGAAACAGCAATGACAATTTGCTCGATCCCTTCACTGGAGGTGCACTGATGTTTGGGGGTGAAGGAAAAGACACTTATATAATCCAACATGGATATGGAGACAACATCATGATCGATAACTATGCAGAAGATCAGAAAACTGACACTGTGTTGGTTGACATGGACTTCCTCGATGGCAGCCAAATGACACTGGACTCAGAGTCAGGAGGAGACCTGAATGTGATGATCACATCAAAAGGGGAACAATTTAAACTCCGTCTGCTCAACTACAACGATGGTTTTCAACATCAGCACCTGGAATTTCAGACTTCTGATGGGGTGCATTTTAAACTGATTAAGCTAAACTCAACTGGAGATGTCTCGGTCTTTCAGGTTGAAGCTTTCAAAGTGACTCTGAAACAATCACAGGTTGACTGTCGTTTGGACCTAACCTCTCACAGAAATCTGTCAAAGGTCCATACAGTGCAGGGCTGTCGTTCCCAGTCCAACAACTTACTGGGAAATGATCGAGACAACGCTCTAATCGGTGGGTGGAAGGACGACGCTTTGGAAGGAGGAGAAGGAAATGACACACTGATTGGAGGACATGGAGCCGACATCCTGATTGGTGGTTTGGGGGACGATACCCTTCATGGAGAGGATGGAAACGACACTATGATGGGAAACTCTGGCAGTGACATCTTTCTTCCTGGACCAGGAGCTGATCTAGTGGACGGAGGGCCTGGCAGAGATACTGTTCTGTACCGGGGTGATCATGAGAAGGGTAAAGGGGTTTACGTGAACCTGTTAACTGGACAAGGCCGCTTCGCTGACGCTGAGGGGGACGTGTTGAAGGACGTGGAAACTGTGATCGGCACCATCTACTCTGACGTCTTGGTGTCTGGTTATGAAAGTGCTCTTCTCAAAGGTTCCGATGGAAACGACATCTTGGTGTCCACTGGTGGAGATTACCTGGTCGGGGATGATGGACGTGACATTTACATGTTGGGTTTCCACCACGGCTCGGTCACCGTTAACAACTGTGCAAAGGACAATGTCACAGATGTTTTGTACTTCAGCTCACAGTCATCCCCAATATTCGACTGCCATGTTGCCTCTGACACAGTTCGCCTGAGTTTCTTTGGAATTAACCAAACTGCTGTTAACGTTGTACTGGATGGATGGGTCAGTGATGATGATGAATGTGGCCATTTGGTGGTGGTCTTCAGAGATAAAGTATTTTCAGTGGACATGCTGCTGCAGGAGTGTGAGCAGAGACGACAGTACTGGTCTTGGTCATTTGTCACAACTGTTGTTGTCTGCTTCAGTGTTGTCTTCTTCCTCTGTGCTGTCACAGTGACACTGTGTGAAAAATCTAGAAAAGCTCGACAACAAAAGGTTCAGAGGCAAAAAGAGACAAATGTTGATGCAGAGTCAGTTTCTTTGTCAGCTGATATAATGTGTCATAATGAGTGCTGCAAATTAAATCTGTGAACTGACTATAGCTACATTTCATTTATATTACAGTTCATCTTCCATTGATTGTTGCTTTAATTCATATTCTACATACTATAAAACATTTGTTTGTTTCTAGTTAAGGGCATGGTGTCTGAAGAGGATCACACTTACAGACAGAACATTCCCCTTATTATCCATTATGTAATTATACAAGTGTAACACATGGCATGAAGTAAACATGGGTTCCTACAAAGTCACCAGTAAACAAGTTGCTGATACAAAATTGTATGAACTGGAATTGACAGAAGTCAATCAGCAAAGCAATTAAACCTTGTTATCAGCCATTGTTCCATCTTAACATCTCACAACAACAGGAGTCTGTCTGTGCACCTGCTGCAGAGTTACGTTAAATGTGATCCGGTCCTAGATCCCATACCTGCAGAACCTGTGATCAAGGAATGAAAGTGGTTTCGTTCATTGAATAATGAGTGGTTTTGTTTTACTTTAAATGTTTCAGATATTTTCAGTGTACATCATTTAACCATTAGTGTATTCAGATGTGTTGTTACATTTAGAGCATGCTAATCATTTTAAAACTCCTGTACTACTTATTCCTGCAATTAAAGTCAATTATATGATTTGTGTTTTTTAAAAACTTTTAAAAAGACTTTTAAGAGTTCACAGGAAGACAATTACAAAAATTATGATGTGTTCTGATTAAGGAAACCATCAAATGGTGAGAAACTGAACGATTTATTCATCTGGACTTGAATGACAGTGAATTTAACTTAACGAAGGGGCAGACATTAACACTTCCTCTATCACTTCACACATTTCTCTTTCCACTTCAAAATTTCTGCAGCTGAAAGTTTTTCCATTTTCCTAAATGACCAAGATGTTTTCATTTGTTTTCTGAAGATTTCCAGGATCTCTTATTAGAACTTAAAACACGACCCTGTTCAGAGCTCTGACTCAACACCGGATGAACTCAAAACAACAAGTTGGGAAATCTTTAAAAATAATAATAATAAAAAAATGACAAAATAACGTCATCATTCTATTTCTTCTTCTTCTTGCTCTTCTTCCCTCCCTCTCCCTGCTGAGAGCTGGTGTCTCCTCCTCCACTCTTCTGAGTCCGAGTTTTTAGTTTCGGGATCATCTCTGCCACGTAAAACATCACGTCTTTACCTGAAGGGATAAAATAAACATTATGTCTTTAATAATAAAAAGGTAAGTGTTTAGCGGCTGTGGATCAGGAGGTGGCACAGTAGTCTACCAATCATGGGATTGATGAGTTCAAATTCAGTATCTCCTGTGCAGAACTTACGTGAGGTGAATTTCTCCTGACAGAAGCTGCCGTCTTCCTGCTTCAGTTGAACTCGGACGCGACCTCTGAACTGGACGTCCCTATTCCACTCCCTGGGGTGCATTTTGTTCTATAACACACACACACACATACACGTCTTTACCTGATGTATGTTAACGCCTGATGAAGTGTGTGTGAGTGTGTGCAGTCGTCAGGTTTACCTCGACGTAGACGTTCATCCCAGCAGCTGTCAGGACGTCTCTGATCTCAGCGCAGGACGGATTCTCCACAGCCTACAGACACATAAACACCAGCTGTTTGTCTGGTTTCACTCATTTTTAAAAACAGTATAAGAACTTTAACAACATTATCTAACATTTAGACAACTGCAGCTTCAACCACAACACTGATGCAGTTTAAAGTGAGTCAGGCACTACACCAAATATCTGGAGACTAATGGTCCCTCAGGATGAATTGCAGTAACTTCAGAGAACCTTTTATCACCTCCAACAAAAGATCAACATTTCATTTTGTTCAGTACTTTTGTTTTATGTCCAAATGAGTCATCTTTTAAGTAGTGATAACTTTTTCACTCCGAAAACAATCAAACACAGAAAAGAATCAGTTGAAAGTCAGACAACTGAACAAACATGGACACGTGAAAAGGACTGACAACTGATTCATGCAGAAATTTGTCTCAGTTTCATCTATTTTTTTTTTTTTAATTGCCTTTGTTGTTTTTTTTTGTGTATATGCTAAAAAAGGTTTTTTTCACAGGACACTACCTGTTAGTCTTTAAATGACTTTAAGTAAAGAAAACGCCTCCTTTGTGAGCTCCATCTCTCTAGATGTAACATGTTTCATGTTTTATGCAATAATGACAGTAATGTTTTTTTTGCATTTTTACACATGTTGTTCAGAGTTAATGACCTTGTTTAATTAACCTTGTTACTGCAGGAATGGCTACAAGAGGATCCTATTCCCAGAGTTACCCAGAAGCCACAAGGAAAAACATTAATGATGCTTTGTTAATACACAGTGCATAACTTAGAATATGAGGAGACAATTTTAATATGATCTTGAACACATCATCAAAAACCAGCGTAACTGGTCCAAATCAAAGAAAATGACTGATTTACCATCACACAAACAAAAGAAACACAGAAAATTCTCAAAATACAGTAGAACTAGATGTGATTATGAAAAGAGTATATATGTTAGTTTTCTGTCTTATGCAATCAATTGTTTTGCTCTGATATTAATCCTCAAACTATTTCGTGTTGAAACATCAGTGTAAATTAAAAACCTTCTCTGTGGGGATCCTTCGTCCCTCAGCCAGCGTCTTCTTACTGTTGATGTAAACCGGGTAGAGACAGATGAACCTGAAACACACCACAAACACAGATTGACTGAGACTGACTATAGAGCTAAAAGTAAACAAACTCTTAAACCTGTAATTAACAAGTATTTTATATACTTTTTAGTATTTGATATTTTCATTGTTGATTGATCTGTCTAATATCTTCTGATTTAACCAATTAATCTGTTTTATTCAATGTATTATTAAAGTAGAGGAGCTATAAATGCCTAAAGGTCAATAATGTATTTCAGTTGCTTGTTTTATTTGAGCAACAACAAGATACAACAGAGAAAAGCAGTAAGTCACCACATTTAAGAAGCTGTAAACAGCAAACGTTTGGAACTTTTGTTTGAAAAATGACTAAAGCAATCAAGTGATTATCAGAATAGCCACATATTAGATTAATGTTGATCAACTCAATGGTTAATCAGCTGATTGTTGCAGCCTCAAGACTCTTTTCTTTAGGTTAAATCACTGGTCTGAATGAACAAAGCAGGGATTTATTACTTAATAACCTAATGTCTGAAACATTAAGTCAACTAATAACAAAAACTTATTTCATAACAGTGTGATTTACAACAGAACGTTTCTTTCTACCATGAAAATACGATAAAACGCAGCAGATTAGACAGATCTACGGTTAAAGAACTTTTACACGTCATGCTAAAAGCTGCTGTGCCGCTCTGAACGCCAGACCAAACTTCATGTAAAAAGTAAACCATTTAACGGTTTATGACGAAATTCAGTCAAACGTAGTTTAACCTCACCTCTTTAGAGACTTAAGTAAGTACTTTAAGTAGCGGTATATTTCAGCAATTAACAGACTTTAATCAAATTCAACATTTAACTCGGTTTACCCGACAGCTAGCTGCTCCCACAACCACTAATTTTACCACCATTAGTGAACGTTAACGGTCGATGGTTGTTCTGAACCATAAAAGCTAAATGTAGTTTTGTTGGTGGATTAAAGTTAAAACACGAATTAATTATATGCCGAATTGATTACTGGCCTTTCGCAATCAACATATGGGCTGCAGTAAAAATTCGTGAGCAACCACTTCTAGATACTTACATTGCAATTAACTTCACAGATTTTCAGTAGCACTTTACAATACGTGACGGAAGAGCTAACCACTGTTAGCTTTAGCTTAACGGTAGCTAACTAGGCTAACTGCAAGAACTCACCTCTCTTTATCAGCGGGGTTTTTAGTTAGATGAGCCATTGTTGTAGTTAAATGTGAAGTGGATGCAGCGACTAACGAGACAATTTGATTTGTACCGTAAAGGTTACGTGTATATCTTTATACAGAGCCTGTGTGTAAGCTAACCCACGCAGCCATATGGCCGCTTTACGGCACATTCACTGACTGTTGACAGTCGACGGGGGCGCTCGGTTAATGTCACAGAGTACGCAGGACGGGAGCGAACAAGAAGGCGGTGTCTCTTCATCGTTGTGTTTACGGGTAGAAGGCAGAGCACCGCCCAGTTAGTGCGCCCAAGAAAACATATCAAACCTCTGTAGTCTGTAAGTAGATATTTTAACAGTAATATTTCTCAACGTAGACAAATGGACGCTATGCTTAGATCACTTTAAAACAAATAAAATAGAATAGAATTCAACAAGGCTCGCTAACTATTATTTGGTAATTTTATAAGAATAAGTGTAGTAATGTGTCTTTATTTTCGAATATGATAACATAGGAAATTTAGTAACCTACCATTCAGCCAGGCAACAAGGCACATTTCATTTTAAATGACTGATTACAGTGGGTCCACACTCCAAATATCTTATTAATATAGCAAAACGACCAAAAGAAGAGACAAAAACTAAAAGAAGTGTAAAACTAAACAAAGAAATGCATAATAACCGAAAAGAAACACCACACAACTAAATATAATATATATAAGATATAATAATATATTTCCATCTGTAGGCCCTTCACCTGTGTAGGTTTTTATTTTTTTACGTGTATATGTCTAGGACCTGTTGTCTCATAACTTGTGGAAAACTGCCTTTCATAGTGGTGAATTTAAATAGTTACAGGTTACAGGCAGCATTTAAAATAAAATCTAAATTCATGAAATAAGTTCAATTTGTCGATTTTTGTTGCTTCTTTTTTATATTTATCGTCGTGCGACCTTTCAGATTTATCCTGCGACACCTCAGTCGGTCGCGAACCTTACTTTGGTAGCCACCCTGTCTTGCAGTTCACATTCTGTCCACGCGGCGGCGCAGGTGTGCCGAGTCTGCGCACTGTTGAAATGCCCGGATGTTATTGTAGCTAGCTCTTTTAGCAAATCGGCTAGCCGCTGCGACGCCGCAGACATCTGCCGCATCGGGGACTTTCGACCCTTTTCACTCCCCTAGCCTATATAAACAGGTTTTTAACGTCGGTAATTTAACATTGGTAATCTATCATGATAGAAGTTGACTAAACAGCTCGCTGTTTTTAGGTCTTATAATTAATTTTCCAACCGGTTTGGCGGGACTAGATCGGGTTAACAATACGACGAGCTAAAGGCTAAAGCAGTTAGCGGTGAGACACAGGCCAGTTTGTTTTTTCAGGTAGCTAACTTAGCTTAGCAGGCTACCGCCGCTGTCATGGAAGACAAATCTTTCACTAAAGAATTAGACCAATGGATCGAACAACTAAACGAGTGTAAGCAGCTATCGGAAAACCAAGTCAGGACACTCTGCGAGAAGGTAAGTTGTTTACAAAAATTCGACTTTTACACGGACTCGATCGGCCTCGATTTCTGCTTGGCCTAGATCGTAAAAGCGGCTCTGGCTAATTTCTGAAATGTGGTAACGACTAGGCGGCTATTTTCGCCCCGATTTCGACCAGTCATCCTGAGGTTGCTAATATAGCACTGTAGCTGCTTCGTAATATCTTAATTTTATGTTTTCGCCTAGTTTCCTACTCGACTCTCCAAAACCCTGGTGATATCGATGGTTATCAAGCAACCGTGGTTATTCTGATAGACAGGCCGACAATTCGCAATTTCATCTTTCACAACAAATAGACGGAGCCCATTTTATTGCCCGTTTATTAACGACTGCGTTTTGCTCTCAGACCAATTTTCACTTAATGTTCCATGTTTTAGTACGTTTTACATTTTATTTTTACATGAATATTTCTTGTTATCCACTGATATTTTCACCGCACCCTCTAATTATCGATCAGTTCCTTTATTGCCTAAACCTGTCAGACCTCTTCAGTTTTCAGACGTCACTTCAGGTGTGTTGCACCTTTTAAAAATAACTCGATCAGAACATTTTGTGCATTATCCACCTTTTGTTAGTACATTTTATATCTGAAACGTAAGCCACGCTGCAGATTTTATCTTGAATAAGTGAAATAATAGGGTTAATTTTAGTTATTTTGTTCGTCACATGAATGAAGGAAGAGCTGCAGGTCTACGTTTTGTTTACATACTAAAACACTAAAAGTGGTTTATGGTGATGCTGGTTCATGAGGAAGAAATAAACAGGCTACTGATCTCTGACACCATTTGGTAACAACACATGTACTTTATATAGTAATATAATTTAAGTAATAACTGTTAGCAGAATGCAACTTGAATCAAGATTGAGCTGCATCTAATAATTATTGTAGCGATAAGTTGGTCTGTTATTTACTTGATTAATCATTTGATGATTGAACTGTTAAACTGTTTAATTTATGAGTTAACACAATAAGGTGGCTTATTTTATTAACTAGCAGCATATAGAGATTCAAATACTCACACTTAAAAAGCTGGAATAAGCAGATTTTGGGATTTTTACCCATACATATTATTAATCTACATAAAAGATACTGATTAACTCTCTAGACCAATTATCACATCACATTATGTATTGTTACAGAATATATAACATTTAAAATGGATATAAAACAGGTTCCCTATTATAACATGCTAAAGTAAAGTTTGTGTTTCTGTTGCTGGTCCATGTTCTATTCCAAGGTGAGCTGGAAATCTGTTAGTTAATTTTATTTATCTAAGCTCAGTCATATTTGAGCAATGTCTATGGACAATATTCAGAAATACACTAATCACATTTAGGTACATTTCATAGTTTTAGCCTCACTTTCGTTATCATACATTTTCAACATCCTAAATGAACACATCAGACCTTCATTGAGGTTAAATGTGGATTTGTATAAAATAAGTTACTGTTTGTCTGAAGAGCTTTAATCTTCTCTCTCGTCACATGATCACTTCAGTCTCTGAGATCTGGTTTGTGGCAGAAAATGTTAAAATTGGTCTCTGATTAAATCTTTGTGTTTTTTCCTCCAGGCCAAGGAGATTCTGACCAAGGAGTCCAACGTTCAGGAGGTGAGATTTTGTTTCTAAATCTGAATCTGTTCTCAACATCACATCAGAAAAATCAAACCCACACCGATTGATTTTCAGAACAGCACAGCTGTGGTGCAATAATATCCCATTACAGAGCTCACAGACGACCATTACAGGAATTAGATGCAGGAAACGCGCCCAAGATACCAAAGCATTTGGTGCTTTTGCTGAGAAGCAGATTAGTTGTTTGGTATAATGTTAATCGGAAGTAGTTTTCGTAATCAGTTATTTTGGTTAACTTTCTGCTTAACTGCTTCATTAACTTATATTGATGGTAAAATTTGGTAAAATAATCAATATGTAATCTAATGATTGATCAAAATCTGCGAGTCCTAGCTATAAAGTTAAAATGATAGAGGTATGAGTGTTAAATACAAACAGCGAAGTGTCTGCACATATGAGATGAACTGATTTTTATCTTCTCTCCTTGAAACACAAAACAACAGATCAGTAATAAAGCATGCAGAGACACAGATTCTGTTGAGGCTCAGATGGTGAAATCCTTAGCCTGTGGTAGCTTTTCAAACTGCTTCAGAGAGAGAAATAAACTATAAAATTAAAAAATCTCTGGTTCAGTTCAAATGAACACATGCAGCTGAAGATTGAGATTTACATATGATGAAAACATTCATGTCTCATCAGAAACCAAACTCCAGTTTACAGAATAAATATTTCCACTGCATATAATAGGTGTTTGTATCCATTTTTTTATTTTAGCAAAGAACAAATGTTATGTGGATTTTCAGTGTTGTTCCCTCGGGCGTGTTTGGAACAGAACATGACTGAGCCTCCACAGTTTGCACAAAATCACACCTTGTTTACACTGCAAACTGTCTCTGCTGAGCTGCAAACTCACACACTTTCCTTCTTAAATGTCAGAAACAGTCTTTGCAGAAACACTTAATTTTTTTGCTTTTAAAGTCCATCAGCTAACATGTAAAACAAAAACCCAACAGCTTTATCTTATTAATAATAAAATGGTAAAAGAGACTGATAATGCTCACACGTTAAGCTTCAGTGTGTTATACTGAGTATGATTTGTAGTTTTACATCAGTAATGAGGAACTGGAAATTGTATTGTTCAATGTCAGACATGTATTGTCAGTGATGGGTTGACAGTTAAATTACTGTATGTATTCAGTGTAGAGAGACATGGTCAACAGCTTTCATGAAAGACAAAATTTGTTGCCTTTATAGGTGTTGTCAGTAGCAGTTCTCAATTAATAATTCTTTTTTATTTGCCTATTAAATCATCATTAAGGGATTCATTTTTTAAGTGTACTGAACCAGGAGTTTTGATTGAACAGTACATTTTATCGTCTAAAGGGATTGTAAAATCATCTCACTACCCTTCAGAGTTCTCTTGTGGTCCTTTGCAGAGGTCTAAACCCACAACTGAACCACTGGTGTTCAGTTCAATATGACAAACATAAGCACAAACACTTGCAGAGAGGCACAGGCTCATTGACAACTGTGCTGTTTTCTATGAGCTGACGTTTCAGGACTGTTTTTTCCAGAACTTAAAGCACGAAACATGTCTGATCATACATTAAACATCTGGCAGAACTGGAATGAGACAACCTGTATCACAGCTGGTATCAGTGTGATTTAAGACGTATATATTACTGAGCAGAGGTTAATGTACTAATAACATTATCTACAAAAGACGTGGGAGGAGGGTATTGTAGCATCAATGTTTGTAATGTAAAAATCGTGTCTTGACCTTTTTTTAAATTCACTTTTCAGTCTCGCAAGTCTGGAATCACTGCTTTAAACTACAAACATTTGTATAAATACAAATATGACTAAAACATTGTAATAAACGTAAGTTCTTCTTACTTCTTCTAGGAAGACCGTGAGATGAAATTTACAGCTAGGAAAGCTGTTTACTTTAGTGATGTTTATTGCTCTGTACAATCGCACAAAAAGAAAATGGATGTGAAATGAGAGTAGAACCTCAACCTGTTTGGTTGAGATGAACCTGTGATGACGTTACCTGTCCCTTCAGGTGCGATGCCCGGTGACGGTGTGCGGCGACGTCCACGGTCAGTTCCATGACCTGATGGAGCTGTTTAAGATTGGAGGCAAGTCTCCCGACACCAACTACCTGTTTATGGGAGATTACGTCGACAGAGGCTACTACTCTGTGGAGACGGTCACGCTGCTCGTCACGTTAAAGGTAAAACCAATGTGATGCTGTGTGCAACTTGGAGCAACATTGATATCAACAGGTCCTGAAAAGTCTTTGAAAGACCTCGGTTCACTTCACTAATTGATTTAGATGCTTTAGCGGTTATTATAAAGGCTTAATAAATTACTTTACTTCGTAATATTCTGTCTTGCCACAGTGACATTAGTTATAATTCATTTTGTATGAGGTTGGTTGCTGTCAGGAGACGTTCTACACATCTAGACTAAAAGCTGGATTGTTAGAAAATGTTTGCTCTTTGTCTGAGGTTAGATCATGTTAGTTGGTTAATTAAATTATTAGGAATCAATGTCCTGAGAAAAAGCATGATATGAACGTTAAGATAATATTGCATCATGTAACCTAACGCCTTGTTCCTGAACTCAGTTCAGAATCAATCAGTTGTTCTTTGACTGGCATTATGTGAAACGGTACAGAGTGTTTTATCTTTGTCGCAGTGAAAACACATGAATATTAAAACAGGTGTGACAGTTCAATCCGGCAGATGATACAAGTACAACAATAACTTCATGTCTCTGAGGGTAGAAGTAATGTTGGTGTCTGGCTTCACGCTTCCATCAGCAAGTGTAGAAAAATGTAGGAACCACAGCATAAAAAAATCATTAATTAATACGCTGAACACCTGTAGTGATTAAATATAAAAACTGCTTCTATTATTCAAATCTTTATGATTTGTTTTTAGCTGTGTTAACAGAATAATTACCTTTTAATAGTTTATCGTCTCTAATCGGTCACAGACAGAATTAATATTGAATTTAAGTAGAACAAAGCTGAGCTGTATTGCAGCACTGTATTGATTACAGTGGATAATCTGCTCTGTCAGATGTGTCTGTTGCTAAAACACCTCCTGTGTAGACAAGCAGTGAAGAATGCACCGGTTATATTCTCCACAGCATGTGAAAGCGCAGTTGACCTGTTGAAACATATTCTGTGTGTAAGAGCAGACATTGTGTTAGCAGCAGTTTACTTGAGACTAAGCTGTGTTTGATCTGCTAAAAGTTTTAATTTTAAACGGATATTTAAAGTAATAGTTATGGAAAAAGTTTGCTCAGATATACGAAGATATGTTGGATGAGGAAATGATGCATCCCTGATAAACCAGACGATAGACTTCACTTCTGTCATTGTGGTCTTAGGTTTCTGCTTTCAGCTGGACCACACAAACACCTCTTACATCTTATTGGATGAACTTTACAGGGATGTGACTGGTGTTTGTGGGTGATTTTATAAGTAAGGGAATAAAAACATCGTCGCTGTATTAAATAAACCCAAACTGAGCTTCTAAAAAATGTTGACATAAGGCACAGCATCCAATACAGGGTTGTGCTTTAACTTTCATTTCTGTTCCAGTGTTTGATTACTTAAAGAAGCAGTCCTGTTCTAATCTATGTGGTCATAACAGCAAGCTATTTGTGGGGCTGATGGTGAAGTGAACAAAAAGGAACAATCATGGTGGATCTTCCTCTCCTTCATAAAGTCACCTTTGTTCGCCTGCATTGTTTGCTCTGTGAACACACGTGTCCTTTGATTGGGACATTAAGAAGCTGTGTGTTGATAGTTGGCTTTATTGCATCATTAACTTGTTGGTAGAAACATGACGTAGAGATGTTTGAGGTGAGAGCAGCTGACAGAGGAATGTCTGCACACAATCACTGTTTGTAGACGGTAGGTGTGTCAGGATTGGTTACAGCTGCAGATAAGTTTAATAGAAATGTTGAGACAACAGCTTTCAGATTTGACACGAAAACATTTCTCCCTGACAATTAAGTTGCTAAATTTATCAAATGTTAATTTTAATTAAAACTAAAACAGAAAAGATTAGTTGACTTAATCAATTATACAAAGAAGGAAACGTAACATTTTTAATCCACAGACGTTGGATTATTTGAGCTTGTTAAATGTAAAGATCTGATTTTCTTTCTCTTGCAACAATAAATGTTTTTGGACTGTTGTTGGCCTTGGGTTAGTTAGGGTTACTGTGTGTGTTGTGTGCTGCAACTTTCAAAACCAGTCAAAATCAGTTGCAGGAGAATAATGGTCTGATTGTTTAAAACCATTTGCTAGTGGGAGTTTAATTGTTTTTTGTTATTATTTATAAATATGTATATATAATATAAATCGTGCTGAATGTAAATAGTCCAAGGTGACATCTTTTTATATTTGTGTTGCTCTGTCCCTCAGGTTCGTTTCCAGGAGAGAATCACCATCCTGCGAGGGAACCACGAGTCGCGGCAGATCACACAGGTCTACGGGTTCTACGACGAGTGCCTGAGGAAGTACGGCAATGCCAACGTCTGGAAGTACTTCACAGACCTGTTTGACTACCTGCCACTCACGGCACTGGTCGATGGACAGGTAGGACAACCAGATGGGAAACAGCCTTGTTTTATTTAGTGCTATGAGACATTTCCTCTTTTAAGGGAGTGCTATTGTTTTTTTGTTTGTTTTTTTTTGCCTGTTTGGCATCATGTTTGAAACGCGCTGTCAAAAATCTTAACATGTTTCCATGCTGACTGAATTTAGGATGCTAACCTGAACATCAACCTTGTTAGCCATACAACACACGTTTGGTTGTTGTTCCTTAATGAATACATAATTGATGAAGCAGATGGCACACTGTGAAACACTGAAATAGAATTTTGAATAAGATGAAGCAGTAATCTTCCTTCAATTTAGCTAGCGAAATGTCTTTCTAAGTGTTTTTGTAAAGCTGCAGATAAATCTCATGTTTCTTGTTTTTGTCTCAGATCTTCTGTCTCCACGGAGGTTTGTCTCCCTCCATAGACACTCTGGATCACATACGAGCTCTGGACCGCCTGCAAGAAGTCCCGCATGAGGTACACGCACATTAGCAAGAACAGTACATGTTGTTCAAATGCGGAAACACAATTCAGGGATGTTTAGGCAAGTGAGGTTTTACAGTGTGTGGTTACCAGTAAAAATGTAACAGGAAACAGAACATGTCAACAAATCTTATACACAGACTGAAACCAGCCTAACTTTTAACATGTAGTTTATAAAAAGGCTCAGTATTTTCCTGTAGTTATTTATGACTACTTGTTGGTCTGTGCTTTCAGCAGCGGATTAATACACATTTGGGGCCCTAGTGAGTATTTGGGGCGCCAAGATACGGCGTTGTTCTTTTTTCAGCGCTTCAGCCTCCAGTTTTTACAGATGACATGGTTTTAATTGCCCCAGGGTTCATCCCAGCCCAGACTTAAACTTGTCTTCAGTGTGTCTGGTTTAGGAAAGGCCAAAAACACTCTCTTGTCCACCTCCTCTACTAACTGATTGTTCCTCCATTAGAACATTAAATCCTTTAGCTGCAGAACAACTTAACCTTACATCTCTCATGAAGCCACAAAACTTTGCAGAAGCTTCACGTCGTATGTACTAGATATTACTACTTTATATCCCTTGAAAAGGTGAATTATAATTGTGCATGAGCAGTTTGTGGATCAGAGAAGAAACTGAGGTTTGAGTTGTAAAAAACAAATGTTATCAAGTGCTTTGCTGAATACAAAATTAAATCTCCTCTGTATATTAGGGCCCAATGTGCGACCTGCTGTGGTCGGACCCCGATGATCGTGGTGGGTGGGGGATCTCTCCTCGAGGTGCCGGATACACCTTCGGACAGGACATCTCTGAAACCTTCAACCACGCCAATGGCCTCACCCTGGTGTCCCGCGCCCATCAGCTGGTCATGGAGGTAAAACAGACACACGAAACACATTTACCTTCATACGTTTTATTTTTTTACTATATAATTCCATATTTTATTTTGTAATTTTGACGCGACTCTAGGACACTTGAATCCAAACACTACTCAGCAGAACATGAAAAGTTTTCATGTAAATTAAGATACTTACATTTGAGATGAAAAACAATATACTAACAGCTAGTTTAATTATTTTTAAGGATTCTACTTTATAGTTTCGGACAGGTGAACGCTTTGAATAAAATGCCCATTTATAGATCAATTAAAGTCAGATTTATTAGTACATAGTTCAAACTAGGTCACCCTATTGTTCCTTGTGAAATTAAAGGAACCACAAGAAGCGCTAAATCCACAATAGTGATCCTATATACAGAGAACATGCTGCATAAACAGATACTGGAGAAATACACAGAAAGCCTTGAGGGCTCCTACACAGCCTTTTTTTTTCTTCTTTTTTTTTTTTTATAAATGGTGACCTAGATATATACTGAGTGCACATAAAAGCTGACGCTCTCTAAGGGTGACACCGTTTATAAAGGAGTTTAAAAGTTATAATTTGTGCTGTAGTGTTCACATCTGCACCTTGCTGTACAATCTGCTTCGGTTCCTGCTCCCACATTTCTCTAAACAACTTGGATTTTTTTTTCTGGTCTAATGCAGAGTTCTGACAGAAATACAAAAACTACTTCAAATGTGACATTTGAAGCTTTGGTTTTTGAGTATATTTTAGTCACACACACACACACACACACACACACACACACACACACACACACACACACACACACACACACACAGGTCGACTGAAGTATCCTAAAAACCTCAGTGTTTCCATGGCAATGTAATATAATGAATTTAAAGTGAGCATAGATCCTCCATCCCTGTTTCTGTAGCAGTTTCACTCCCACTGTGGTTCAGAGTCCAAGTTCACACACACTTGAAGCAGCAGTGGCTGCTACAAACACACACTTTATTTATAACAAGATGAGTTGTGATTGAAACCAGTGCTGAATGTTTTAGGAGAGTCAGAACCACTTGAATTTTTTAGTAGAGCTGACTGTATGTTAAGCTTTGTGTGTATGACGCCTCTCGTTCAGGTGACACTAATGGTTATCAGGTAACACCTGTACTGAAACATAATTTGTTGTGTGTTATTGTTGTGTTCAGGGCTACAACTGGGGCCATGACAAGAACGTGGTGACCATCTTTAGTGCTCCAAACTACTGCTACCGCTGTGGAAACCAGGCAGCCATTATGGAACTGGACGACACTCTGAAATACTCTTTGTAAGTACACAATCTATAAAGAATTATAAAATGTCAGGTAGGGCTGGGTAGTAGAATAATTATTTTTGCTCAGTTTGACAGCGGTGTAAATTACAAGCAGGCTGCATTAGGTGTATTGAAGGTTGAACTTCTATAATAAATAGTGACTTTAATAGTTGTTGCAGTTGCTGTGTGGGACAACCTGTGGTGTGGTGCAGTCTTCTGTCTTCAGTCTTCAGTTTTTTTCCACTGAATATGCAGGTTTAATATGAATTAAAATTATTTTCTACATTTTGCAGGTAAAACGGTAATGGTAAAATGTTATTGTTAAACTCTGGTGGAAGAAGAAAGTTCAGAAGCTCTAAAGTCTCTCATTGAGGAATATATTGAGCAGCTGAAATCACAAAGCTTAAATTAGGAAAAGTTGTTTGTCCTCATTTAAGTTCCTGTGTTTTCTGCCTTTAAAGATGTGGCCTGGCTCCTGCTGATACTTTTTCAAAAAGCCATCGCCCTTTTTTTGCAGTCATTATATTCTCAGTGCCTCTAAACAACTGGTGGTAATTTTGCAAGTGATCGCTCTATTACCAAGATATTGGTGCTTTAAGGCTGTGTTGATTGACGGGACGCTGCCTGCTGTCCAGCTCCAACACTGATTCAGACTTTCAGAGCTTCTGTTTTCTATAAAAATAAAAAAAATTTCCAGACACACTTCTGCTATGAGTTACACTAATAAGACCTAAAGAAATGTGTTATCATGCAAAGTTTCCTTCAGTTCACCATTAATTGATTATGCTATCTGGTCTGTTTGGATTTTATATACAATATATTAGCATTGTACAGTCCAGCAGTTGATTCTGTCTCTGCTGCACTGGTGGCACTTTAAGTAACTTTGAGTTGTGCATGAGGTGAAGATCATGTCACTGTTCTTCTACTGTACATATTCAACTTAGCTGAAATCACTGTCAGTGTGTAAATTGACATTTGGTTGCTCTGCAAGCAGCAGGAGGAAGTGTGACTGTTTTGTTTGTCTTCTGTGAGCAACATTTGGTTTTACAGGGCAAAGGCAACACCCCAGCTGCTTATTTGTGAAGCTCCACCTGGCGTCCATCTTAATGGTTTATCGTAGTTCTTAAAAACTAGAAGCAATTACCAAAAAGTGTATACTTTGATTGTTTTACAGATTTGTTCTTTTGGAGAAAATACAAGTTCTTGTTGATTATTTATTTGTCCTAAGACAATAGTCTGGGGGTAAATCCATATATTTAATGGACTAAAGCTGTTTGCAAGATTCCACACAATTTGATTGTCCTCAGTCTGCTGAAGGCTCAAACTAACTTGACACACATTTGAGGACATTTTTGCATTTAACGACCAGTGTGAACAGGAGGAATGACCACAGCACTGTTTAAATGGTGTCTAACTGTTTTAAGACAGAATTAAAGCATTTGTTAACCTCTCTGTTAACAGCAGAACGTTGTGACTAACGAACCTTTTTTCTGCCTCCCCAGCCTTCAGTTTGACCCTGCTCCCCGCCGCGGCGAGCCCCATGTGACCAGACGCACTCCTGACTACTTCCTGTGAATGTCCAAAGCCATCCCGTCAGTCATCCACAAAGCTTCACCCTCCCTGCACCCCCTGCACCACCCTCTCATTTTGGACGAAAGAAGATATTAATAATGATGATGATCATGATGATACTGTACCAGGGAGAATAGAAACAATTGGCTGATAAAATAAGATTTGAACAAAAAGAGAAACTTAGAGCTGCCCCCTTTACAGTCGTGTTTTCAATATTCTGTCATTAATGCTGTGCTTCTGGGGAAAAACATTTACAATTCTGATCTGTTTTTCTTTCTTTTTTTGTTTATTACATGTTTGAAGATGAGATAATAAAACTACCAACGTGGACCAAATGTGCCATATTCTGATCCTTTTGCAAAATGTGCAACTTGCAAGGTTTCTTTTTTCTTTTTCTTTTTCAGTTTTTTTTTTTTTTTTTTTAGACCAGTACTAAAACCCGACCTACCTGACGTCACCTCCACAACTCACATCTCATGGCATCCAGTATGTGCTTTTTTTTCTGTTGCAAAATAATTTTAAAAAGGAAAAAAAAAAAAGGAAAAAGTTTGCTTCAAGTAGTACAGCTGTCAGTTTTAGCTGTCCAGGCTGCAGCCGGTGGTCATCTCAAGTATATTACTGTAATTTGATTAAAGACAACAGACATATGAAATAAAATGTCGTATTGACAAACTACTGGGCTGCGTCTGTGTCTTTTCTTTAGCTGGATTTGTCTTTACTTAAGTTTCTTTATTAATAAAGTATATATAAATAAACATGGTTTGCAGTGTGGCTGTAGACACTTAATGTAATCACAAAACTAAGAAATTAAATACATATATATACAATATTAAAATAAAGATGTATTGTAATGTGTGAAAGCTAATCATATTTGCAATGGACCATCTTCCTGAACGATTACATTTTGTAGTATTTATAACTAACATTACACATTTGAAACATGAATTCTATATAATCATGTTTTGTTATAAAATGACCTGTAAGAAGAATTTGCCTGGAAAATATTAAGTATAAGTAGCAGACGAGGAAAACACTTGAATAAAGTACCTCCAATTTGTAATCAAATAGAGTATCTGATTAAATGTAATTTACTTTTATTTGTAAGAGTAGTAATTGTTACATAGAGAGTAATTTGGGCCTAGCTAAATGTGATTATAATTGGAAAAACTCTATTTATAGAATCATTAAAATCTTTAAATGTTATGATTATAAAATAATTAATAATAAAAACAGCCGGTTGGTTTAGGTCTCGGACGATACCTGAACTATCGCGATACTTTTCGTGAAGCGCACAGGAAGCCGCTTCAACTTTAGCTCGTCCGGTTAATGATTATTATCTGCTAAAGAAAGGTTGGTATTTTGTCTTATAGTAACAGTTTTCTTCGTGTATTGTCTGTTAGTTTCACGTTTAACTTCTGGGTGAAAATCGCAGCGTTTAATATGAGCGTTTATCTGGTTTTCTAGCTGGCTGGCCAGTTTAGTGTTAGCTACTAGCTACTAGCGGTTAACTAGCACAATAAGCTAAAAACATTAGCCACCGGTGACGGGAGAATAGCTCAGAAACCAGTTCCTGAAATAATGTCATAAACACAAAAACCTTCTACTAAACTGTATCTGTTAGATACCTAAAGTAGAAACGACTAAAATACTTTAATATTTCTACTATTATCGTCTTGTTTTTGAAGTCAGATTTGATCTGATGGACATTAACTTACTCGAATTGGATCTGGGGCCATCTCACTAGTTAACTACCTGCATTTTACGATTTATTTATTTACTTATCATTTGCTAATGATTGAACTCTCAACCGTACTTACTTTGATATTTATCTATGTTCTTCCTCTTTAGGTACAGAAGCCAAAACACTGTGATCTTTTTAGGAGCCCAAACACGTCTTGATGTCCACAGGCTTCACAGCAATAACATCTCACATTGAACTGATACTAGGAGGAGGAAGATGAGGAGGAGGAGGAGGAGGGTGGTGCAGTGTGTCTGATCTCTGTCTGTCTTTATGGAGGATGTGGTTCTGCACTATCGGCCTGGATCAGTTGCTGGGCTCAGCTCTCTGTTAGAGACTACAGAAAAGCTCCTGGAGGCTTTTCCCTGTCGGACTCCTCCAGTCTTCACCTCATGGTTCCCCACTTCTGCCACAGACCGGCTGCCCATCCGACCTGCCAAACCAGCTCCTGTCATCACCTCCTCTGCTAATTTATTAATCTCCGACAACAACAGGCTGCATACCCATACAGCTGCAGCAAAGACTTGTGAACTTCAAAAAACAAAAGATGGTGTCTCCGAAAGACATGATGATTGTGCAGGTTCAGAGACAATTAGAAGTCCAGATGAAAAAACACAAAAAAGCAAAGATGCTCTCTGCATCTCAGAAACACCAAACCACCTCCTCCCATTATCAGCCTATAATAAACCAGAGAGCAGAATCACCAGACTGTCTCCTGAGAAACAGCCACAGAAAGACAAAGATGGTTTCACCGCCACAGACTGTCCAGTCAAACGGTGCTGGCGTGTCTGTACACAGAGAGGGGTTGTGCTGCAGAGCTCCCAGTTGCTGTCCAAACAGTTCCACCACATGGTGTCCATCCACAGCCTCCACCTCCGCCAGAGGGCTAAGTGGGTCATCAGTGAGGACAACTGTGGGGCAGCTAACAGCATTGAAGAGGTCAGTATGGGATTCACAGAACAGGACAGTCTGCAGCCAGGTGGTGCATTTTCTCCCAATTCATTAATCATTAGAGCAACTTTCTTAATCAAATAATCATTTTAAATCAGTTTATATGGAAATTTGATGGTTTTACCTTCACTTTTGTGAATATTTGGTGGTTTCCATCCACAGTATTGAGTTACAGATCTTTCAGATCTAAAGCGGAAGGAATGATCTGACTAAAGTGTTAATTGTTCAAATTGTTTCACAGTGTCACTGCTTTTCTCTGCTCATTGGTAGGACTGTCATTATTTTTATTTAGAGCAACAACTTAGACAGAAGTTTTTACTACTTAAAAATATATAATTTTCTTAATTAATCATTTTGTTCATAAATGTCCACAGTGATGTGTTCAGATGTCTCATTTGTACAGAAAAGATAATTTGGTCACATCACTGTGGCCTTTGGAACGTGATAATTAGAATTTCTTCCTGATGACCAAACAGCTACTCTGCTGACCAAAAAACGAAATGGTTAATTGATGATAATGGAGAGAGTTGTGGATGCAGCTCTGCTAATTAGCAGTAAACACAGTAAAGCTGAGGCTGAGGGAATTTCATCAGTTCTGCAGTTTCATGGTCACGTTATCCAAATTATTGGACTAATTCACATGTTGACCTGATGATGGCACCAAAGAAAAACTGAAGGGATCCCCATCATTAGTTCAACAACATCAACCAAACTTCATAACAATCTGTCTGAATTTTATTGATGACCATGAGTGCCTCAGCCTTATGGTGGCGCTAGAGGGATAAAGTCAGAGGTTCATGTGAGTCTTGACAATCTGTATAAAGGTTGTTGAGCTGTTTCAGTCTAAACTAGACTCTAAATTTGTACTCTCTTGAGCACTTCCTTTTCATGATACATTATACTTTTACTACACACATTAAATGATTGGGTAGATGCCTAGAAGGAAATTCAGACTACTTTGCAGAAAACTAATTAAAACCTACTACACAATTACAATGTCTTAGTATAAATACTGTATTATTATTTTACTTTTGGTACTTTACTTTTGTGTTTGACTGACAGTACTTTTATTTGAGTAGTATATTGAATGCAGGAACCTTTAAAGAATCTTTCTGTATTGTGGTACTTTTACTCTAGTTCAAGGTCTGAGTACTTCTTCCACTGCTGTGCCCCAGACGTTCATATACTCCTTAGCTTGTTGACATTAAACCTTTAACCTGTGACACAAACATGTAGCAGAGTTCACTCAAGTAGATGTTAGTGGTAAACGCTCCTGAAAAGGGTGGGAGCTTATCATAAACACTAACATCATAGTTTGTGGTTTATGTTTATGACATGGCTCTTTATCTGTCCCATCAGTTACTTTTTCCACTGAGGTCAGTACCTTTATTACAGTAGCTCATCACATTTGAAGTGCACCACACAGGAAACATGCATCATCATCAAGTGACGTTTTTTAATTTAAAAGTTTCGATGTAAGTATTTCTAGAGCTGCAACAATGACTAGAGTATCGAAATGTGCAGCTCTTCTGATCTATATATTTACTGTTTGGGGGGTTTTCAAGCAAAATATCCCCAAATTCTCTGGTCACAGCTTCTCAAAGACGTAAGAATTTATGTTTCTGTGTGTCATGCATTAGAGCAAAATTCAATATATTTGCGCTTTGGACAAATTGTTTTATGTACATAATGATAACACTTTCTTTTCATTGTTTCTTCACTCCTTCATCTTTGTATTCTTCCACAACTGGAACCTATTATAAAATGTATGTATGTATGTATATATATTGGAATATTGTGAGTGTTAGTTGTACGTGTAGCTGAGCTTCTCTTTGGAGTTTTTTAAATTCATGAAACATTTAGAAAATATGTTTTTAAATCTACCCACCCACTCCCACGTCTTCCTTACATCACCTGTCCATCTCCCTCCTCACCTGTCAGTTTTCCTCCCTGCAGGTGTGGCAGACTCTGAGCCGGTCCGTCCGGAACACCAGGCTACCGACGTGCAACGTCAACATCCAGAGGGAGCGGGCGGAGATCTGGGTATTCTGTGATGTTCTCTATTCCGAGCAAGTGGGGCGTTTTCTGAAGAATGAGCTGCAGCTGACAGGGAAGATCAGCCTCTCGGTTCACAGGCTGGGAAACGTCTTCAGCATGTAGAGCTGAAGTCAGCTGGAAATACACACTCAGGTTTTTACACATGACAAACACATATACAGGTGTATACTGTATGTTCTGATCATTTATTTATTATGTTATGAACACTGCAGCTCTCAGCATCCAGTTTTTCTTTGATACTTCAATGTAACATGGTGAAAAATTAAGGTTTACTTGCACATTAGTATCCTGGTTTTGATCGTATTCAGGACTTGACATTAACATGTAACATGAGAAACCTGGTTATTCAGCTCAGTCAGCGTTATCCAGTTTATTCATCATCTGCCTGCAGGTTCTGTCTCCCAACATCAGCCACTCATATCTTAACTCACCAACTGTGCAGTTGTCCCTCAATATCATGACTAAGTGCTTTTTAACTTTTTACCTGCAGTGATTCTCATAGAGGAAGCCCTCATACAAACTACAAATTGGTTCTCCATGATTTAGGAAGGATTTAAGAGAACCTTCTTTACATTTAGTCATTTGGCACAGACACTGGTTTTTACTCTTTACACACTGTTAATCAACCTTCAGAGAAACAGTCTATTTCTCTGAAGGTTGATTAATTAACCAGAGATGTTCTTAATGCAGCAGACAACATATTTTTTCATCTAGGCTATTAAAGGATTCTGAGAATATTCTCCATATAACAGGACATGTTGTAAATAACATTCAACATGAACTTTTAGATAACTTTTAGACTGGTTAGCACTGTGATCCAGAGGCGTACTAATACATGAGAAACTGGACACAGTTCGAGATACACACCCCAGTCTCCTCCTGTTTTTGGTTTCTGCTTCTGTGTGATGTTCTTTATTTGTACATTGAGCCTCCTTTATGAAACACACCTTCAGATGTACCAGGATACTTAATTTGCATGTACAAAGACTTTGTGGCGTGTATGGACTTTTTTTAAACAAGATTAATTTTAACACCATCAGTAATTCGGCAAAAAAAAGTGTATTTTCACAGAGAAAATTATATTCTGAAATGCTGTGGTTCTATTTGCATGTAGCATTCATCTCTTAATAATTAAAGTAGCAGACTTCATTAATATTTTATAATAATTTGCCTCATATTAAAGTAATTAAATGGATCTTTAAATCTACAAAACTAATTTGTCCTTTTCTGACAAATTCCAGTCTCTGATGTATATTTATACAAATGATTGTGAGTAATTCTTATACAAATGTTCTCTTTGTTGTCTGGTGTAAATAAATAACTTCATATGTGAAATCAAGAGTCTCTGTTGATTTAATTAGTTGAGCATGTACAGATTGATGTGGAAAAACAGCAGCAGCAGTCATATGATGCGGGGGTCACCCTGGTTTCCACCAACAAACACTCACACAACTGGTTCAACATTACAGCTATTTCCAGTGTGGTGCTTGGATATGACTTGAATGAATGAGGACAACACGAAGATAGCACAGCCCCCATCACAGACCCCTTTGTTATCAGAGCCCGTGTTTTGACAGCACTGCACACTGCATTAAAAACTAGGTTACCGGATATGACGTCGGTGCCCTGCCTCCCGGCCCAGCTGGACAGCTTGTCCTTTAAATGAATCATTTTAGCCTCCTAACGTTACAAAAATACCAGATTGCGCGGAAAAACTAGTTATATTCACATTCTAAATCAATATGTCTCAAGCATGCGCTTTACTCTGTGGCCTGTGCTGAGTAAGCTTAATTAATTTTGCAACACATGTTCGCCAGAGGTATTTTATTTTGAAAAAGAATCGGAACTTGTTAGTTCTGTCGTCTGGATGTTGTTATATAATTTATTTTAAACAGGAATTATGTCATTAAAGTACACTGCACAAGCATTTAGTAAAAAGATATATATTTAACCAGCCTGCTAGACAAACGAGTTCCCTCATATACATTCTAAATTATTTTATTTTTGGCGTTATAACGCGATAACGCCCGTCTTATTTTGACAGGTTGTGCCGGAAACGTAGTGAGCGACTGCGCACTTGACGCTCGTGGTCGCTGCTGGAATTCAGACGACTGAACAACGACTGTCTTCATCTGAGAAATAATCGATAGAATAACGGATTGTTTCGGTTTTGGACAACATCTGGACATCGTGTATGCTCATTACTACATGATGGCGCCCGCTATTTACGCTGCTGGAGGCGTTTGTTGGTGAAAAGTCAAAAAAGGTGAGCCGTAGGAGCGACTCGGTAAGCTAGCAGGCTAAGCTAGCACCGATGTTCATTGTCGTTTCCCGTTTCCTGGAGGAATTCACTGTCTGTTAATGTCTGATGGTTTTATGACAATATTTAACAACATTAGGAGTTTCAGGGTAAATTATAGCTATGGGGGTTGTAGGAGTGTAGATGAGGTACAAATAACTGACGTTACGTCCTGTTTGGTCACCGTCTTTTGGTGTTAGTTGTTTACACATTTAGTCATTTTTACTTCTAAATCTAAAACGGTTCAGTATCTTCTTTCTTTATATGTGTTGTTATAAGTTACTGGGTGAAGAATAAGAGGAAACAGTTACTGTGTATTTACCAGCTCTATATAAACGTAATATTATCAGTAATAATATTATAAATTCATGAGAATATAATGGACTCATGCACGAATACACGTTGAGAGAGACTTAAAAATACTGAAGATATAACTGAAGAGACGCAAAACCACCATGATGGCATCCACATCTACTGCAAAGAGACTGACTGCAGACTCAGCACCACACAGAGATGCAAAACGACAGACACACAGTTAATTATTATTATTATGTAATATTAATAATATGTCATTATAATTATTATTTATCATTTTATGAGCAGCTATTTTGTTGAAAGAATTTCACTTTCATGTTTTTCAACATTTTACATAATTGAAAATTGTAGAATTTTCCTGTACTTGATCAGTTTTGTTTTTGAACTGTTACTGAATATTTAACGTGGTTTCATACTGTATATTAAAGTATGATGGGTGTTTAAAAAAGCAATCAACAAATTAGTGTCATGAAAACAATGTGTACGTGACTTGTTTTTTGTCGTAGTGAGTTTTTTGTCACATTGTTTGTTCAGTTTATGTTTCCGTATTGTTTTAGAACAGACTGGTCACCTCCGCTGAAACACCAGCAATCATAAGACATGATGAACCTTTCATTAAATTAAACCAGAAAGTATAAAAAGAGTTGTTTGGGGTGTGATCCAGAAAACTAAATTTATCACGAGATACATCCAGCTTAGTGTGGCTCCTTAGCTCTCTGAACAACTTCCTGGGGGAAGCCCTGCATCAACTGTTGTTGTTGTTGACATCAACATGACAGTACAGCCAAATAAAGAGACAGGAAACCTGCTTGGTTTTTGGTAAGATGGGAGAGACGTTAGGATTCCTCTGGTGTCATGGAACAGAATCAACCTAGAAGCTAAATGATGATGCAGATGTCAGTTTAATAATTGACATCCTCTATCATTGGTGTCACAACTGTTTTTATGACAGTAAAATTAATTAAAATAAATTAAATATTGAAATATTTATGACAATTCTATGATGCCATTTGAAAACATGTTAAAATCATGTTCCCGCCATTCAGTTTTGTTGTTATTTACGTTTCATTTTATAAGATGTCTAATACTTTAACACTTGTCTCAGGTTCATATTGAATCTTGTCACCCTGTGCTGCTGCAGCCCCCTGCTTCCCTTCACCCTTCATCATTAAACCTTGACCTTCTCTCATCTCTCAGGTTGATTTGACGCCTCCCCAGATGTGGCCACTACCTCTGCTGAGACTTCTTTTCATGAATGGCGAGGACTCTTTGATTGAGCGGCTGTGGCTCGGCCTGGAGGGATGACAGGACATTAGCAGACATGGAGACAGGGGAGACACGAGCAGATGGAAACGCCATATTTACTTAGTGTAGAGTCTCCACACTAGATCCCCTCAGGAGAAGAGTATAAACTATTTTTATATTGTTTTTTTTTTTATATTCAGAGCAGTTTTTGTTAGTTATTGTGAAGCCATACTCAGCTAACAGCCCGTCAGGATGAGCTCAGAAGGGTTTCAGTACCGGGCGCTGTACGACTACAAGAAGGAGCGGGAGGAGGACATCGACCTGCACGTTGGAGACATGCTGCTGGTCAGTAAAGGAGCTCTGCTGGCTCTTGGCTGCAGCAACGGAGCAGAAGAACGGCCATCTGAGATTGGCTGGCTGCCAGGATTCAACGAGACCACACAGGTGGGACAACACAGCGACTGGTTACACACCATTCTGACCAGTTGTCATGTTTTTTTTTTGCCTTAACTAAGATGTAACTATTGACGTAGATAAGTAAAAGATCATTTATATTTATATCTAACATAGCTTTATACAGTAATAACTCCCTTGTCGCAGAAATCTGGAGTTTATTTTTAATGACTTGTTTGTTTGCAGTTACCAATAACAGTCAGTAAACCGGATGTTTTTATTATTCATTCAGAAGCTGTTTTAGATATATTAATAAAAAAAGCAGTTTATTGTGTAGTGGAGCATATCAGTTTATTTAATAATACACTAATATTAAATAGTTAGCCTGTTAAACAATGACACAGAAAAACTGGTTTCTGTGTGTTAACCCAGTCCACAATGACTTCTGCATGGAAAAAAAAGGAAAAACAGATACTGTGATTTACTTGACAAGTCAGTGATGTTGAGCACAGCAGACCTGACCATTCTTAGACTTTCAGAAAGAATTAGCCCCCTCAACTAGGGACTTTTCTGGGGTAGTATGGCCCTAGTACTAAATTTACACAGTGGTTCCTGTATTGTAAGTGCAGATAGAGGAACTAAGTTCATCTAAAGGTTGCTGGTCCCCTGTAGAAACGGTACTAAAGTGAAGTTCGTAAGCTGCTTATATTTACAGTAAATTGTTAAAATGATTGTTTGTAGGAGCATGAGTTCTCAAATGCAAAGGTCTAATATGTACACGGATATCACATACATCTGTGCTACATGTTGTGGATTTGCAGTGATTACAGTTTGAGTCTGGATGATGTATAAAATGTCTTCTTTGTGGAAACGAAGCTAACACAATGTGCACAAACACCTATGTCGATGGCAGCTGCTATGCATATGATCTTCATTCACGACTGTCCCATAAACACTGAGTTAAATATTGTCTGTGTGGACGTGCTGCAGTTTACATAACTGTCGCTGACTTTTGTGTTTATAAAGGGACACACTGAGAACTCTGCAGGCTGATCTGACCGTGCACACTCTTATCTCTGGCTACCAGATGTTAGACAAGAGAAGTCGAGGACCTCAGAGAGTGTGACAAAGAAGTTTTTAATACTGTTGCTACATTTCACTCTGTACATTTCTTCCGCACAACGCATCGTCAGACCTGTAGAACAGGCTCCAACTAGAAGCTGCACTAGCTCTAAGTTTATTACAGATTATAATACATTAGAATACTATTATTGGTATTGCACATTTCTAGTATAACTATACCTTTAACAGTTAAAGTAGGAAAACAAATGGAAATGTAACTTATTTTTTAGTAGCAGTTGAATAAACAGGTCAAAATCTTCAAACACCTGTGTGCTGCTGTAAGTTTCCATTTAACCTGAATGGTGGGAGGAAACACGCTGAAGCTTCGAGCCCACACTCTTCTCTGAAAAGAATCCTCACAGTTCACACTGTGGGTTTCTAACATCCTGACGGACTGTCTCAGCAGGTTTTTATGTTGCAGCAATGAGTTCACCACCTCCTTGTGCTGGTTCAGGCAGTTATTATTGACTCTTACTGATCTTATCATTATAAATGCCAAATGTTTCTTGAAACGTGCACTAAAAATATTCCTGGTTAACTGATAAAATCGTTCTCACACTTTACTGAACGAACGAGTAATTAATAAAGCCTGCACAGTCATTCCACCACATACTACACAGCATCTTTATTTTTCTTTTCTAAATAAAACATAGTGCTTTTGAAAACACCACAACCTGGACGACTAAGTCCATAAACCTTTTCTTGTAAAAGTAGCTTGTTTCTAAATAAAATCTGGACTGTTCAACCTATGAAGGTGTGGAAACACATGAAGCAGCACATTTGTAACTGGTGGGGTCACGTTGAGCATTATAACAGATGACAGGTTGTTCTAATATGTGAAAAAGTAGCACATACACAGATGTAGTCATGCCATCCTGGGTTTTTACCTTGCCTCACCTGACCCCATCTTGAACAGGCAGCATTGGGTGATCACCAAAACCTTTACATGTACACTTCAGTGCACACAGGCTGCAACTGCAATTCTTTATTAACACCCTAAATGTGATGTAAGGCTTAACGTGTCCCTCTCTGGCCAACAGGAGAAAGGCGACTTCCCGGGGACGTACGTGGAGTTTGTCGGCAGAAAGAGAATGTCCCCGCCCACTCCGAAGCCTCGCCCACCCAGACCGCCGTCTGCAGCATCAACGAGGGCCGACTCCGAGTCAGAAGGTGAGTAACGCAGCTGACGTGATGCTCGATGATATGATGCTTCTTGCTAAAATGGATCTTTAGAGTCATACTTGACTGTTCTCAACGAAAATGCAGATACGCAATCACAGTTTCGGCTTCTTGGATATTTTGTGTCACTGCTGTTATCTGGAAGTTGAGTTATAACAAGAACTTGCTTCTTGTTAAATTGAAACACTTTCATCTAAGTAGCTGATTAGAAACCTCAAATGTATCCTATGGTAGCTGTAATGTTAAACAGTTGTTCCAACCCAGAGCAGAGCTTTAGTTTTGAAACGGTCTGTAACTGCAGCGACCATCTGAAGTAACTCCTCACACTTTAAAATAGGATATAACGATCATCCCAGTTTCAGTAACACAACTCAAACAGAAATCTCTACTGCAAACCTTCTGTTCACAGTTTCTAAATATAATGTGCATTGAACAAAATAAATGAAAGTCACAAAATACAAAATAATGCAGGTGCATTTTGAACTTTTTAACTAATCATCTTGTAATAAACATCACTTCAGTTTATTTTGCGAGCATTAATTGTCATATGTGGTTTCACTACAAAGTCAGCTGACTGGCTTCTCTCCTGTATGATTTCATGCGTCTCTTCTGGTAACTATGAAGTATGTGTGAGCCTCTAACGTATAATTAAAGTGTGTGACCTAATGGAGTTTGTTTGATTTGAAAATAAGTATTAGTACTATCGATATTCAAAGTGCAAACTGAGACTGACTTTTCCTTCATGCATGACACAGAGCTCTAGTCCATCCTAGTCTGTTTGCTGCAGTAACGATGTCTCCTGCACTGCTGTCTAATGAGCTGCTGTTTGCATGATCGAACCAGCCGCCTCTACACTTAAAGTGCACATTTGATAAGACAATTACCGTAATCACGTTAAAGGTGGTGTGAGAGGTGCTGTTTGGCTCTCTGGTGTCTTTTCACATTGCTTATGCTGGACTCGATGTATGGCATTATTTTCTGTCAGTGCTGACGTATAGCTCATGTCCTGTGTGTCGCCGCTTTCACCCAGTACCCAACTTGCTCACACACATACAATTTAAAAGTAGTGGGGGCATCTGCTATGCTAGGTCCACACTTTACCTGGCTGCTGCTTCAGTTCTGCTACGTACTCATGTTGTATGACAGCTTTTCACCTCATCAAGAAATGTTTGTTAATATTGCAAAGAAGTCGTGGCACAAGAAACTCAGTTTACGCTAAATTTATATCATATATAAACATCAGTGTGTGGAGTTGTGTGTGTGTGTGTGTGTGTGTGTCAGTGTCCAACTCTAATTACAGCCTCACAGAGCAGCTAGGAATTTGTAATTATCATAAATGACTGTTTCATTTTGCCTGTATGTGTCACTTTGGTTTCTCACCGTCTCAGTTTTCAGCTTGAAAATGGTTGCGTGACTCACGCTTCAATTTCCTTCAGCTGCTTCCTCACCAGGAGCTTTCTGCAGAAAAACACACACAGGCACCAACTTCAGAGGCCTCTCTTTGTACTCCCTGGACACTCTGAACTTTAACCACGAGGATGGAAAACACATTTTAGTAAACCTCAAACAGGCTGTGTACAGTAAAAGCTTGGAAAACAACCAGTCAGGATTGTTGTTGCTGACTAAACAGATCTCAGCTCTGTTCTCCTGCCACCAACGCAGGAAGTGTGTGTGTGTGTGTGTGTGTGTGTGTGTGTGTGTGTGTGTGTGTGTGTGTGTGTGTGTGTGTGTGTGTGTGTGTGTGTGTGTGTGTGTGTGTGTGTGTGTGTGTGTGTGTGTGGGGTACAGGCTGGCAGCAGTAACCTTGTTATTATTGTTACCTTTCTTTTTCTCAGAGCTGCTGCTTCCTGCTGCTTTCACCCCTTCATATTAAAAGTTGTTTAAACAGAACTCAGACTTCGGTGAAGCTGCTGGTTCCTGAACTTGTTTTACTCACTGTAAATTCCTATTTCAGTGTTTTCGTTTAACGACCCCTTTAATGTTGGTGAGAAGGCTTTTATGGCTGATGGAAATACAACTTGTCTCAAGTCTGAGTAAACACCCAGGTCACTAAGGCTGCACAATTATTGTTTCTAAGTGTCAGACCCCTGTGTGATCTCATTTAACCAACTTTTATTACACGTACGTATCACAGTGACCTCAGTGACCCTGTGTTGAGTTGAAGCAGCGGTTAAACACATAGTCAGAAATTTATGCTATGTGCAGCGGAAACAACTCTGCCAATGCGGGCAGTATCAGATCACCTCACAAGCAGCTTTGAGTCACCACAACATTAGCGACTCGTTCGCAGTTACCTGTATCTTCATATCTATTGTTTATGTAATTGTCTTAATTTCATTAGGTCCTAGTCTGCCCCCCATAGTCCCTTTTAAATCCTCCAGACACACAAACAAGAAGCAATGACGTATGTGAATAATGACCCTCATGATAGAGCTGTTGTGTGTGTCGGTAAATAGTAAGTATATCCCCCAGCCTTAACGTGACGAAGCTTCTGTACTAACAGGAAGATCAGCTGCATCCAGTCAGTTGTTCCCTTTTCTCCGTGATCTGTGTCACCAGACGACAGACCTATGAACGACATGAATTTTGTTGGAGTCAACACAAACTCTGTGATTATGTGTACAGCACAAAACAATAATTTAGGGTGTAGTTAAAGCTGCTGAATGATTTCATCAGTTTTCATCAAAGAAAAAAAAAGTGAAACTGTTCAACTGTTTTACTGTTTCTGGGGTTTTCTTTCTTCTTCAGGCTTCGTGTTACCAGATCTCCCAGAGCAGTTTGGACCCCCGGACACAGCCCCTCCCTTCCTCAACAGACTGATGGAAGCCGTAGAAACCAAAGGTAACGCTGATCTAAATAAAGTGACCGGGCACAGTAATGCATGTGAGGTTCTGCTGATGTGTGAAAACGGGTTGGACGAGTGATTACTCTGAGAGGAACCATAATTTGGAACAATTTTTCAGAGCACTTCCTGTTGCTGAAGTCAGTCCACCGACAACAGTTTGAATTTAATCGATTAAACAATTCAGATGCTTAAAATCTGTATGAAACAGTCGAGTGACCGGCTCTCCAGCAACCCTGGCAGAATTCCTACTTTCGTTCTCATTTAAACAAATAAATACTGAAAGTTGGCGCTAATGAGTCTTTGATTAGATAATTCCTGAAAATAATCTGTAAACCATTCTGACAAAGTAAATATAAAACTAAATAATAAAGTTACAGTGTTTCCAGAGAAACTGTGAGTAGAACCTGTACAGCTGCAGTGTTGCAGCTAACTTGGAACAACCTTAACCTCATTTTTATTTTCACTGCAGGCAGAATGGAGACGACACTTGCTAACGTGAAAGTCACAACTGCCGTTTGATGCTAATACTGTTAGCTGGTGATAAAATCTGCTCATGTGCTGTGTTATTATATCTTCAGGTATGGACGGTCCCAGTGTGTACCGAACTTTGAGTGGAGGAGGACTGGACGCCCGTCAGCTAGCCGACACTGGTGAGGAATCATCGTCTGACATGTTTGGTTTTTACATTTGTGTTTTTGTTAATCAGTAAACAATAGATGTAGTAGAACCGTCTGAAGTACACCGGACTGAAACAGAAGATTCAAAGTGACCAACTGAGCAGTGTCCTAAACCGAGTGTGTTTTTCAGATCTGGAGCAACTGGATGTGTCAACACTGTGTGATGGTGTGGTCCGGTTCCTGCAGGATCTCCCAGGTCCCGTACTTCCGTCTGTGCTGCAGGGCGACATGATCCATGCAGTACAAGGTTAGCAGAAACCAGACCCCAAGACTCATCTTGCTCTGAAAAACCTAAACCAGATGTTCGTGTCTCATTGTTTTTCTCACGGTTCTGTCTGCCTGTTTCTGTCTGCAGAGGTGATAGACCTGGAAGACTGTGCCCAGGTGCTACGGGGGGTAGCGAGCTCACCGGCCTGCCCAGCTCAGTATGGCCTGACACTGCTCAGCGTGGTCCGACACCTGGCCCGACTCTGTCTGCACGGTTCCAGGAACCAGCTGAACCCCCGAAACCTGGCGGAGACCTTCGGTCCACTGCTGTTCAGACACAGCACAGGGTCAGTGATAAATCAACACATACAGCGTAAAACAGGAGCAGTACTATATATTTATTTACTTGTTGTATTGTACATATTTCCTTTTTCTGTCTAATCGTGAACTATGTGTGAGTTGATGAATGTCTGGATGAGTTTCCAGAACATGTCAGTGGGAATATTTTAACTTCTAGTAAAACATGATGCAGTTTGTATCATTCAACAGATAAACATAGGATAAAAAACTATTCAGAATTAAACTTTAAAGGCACAAAGAAAACATAAAAAAGTTTGTTCTCTCTCTGTCTAAGCAGTAAAGACAGATTCTGTTGGTCGACACGTAGCTTAAAGGTGCAGGAAATGTTTGACTTTTGATCGGCCACAATTTATGATTGAAGGTAGAATGACTTATAAAACTACATGTGATGTCACACATCTCACATAAAAACTTTACCCAGACTTTGTCCTGACAGGTAGAAGTGTTGTGTTAGAGCTGGTTAAGTTGAGTCTGAAGGTCCGGTGATAGGATTTGCTAAAAATCAGTCGGGTTGAGCTGATTCGGGCCCAAAAAGCCTGAAAGTAGCATCTGCCTGAGAGAACAAATTCAGGAAAAACTGAATGTAGTGCTCAGTAACATAAGAGGTTTGTTTAAACATTAGATTGTGCAGTTATAGGATTTTTTGTCTTTTTTTGGAAAAGACAAATATAAAGTTATTGCAATTAGACATCTTTGTTACTTGTCCAAAAAATCTAGCAGTTGTGCTGACATCATGGACGAATGCCCTGTGTGATTCTGACCAGAAGGCTTTGTGGCACACAACACCACATCAAGAAAGAAACGACTTTTCTGGTCGTGTTAGGTCCTAACTGATGTTTAACAGTGCAGAGCTGACAGGGCAAAAAGGAAAAGGCCTTAAAATGTTTGTGTAACAATGATTTGTAGTGTTCTTCCCCCTGATCTAATCTGCAGTCACATGAAAATGCTAATCACATGAGTCATCAAAAAGGAGCCTTTTGTTTAGAGATCTGCATTAAAAATTATTATTTGAGTGTTTATCTTAGAGTTTCTGTCGTGGTTTATTTTCAGTTTGTGACTGTGAGTCTTCTGAACAGGATCAAATAAAAAACTGGAACAACCAGATTCCTTTATATGAACTATGACAGAAATCTTCAATAAATACCACGTCCCTGTGTTTATTTATATGTTATGTTTATGAATCTAACAGAGTCTCTGTTTCTATGCAGGACTGAATCCAGTCTGGATCCTCTGGTTCAGGTCTTGGAGGTTCTCATAACCAGTGAGCTCAACATGAACCAGGCTGCTCCAGGTAACACACACATCTGTCTAAGAACACCTGGTTTTTAAAGACAAATCTACAAAGTCTTACCTGACAGTGTTATGACTAATTTAAGAAAAATACCAGGACACAAAAGTGTCTCAGTTTTATAATAAACAAGCTGGTTGTGGTCTGAGCCATTTCCTTTCTTAAGACGACGCCAGTTTAATTTAAAGCTTCTCAGGCTCAAAGTCCTCAATGAAGGTTCTCAATTCCTCAAACAGCTGTACAGCACTGGATGTGTGTCACTGTCACAAGTCAGAGCTGTTGCCTCATCTGAGTGGAAAGTCAGATGTTTGTCATGTGTTTTGTAGAGATCAGATTATGGAGAGATAGAAGAACAATCTAGAAATATAACAGCAGTGTTTTCCTGGCTGCATTTGTCAGTGTAGTTTAATTAGATTAGGAATCGTCTGGTCAGATTCATAATGTCGTTGACTTAATAGACCTTGTCAGTTTATTATTTATTTTTATATATATATATATATATATATATAGTAAACCATATAGTAAACCATATAGTAAATATATGGTGTAAAAAACAGAATTGTTTTTAAGATGATTTGTCACGTCATCTATATTAAAAGTATTTAAAACACAACAGGACTAATAAATAATCAAAATCAACCTATTTTTGTTTTATGGTTGCAAAGAAATTTCTACTGCTGTTCTCAGCTGCATGAAATATAAAAAAAACACTGTAAACAATAGCTAAGGTGTGAAAAGACAAGGAAATACCAATTTTCCTGTAATGCTCAAAGAAAACCACAAAGGCTGCTGCAGACGCAGCTGAACAGGAATGATCAGCACCCACTGCATGTTATTAGCTGTCACACTATTAACCTAAACAGCCTCACGTTTGCCTTTATGGATGTTGTGACACGTTGTCACAGTTCATTTTCAACATATGAACACTTTGAGACAGCGTATGCATATTTTAGTAGTTCAGTACTTCACCCTTCATCCAACTCAAACACAAAACATACAGTAAAGAAGAAATCTTAAGCCACCATTAGATTTTTAGTTTTTTTATTAAAGAGCAAAAATATTAGCTGTAGGCTAAAGTCTTAGAGGAGTGTAGAAAGGGGTCAAGGAGTAAAATAGAAGTGGATCACCTGTCAGTATCACCTCTCAGAGTTTCTTCCTTGAGAAGTCCAGCAGGGATCTGGTTCAGCATCTGGCAGCTTCCTCTGGATGTCGAGTCACACTCTAGAGATCCTGTAACAGCTACTATTGTGCTTTTGGTACCATACAAAACCAGTGCCGTGACATTTTTAGAATGTAGGTATTGAAAGTAGAACTACGTCACCAAACGGCCTCGAAGGTCAGCTGGCAGGGGCTTATCTGTGCAGAGTTTTGTCTACACACCAGCAGCACCTGGTGCTTATCAGCGAGCAAATAAATAACACAAAGATGCACACATGACTGAAAATGGCTCCGACAGTCGGTGTGATCTCAGTCCGTCAGTCGTTTGTGTGCCAATCAGTTGCTCTGTGTATTGATCAGTCAGGCTGAGCAGCAGCTGAAACTATGACATCATCCATCCACGGAGTGAAAGATGCAGCAGAGGAGGAGGCGAGGGGAGGGGTGGGGTGGGGGGTGTTGCCTCGGTGATATCTCTGCCATCACAGGATTGGCTGGGGGCACCGGTGATGTCACACATCTCCAAGCCTTTCTCCTGAGCTTTGAACTGAGGCTGAGAGACGGAGAGAGGCAGGCAGGGAGAAAGTTGCGTCGTTCTAAATGTGCAGCACCTGAAGACGATTGCAGATACTGGATAAATGCAAAGGAACTCTTTTTCTTTTTCTGTGGAGGGAATCTTAGGCGTCGTGGAACTGTGAAAGCTCTTCCTGCAGATGCAAAGAGACAGAGAGATGTAAAATAGGAAATCCTGCAGATTTCAGTTGTCAATGCAGCCGAGTTAATCTTAGAAATTTAGGAATAATCAGAGAGAAAAGTGCAGCTCTGTTAGAAAACATGTAGCCCAGACCTGTTTCCTTTTTGAGATAACGTCAGTTTTTTCGAGGCGAAACTGGGGCACTCTCCTGTGGGCAGGGGATGATGGGATCGAGAATTCCCATCCAGAATCGGTGCTTCGTTTTACCTCTGAAGTATTGTGGAGGTGGGTGAAGGTGTAGAGGCTGACATGGAGCGAGACGAAGGAGGCAGGGCCGAGGCCGAGCCGGTGAGAGGACGGGAGAAGATCCTCTGCTACATAAACATGCAGAGCCCAGGTAGGAGCTCAGACCTAGACCTGGAGCTGCACCTGGTGGCAGTTAGCTCAGATCTAAAGCGACGGTCTTTGTATTGATTCTGCAGATTGTCGCACAGATAGATGCTTCTCTAAAGTTGCATTGGAACGTCTTTGCAAAATACGCAGACAGTCACGCTAAGGCCAAAAATTTGACGCTCACAGCTCCTAATACCAGACGACACGCCAGGTGGATCTGTGCTTCAAGCAAGCTGATTGGTTCATTCAGCACAAAACACGTTTTCCTTTCAATATTGAGGCATATTTAACATTTTCTAGTGTAGCAGAGAAATGAAATGACTGCTCCTCTTTGGTATTAAACTCTTTATTGTTTGACTGATGGATAGTTTGCTTAAACTGTCACAGGTGTGTTTTCTTATTTATTTTGTGGCTACTCCAGTCTGTGCAAGTGTAAAAGAAACCCACACACCAACATGGGTGAAGGTACATTTACTTAAGTGCTGCCTTAAGTTCCTCGCAGCGACGGTGTTTTATTCAGACTAAATGTGAGTGAGTATTCTGCAGGTGTTGGAGGTGTGCATCACCTGAGTTAGGCTCTGCTTTCCTCATCAGCGATGAATTAAACACACTCTGGTGCATGTTCGTCTATTCTGGATTCAGGAACCTGCGTGTTTGTTTGTCCCTTCACCGTTTTATCAGCTTTTATTGTTGTCAAAAAATAAAAGAAACGGTAAGATTGGTTAACAGCCGGCGTATCTTCAGACAGTGAGAAGTTACAGTCCTCATGAGTGGGCAGTTGTGACGTAGTTACAGTGACCCTCGTGAGATTTTATGAAAATAATTAAATAAACTGTGATTCAGCAAATATTCATTTACATTTCAGTTATTTCCAGCACACATGGTGTAAAAGACTGTGAGGAGAAATGGAAAACAAATAAAAATGATGCTTAGTGTAGAACTAAAGAGGAAATAAGCTGGTTTCCTTGTTTAGTTGACTGTAAAATCAGTGGGACAAATGTCTGCCAGGGTTTTCTGCTAGTGTTTATCAAACACATATAGCAAATAAAATATGTATTATGCCTTTGAACTGTTTCTGTAGAAAAACTAAGTTATTTAAGGACATCACTGCTCTGAGAACGTGTGATGGATGCTGACCTAGTTTTTAAAAGATAAAATAATACAAACATCAGGCTCCTCAGTTGATCTATGTCAGAATCTCACTGTAAACTGAATACGTTTCCTCTTAAGAACGGTTGATGAAGGATTTTCAGTTTTCCTGGAATCATCGTGATCAGAAAACAGGATGAAGTGAAACTGAGTAATCAAGCACTTTGAGTGTGTGTGAGATCTAAATCCTTAACATTATGTCAGGTTCTGTTCTGGTAGTTAAGTGTAAAAATAGACTTGTTGGTTCTCTGCTGACGTTTCCTGAAATGTACACTAATACTGAGACATCTGTGAGAGGAAACCTGCTCACAACATTGACTCGAAATGATATATGTTCATGTTAGTGTGTAGAAATACTGACTGTTGTTTGTTGATTTGTCCCATGTAACTGTTGACGACAGCTGAGGTAGTTTAATGACGTCTTTCTCAAAATTTCCTTTTTCTCGCTCTTTTTTCTGTTGCAGCTTTACCCCCTAAACCAGTGAAGTCGACGACTCCTGTACCTTCCAGTAGTTTTAACAACAGCATGGCTCTGCAGGATGCCGAGTGGTACTGGGGAGACATTTCCAGGTAACACACACACGCCAAAAGCCTTTTTTCATGTTTTTTATGTGAAGAGAATAGCCTCTTTAAGGACAATGGAAATCTAACATGAACTTTGTAAATACTATTAAACATAAAAATATATGTAAGTTAAATTTAAATAAATGTGAGAAACGAGGAGGATCCTGTCGTGCAGAGCGACGTGTTAGTGTCATGAATATGGCCGTATGTGTTTGTAGAGAGGAGGTGAACGAGAAGCTGAGAGACACGGCGGACGGCACATTTCTGGTCCGAGACGCCTCCACAAAGATGCATGGAGATTACACTTTGACTCTGAGGTAAAGTTCAACTCTGAATTCTCACGCTCAACACAAACGGCTCCACTTCTGCTCTTATACAATCCTCAGCACCAACCTCTGGTCTAAGCACCGCAGGAATCTCATTAAAAATAAATGTTACCATCTGAAATGCAGTTTGCCTCCCTGATAGTTATTGTCTGCAGAATGCATTTAATTCAATTCAGTTTTATTTGTATAGTGCAAATCACAACAGAAGTCATCTGAAGGTAGTTTACAGTGTCTAAGGTTGAAGACCTTACAGAATATAATTGTATTACATCACTGGACGGTGTCACATTAGGCCACAAGGTGTGTGCTGCTTGACACAGAAGGAAATCTCTCACTTATTTTCCATTTCTAATCTACAAGTGATAAAACTGTGTTTCTCCTGTATCTATTAGACAAGAAGCACTGCTGAATGTTTTTAATATAATTTAATATTGTTTTTTCATTTTTATTGTGAATCTTAAATGATCTACTACTCAAACCAGTAGCTAAGCATTTATAAGATTAATTAAGACAAACTGTATATTGGTTTCATTTAAAGTTAAAGTCTCTACACTTGTTATTATTATAAAATTACTAGAAATCAGTCACTGCTTGCAAACAGAAGTCAGCATTGTAAACTGTCTTCTTTGCAGCAGACAGTAAAATAATGACATACAGGGAGCTGTAGTTCAGTCCTGACACGCCAAAGATCTGTCACTGATGATGAACATTGTCTGATCACCTGCAGGAAAGGAGGCAACAACAAACTCATAAAGATTTTCCATCGGGAGGGAAAGTACGGCTTCTCAGACCCTTTAACGTTCAGCTCAGTGGTGGAGCTCATCAACCATTACCGACACGAGTCTCTAGCCCAGTACAACCCCAAACTGGACGTCAAGCTGCTCTACCCGGTCTCCAAATACCAACAGGTCCGTGATGCTCTCTGATGGTCTGGTGGTTCCGTTTCCCCAGTACAGAAGTGGTTTGTCTGATGTGTTGTTGTGTTGTTCAGGATCAGGTGGTGAAGGAGGACAGTATTGAAGCTGTGGGGAAGAAGCTGCACGAGTATCACCTGCAGTACCAGGAGAAGAACCGAGAGTACGACAGACTGTATGAGGAGTACACCAGAACCTCACAGGTACACTTCAGCACAGTCCTCTGCTACAATGAGGGGCTGAACGTCAGTTAATGTGGTCTGTGGTGGAAAGTACCCAAGATATTTACTCAAGGGCTGTTTTGTACAAACTTATACTTCATGAGTTCCTTGATTTGATGCTGCTTAATACTTTTCCTCCACTTCAGGATAGATTTTGTTACTTTGCAGGTTCAGACTGTTAAACTCTAATCTGTCACCTGCTGTTTGTGTCACACGTCTCCAGGTTTTAGTATTGGATGATTTTAGAAACTGTTAGTTGAAACCTGTTCACAAATTAAACTTAAAAAACCTGAACTTGTTAGATTTCTGCGGGAACCTTATTTTTGAGGCACATGAGGAACAAATGTGCATGAAACTATCAGTAATTCAGTCAATGGATTCTCAGAAAATCTCTGTTTGTACATTTCAGACAGGTTATACTATAGTACAGTACAGGACTGCAGCTTGCTGTGGAATACTTGTGTACTTCTGCTTGCAGTAACAGCACTGTCAGACTGTAACTTCTCTCTTTTTACAGTCCACTATCTTAATGTGTATATTTTGGCATTTATCCTCATCCTCCTTTTCCCCGTCTTCACCCCTCAGGAGATCCAGATGAAGCGAACGGCCATCGAGGCGTTCAACGAGACCATAAAGATCTTCGAGGAGCAGTGTCAGACTCAGGAGCGCTTCAGCAAAGAGTACATCGAGAAGTTCCGTCGTGAGGGCAATGACAAGGAGATCCAGAGGTAGGCTGTTGCTATGGCAACTGTGTTGGAGACCTTTAAAAAAAACACACACACATATGTATATATATATATGTATATATGCCTGGTTGCCATGACAACAGTGAGGAGACACCACCTGCTGTGAAATGTAGTCAGTTTATAAGATACACAAGCTAAAGATTCAAGAGCTCCATGAAATACAGTGTATAAAAATATTTTTAATATATTTAAAAAAGCAGGTTGCTGAAGTAAATAAATTTTTTTCCAGACCATAATGAGATTTATTTTTTCTGTATTAAAGGATCATGGAGAACTACGACAAGCTGAAGTCTCGGATCAGCGAGATCGTGGACAGCAGGCGCCACCTGGAGGTGGATCTGAAGAAACAGGCGGCGGACTACAGAGAGATCGACAAGAAGATGAACAGCATCAAACCAGACCTGATCCAGCTCCGCAAGACCAGGGACCAGTATCTCATGTAGGTCACACACACACAGACACGCAGAGAACAAACTGAATGTGTACAGGACGATGTACGGTGTCATTAACATCTGCCGTTTGGTTCTCAGGTGGCTGACCCAGAAGGGAGTTCGTCAGAGGAAACTGAACGAGTGGCTCGGTCTGAAGAACGAAACCATAGAGGAGTGAGTGTTTGTTATCAAGCTGTGAACTGTGTGTGTGTTATGAGACGTAAAAATAAAATCGAAATAAGTAATGTTCAGTTTTAGTTTCAGTGTGTGTGTCCTCCTAACACCTGTCCTCTGTGGGTCTCCTCCTCTCAGTGAATACAGCATGGTGGAGGATGAGGAGGACCTTCCTCACCACGACGAGAGACTGTGGCGTCTGGGAAACCTCAACCGCAATCAGGCCGAGTCTCTGCTCCGAGGGAAGAGGGACGGGACCTTCCTGGTCCGAGACAGCAGCAAACCAGGCTGCTACGCCTGCTCCGTGGTGTAAGTCTCACCTCTTTACCTGCCTCCTTGAAGCCTTTACGTGTCTCCTTCAGTCCGTCAGGTCTCATTCTGACCTCTGTCGGGTTCTTTCTCTCTCAGGGTCGACGGAGAGGTGAAGCACTGTGTCATCAACAAGACGAGCACCGGTTACGGTTTTGCGGAGCCCTACAACCTGTACGGTTCTCTAAAGGAGCTGGTGCTGCACTACCAGCACACCTCGCTGGTCCAACACAACGACTCGCTCAACGTCACGCTGGCCTATCCCGTCTACAGCCAGCGACGGTGACCCGCCTGCTTTCTCTCCTCTGTACCGTCATCGTAGCCCTGCAGCAGACTGCGTTTACACACCCGACCACCAAGACCACGAGCCGCTCAGTCTCCATCAGACACGTCTCATCGGAGTGAAGGAAGTCAACATGTCCCACAGTTCCTGACCACATGACACATTGAACTCTGAGTATGTTGTGTTTAAAGCTGTGTGTTCTAATCTGACCACCCGGGTCCACAGTGGAATCTGTTCGGTGTCTGGGTGCAGACCAATGGACCATATATGGGATCAAAAGGTGCATCCCCTGCAGGGTTGTTCCTGAATCAGGATTTTCCATCAACTTTGGGGGGGTGGGTCTTAAGTTTAAATGCATGTTTATACTTTTTATCTATAGAAATTGTTTCACATTTATTATTGCTGATGTCTTTTCTTTAATACAACAGAGAAATGTAATTTTCACTCTCCTGCTGACGCTCGGCCTCCTGCCATAAAAACAGACTTCGTGAGTTTTCAGTTTCACCTGCTGGACTCAGATTTCCACACAGTCGGGGGTGAAAGTGGGAGCATCAGTCCAGAGGTTTTAGCCGAGTCTGGTTCTGTGGGATTTGGGCTAAATTCACTAACATTCAGAGCAGCTTTCATTTCCACAGTTTGTTTTTCAGTTCTGTCATTTTGAGATGAGTGAAGTTCAGTCTGCTGCATCATCATCTGAACCTCAGTAATAAAAAATGACCCCAGTTACATCCTTCAGATGAACGCACTGTTCTACTGCAGCTACTAAAGCTCCTAGTAAAGAGAATCTAATGAGACATTTTCAGCACCATACATCTTTAATTCTTGGTGCTGAAGACACATTTCAACCTAAAGAGTATTGAGCTTCGATGGGCAGCTCTTCTTCCCTCGGTTGAGTTTTCACCGACTGAACCTTTAGATTTCTGACTCTACAGCACTTAAAACTTTGCATTTCCAGCACGGTGACTCTTCACTGTCATGCAGATATTGGATGATTTGGTTCAGTCGGTCGGATTCTAAATTGACTTTTTCAGCTCACTTTTATAGAGATCATCCAGTATTTGTTCTCTACTGGAGGAAAGTGCAGTGACGTGTCAGCTTCAGATGCATGTGTTAAATTTAGTGTGGTTCTTCTTTAAAGTCACGGTCATGACTCGAGGTGCAGAGTATGAAAGAGATGAGATGTGTCCCGTGTGATCGTTGCCTCTGTGTGACTGAGTCAGATGGTCCACATGTTCCTGTTTAATTTACCAGTTCACTGTCTTTTGAGAAACGAGGTACTGAACTGTCAGAGCTGGTCTGAACTGAACTGAACTGGAGCAGGACGAGTGGAGCTGAACTAAATAATGAAACTGAACTTCTCGTTCAATGAACTGATTTTATGGACGGACGAAGATGATGTAAGATAGAAAATGGTGGACAATCCACAGAGAGACTTTTCTTGGAAACACTGTGACTCTATACGAGGTTGAAGATGAGGGCGAGTTGATCGACCCGCATTTTATTTTAGGAGGAAAAGAAAAAAACCTGCATCCAAACCTCATCCAAAGACTCCACCACACCCCCACCCGCCCTAAAAACATCCCAACATCAGTGTTGTTCAGGTTCCTGTTTCTTCAGGTTTGTTTTTTCTGTGATTGGACGGATTATTCCTTTATTCTTTCCAGTGAGGCTTTAAAACAGAATCTGAACTGGATCCTTTTCAATTTAAACATTGGTGGAATGAACTTGAAGGAGTTAGAAGTTTCACAGATCTCTGGACTACGCGACGCTCAGCTCATGTAAAACGATAATAAGCCGAATCATGTTCATCTTTATGGATTATTTCTTATTGTGTTTTAAGACAAACAAGGTACAGGAGATAAAACTGGGTTCACAGAAACAACCTGAGTTTAATAACCAGTAAAAAAAACAAACAAAAACAAATGTGTGGAAATGTCCTGAACGTGTGTGTGAAGGAGACTCAGTAAAATTAAAACCCATCTGATGAACACTGTGATGTTGATCATTAGAAACTCTCTCTCTCTATCTATGGTGTCATCTCAGGTTTATACACAGTCACATATTCCTCTTTTTTTTTTAACAGCACACTAATGAATTTCAATGCTCAAAGATCAAAACAAACTCATTTTTCCAGCCACATTTTTATTTTTAAAGGCTGAAACATCAAAATGTGACACAGCTTGAGTTGCTCTTCTCATGTTTGAAGTTCAGGACACCCAGCTTCTAGTTGGGCTGTTTAATTCCTCCGCTGCACCTGCTGTGCACGATGCTGGAGCCGAATTCTTCGTAATCCTGTTTGCTGATCCACATCTCCTGGAAACAGGAAAGTGACCCCAGGACGGAGCCGCCGAGCCAGGCCGAGTACTTCCTGTGAGAGGGAGCGATTACCTGCAGGTAACGATAGAAAAGCCCTTTAATGGAAACCATGTTATACTTCTGGACTGTTTAAGTTATTTGAAACCAGCTGATGCTTTGAGTTTATGTACTGTAGGGAAGTAGAGACATTTTACAGCAGTGACAGTAAATCTAACGTTTGTTGACTCTACCTTGACTTTCATGGATGCTGGAACCAGGGCAGTGAGCTCCTTCTGCAAGCGCTGTTCGATGCCAGGGAACAAGCTGCTGCCACCGCCCAGCACCGTGTTGCCATAAAGGTCTTTACGGAGGCTCTTGTCACACTTCAAGATGCTGTTCTGAATCGCCTGTTGGATGCTTTCTGTCTCCAGTTCTGACCACAGACAGGACACGATGTATTTTAGCATTAAATTCATCTTTAAAATCAGGATGATCAGAAACTTGCTGCTGTCTTGGAGAAAACTGTATTTCACTTCATTGAGGTAGAATAATATTAGAGACTCCTGTTGCTGTGGGTCTTCCATGATTTTCTCATGTGTTTGTTTGACATGAGAACTGTTTTTGCTATAACATTGGAGGTCTGGGTGACACACAGAAACATCAGATGGACTGGGAACAGCTGAGAGACAAGACGTCTTATCCCATTTTTTCACAGAGTCACTTGAAAAATGTGTAAAATATTAATTATTATCAGTAGATTTTAAACATCCCCCAAAATATCTGCAGGTAACAAACCGAGAAGTGAAGGCTGGAAGAGCGCCTCGGGGCAGGAGAACCTCTCGCTGCCAATGTAGATGACCTGTCCATCAGGAAGCTTGTAGCTCTGCACCACATCAGAAGAGGAAGCAGCTTTACTTGACTCTGCAGCGAAGTCCAGAGCCACGTAGCAGAGCTTCTCCTTCATGTCTCGTACGGCCTCGTGGTCAGCTGCAGGTGAAGTATTAGTGTTAGAATAAACTGATCTGAAGATGGAAAACTTCCTGGAACTGTATCTCAACAAGCTGTTTAGTTTCACAGTGTGGTACCTTCAGTGGTGAAGCTGTAGCCTCTCTCATTGATCATCTTCATCAGGTATTCGGTCAGATCTCTTCCTGCCAGGTCCACACGCAGGATGGCGTCAGTCTGAGGACTGCCCTCGACGATCGGCACAGCGTGGGTCACACCGTCACCAGATTCCATCATCAAACCTGTGAGTTGACCGGAGGAGTACAGAGACAGGACGGCCTGCATGCCCACGAACAGGCAGGGAGTGTTGAAGGTCTCGAACATGATCTGAACCAAAGAGGAAGAGCACAGGTCACCGCGGAGTCTAGAATCCAACTGCATCCCAGGTCAGGAGTGTGACCTCTGACCTAGGGTTCTTCTATTCTAAAACTTCACAACAGTGAATTTTTTTATATTATTAAAAGGATTTAGAGGATTTACCACGAACTCACCTGCGTCATGTTCTCCCTGTTGACTTTGGGGTTGAGTGGAGCCTCGGTCAGCAGGACTGGATGCTCCTCAGAGGAAACGTTGAGCTCCTTGTTGAAGATGTGATTCCAGATCTGCAGGAGAGGAGAGATGTGAGTCTGACGAACTGTCACAGCTACATGTGCTCTGTCTGTATTACGGTTCTCACCCTCTCCATGTTGTCCCAGTTGGTGACGATGCCGTGCTCGATGGGGTACCTCAGGCTCAGGGTGTCCCTCTTGCTCCAGGCTTCTTGTCCCACGTAGCTGTCCTTCTGTCCCATCACACACAAACGCACTTTTAGAGTTGTTCCCCTCTATTTACCTGTGATGTGTTTGAAGTATTAACCTGTAGCTGGTGTTTATGTTTTTACCCCGTGTGCAGGACGGCTGACAATCGATGGGAATTCAGCTCGGGGGTCGTCTTCTGCAGCAAAACCAGCTTTGGTAACCGCAGAGCCGCTGTCGATGACGACGACACTGGCGTCTTCCATTTCTGCAAAGTAAAGTTTCGACTAATGAAATGATTGTTTTGCTCCTTAACACTAACCTCCACCTTTTTTCCAGATCGTCGCTGTAGCCTTTATCTTTATTTTAAATCCTGTGTCACCCTCAATTTCAGCATTTTAAAAACACTTGAAGTCACATTCATGCCCTTTAATTTCTGTTACTGCACATCTATCTATTTATTTCCCCTTCAGGAACCACACTTGTTTGTTGGGTGTGAACGTTTTAGTCGTTTTCAGAACAAAGCTCCTAAACACTGGTTTTAATGATCTGCTCCAACAGCAGCTCACTGAGTGACGGATCATTGAATCAACCACATTGATCTGGTTTTCAGACACTTGCACGTTGTTTTTCATGGACTCGCTGATTCTTCACTGACCCAAAATGATTCTGTCCTGACGCTTTCACACCTACAGGATCGAACTAAACAACAAACAAACGGTGTCCACAACACTTCATCTTCTTCTGTTCTCAGGACGTTCTCACGTAGTTTGAAGTGACGTGTTCTGAGAAACAAACTCATCAACTGATTCGGACCAAAGCAAAAGAATTAAGGTGTGAAAGTCCAGGTTAAGTACAAGGAGAAGTTTGCTGACAAAACTTGACAGCAGCCCTTTAGTTTTAAAAATATTTATTATAAAACAACTTCTTAAAACAACAGCTTCTTACCTGTGCAGGTGAGTGTTGGGTGTGTCTGCAGGTGAAGTCTTCAGGTGTTGCTCTGCCCCAGCTGAGCTCAGTAAATGCAGCATCAGGAGCCAAACTGGAGCTTAAATAGGCAAAGGGCCCCACCTTTCAGCAGTTATGAGAACGATCCAGAACGACCTGAATCTGGTGTCGTGAACCTGGTCTGGGGTTTGGCTGCTGCTGGAGTCCACATTTCCTCATTAGATGCTCTGCTTCTGTTTCCCACCACACACTCGTCCATTAACTAAACTGATTCTGCCAAAATGTCCAAACGGGTCGAGCTGTCCCAGTCACGTCCCCTCAGTGTGGAAAAATAAACCAAGTTTTAAAGATTCAGAGACTTTTAGACCAGAATCAGAACAACTGACCGCAGAGACACACTGAAAGTTCCTGTTCCGTTATAGAACATGTTATTAAATGTAAGCTGAGCCGTTTACATGACTTTAGTTTTGTTCCTGTCTGTCAGAGATTTATTTCAGAAACAGTAACAACACTAAATATTAAACCTGATGCAGGAAACGGATGAATTTATTATACAGCACGTTGACCTGTTTCAGTGTTTTATTAAATTATGAGTGAAATAACTGCTTCGATGTAGATATTTGATATCACTGCAGTTTAAAAGCGATGTTTTAGGTGTTTCTGTGTTGATTCCTTACTCCTGTGTGCAATTCTTCTGCCTGAATTTCAGTTAATTGTGGGTTAGTGTAGAAACCCAGTAAAACCAGTAAACGGCTGGTGTCTTGCTGTTCAGGTCCTGTGACATTCTGGACCAATTCTTACAGGTCGAAAATGTAATTAGACAAACTGAAGGTTCAAAGGTCAGGGGTTATTCAACACCCTGACTGACTGTGTCCTGGAGGGAATTCTTCAGCAGGCTACACATCATTGTGTAAACTGCAAATCATGACATGATGTTATATTGATGCTCTGAACCAGAGATCCACAGTGTGAATCTCACAAATGCATTAAAAATAAAATTGTGACACTTCTTCACTGTAGTGATGCTGTCGTACACAGAAGGACTCACGACTGTATTTAAAGTTTTTAAAGGGCTCTTTGGGATTTTTATGGACACTGGTGCACAAACGTTTGCTCATGTCGTTGAGCAGCTTCTGCTCGTTTGACAGCTGCTCTGATGAACTACCTGTGTTGTATTTTTACAGCTCCAACTTTTATTGCATGTTGTTAGACGTTGTCAGCTCCAGTGACATCTGGAACACGCCCCCGTCTTCTGTTCCGAGCTCACCTCCTGCGTTCTTCTCAGTCGCTCCGTTGTGTTGAAGTCGTTTTTCACCTGACTTCGCTGTAGTTTTCACTCACTGATGACTGACATTCTCAGACTGTAAAGACTCGACTGTCACACCCTGCACTTAAAACCCTAAAGCAGGTGATAAAAACACAACAGTGCAGCAGGACGTCCTGCACAGGTCTCATTCTGTAAACCTGCCTGTGTGGGTGGGTGCAGGTGAATCAGACTGATACACTGATCAGCTTTGCTTTGTTAGGAGCTAAAAGATTTAATGCTCCAGAGTTTTTAACCATGTTTCTCTAGATTTAACTGCTTTGTTTGAGTGATGGACAAAACAAGGTGAAAATGATTTGCTGTGTTATTAAATCTGTTTGGTGACTTGCTGCTGACATGTGACCTCGTTGTTGGTTTGACTGGTTCTATAATAATTTGATCAGTATCAAAGCTTCAGATTTTCCAATGTGAAACCAAACAGTCAAAGCAGCTGCAAACACATTTTATTATTTATTTTTTTATATATTACAAACACTGGAAGAGTGATTAAACAATTTATAGATCAGGAGTTCAGATCAGCAGCAAAATGAAATGTTGTTTGGATGTTTAGAGGAGGTTAAAGTTAAATGAGAAGTGGTTTGACTCGTTTTGTTCACATGTAGACAAACCACAGAACTTTCTAACTGGTTATAAATCATCTTTCATTTCCCCCCTGGGGCAGACGAGGCGGCTGTGATGCATTTAAGGGCACTTGCGGTGGATGATGGACGGGCCGGACTCGTCGTACTCCTGTTTGCTGATACTCATCTGCTTGAAAGTGTGGAAGGAGGCCAGCATGGAGCCCCCCATCCAGGCTGAGTACTTCCTTTCTGTGGGGGCGATGATCTGGGGGTGAAAAACAGGTGAGACAGGAAGCACCTCAGTGCTGTAGAGGAAATGCTCTGTAATGCTTTGGTTTGTCCACTAGGGGGCAGTAAACCCTGATCAAACCAGGTCAGATGAACACAAGGAAGACTAGGGGAGGAGGCTGTGGGTGGGAAATACACCTGTACAGTAGGTGCAGCTGATTAATTAATTAATTGGTGTATTTAAGTAATTTCACATCCTAACTACAACAAGACTGCACCTTGGTCTTTATGCTCGGTGGGGCCAGGCCGCTCAGCTCCTTCTGCATGCGCTCCTCGATGCCGGGGAACACGGTGTTGCCTCCTGACAGCACAGTGTTGGCGAACAGGCTCTTGCGGATGTCCATGTTGCACTTCATGATGCTGTTGAAGGTCATTGTGTGGAGACCGTCCGAGTTCATTCCTGAACGCACAGAAAGGACAAAGGTTGTGTCACAGACACATCGTCTAGGCCTGTTTTTAACTTTATTCAACTTCTGCAGCAACTTTCTTAATCATCTTCACTCAGACTTCTGCTACAAGTAAGGTCAAGATCTTTCAGGGAACAAACCGAGGAATGAAGGCTGGAAGAGCGCCTCGGGGCAGCGGAACCTCTCGTTGCCGATGGTGATGACCTGTCCATCAGGAAGCTGGTAGCTCTTCTCCAGGGTGGAGGAGGAAGCTGCTGTGTGCATCTCCTGCTCGAAGTCCAGAGCCACGTAGCAGAGCTTCTCCTTGATGTCACGAACAATCTCACGCTCGACTGGAGTCCAGACGTTAAAGATTTGTTAGTCTGCAGACATTAATGACAAGTAGCCTAGAACACAGTCAACTGTTTAGATGGGAAGGAGACGTACTGGTGGTGGTGAAGCTGGGGTCTCTCTCTGTGAGGAGCTTCATCAGGTAGTTGGCCAGGTCTCCACCAGCCAGGTCCAGACGCAGGAAGGCGTGAGGCAGAGCGTAGCCCTCGTAGATCGGTACAGCGGTGCTCAAACCATCACCGGACTCCATCACAATACCTGCACACAAGAATTATCCATCTCTTAATTTGTGCTTTTTAGTACCAACATGTGAGTAGATTATGGGGCTGGAAGAGGCCACGTCCCCTCCAAGAGTCATTTAATATGTTTTGTGCACAGAAAATCTCTAATCTGCTTTCTGACTTTCTCCACTAATCAAAACCACCAAGCAGCAGAAAAGTCTGCAAACACCCTTAACTTTAACTACTCCCGACTGTCTGTATGTTGTCAGGTTTGCTAAAGTAAAGAAATGAATAAAGATCTAGTCATTAGTCATGAGCTGCTGTCAGGTTTAGAACGGGATTGATGGGGACACGTGTGTGGGCCACTCTGTAATTTACTGTGGTGTCAGATCAGCTGAGTCGACCTCAGGACCTTCACATTCAGTTCAGCAGCTTCTTCTCACCTCATCAGTCAAATTAATTATAAAACAAAACAGTTGTTCAACTTTAGAAACAGCTCTGAATGTCGTCACGTCAGCTCCTGTAGTCAGAGAGGTCGTCTTATTAGAACCACCTGTGGTGCGACCGGCGGCGTACAGTGACAGGACGGCCTGGATGGCCACGTACAGGGCAGGAGCGTTGAAGGTCTCGAACATGACCTGGAAACATGATGGCGATGGTGGAAGATAAAGACGACATGTCAGTGTGGAGAAAAGGCATGAGCAGATTTCCAGGATTCACCACAACTCACCTGCGTCATCTTCTCCCTGTTGGCTTTGGGGTTGAGGGGAGCCTCAGTCTGCAGGACGGGGTGTTTCCCTGGGGCGACATGGAGCTCGTTGTAGACGTGTCTCCAGATCTGCAGGAGAAGAGAGATGGAACAGGCTGCAGACGTTAGAGTCAAATCCACAGGTGGAAATAAGATAAACAATAAAATAGGGAAACATTCAGACAGAGACAAAGTGAGACTGAAAGGTTTCTGAAATAAGAAGGAAACACTGTTCTGGATGATGTAAAATGAGCAGGTGACAGGTGAAGGGATCATAAAGCAGCATCCTCCACGGTTCAGTCTCTGCAGGTTAAAGATGAGACGTCAGGAGACACCTCACCTTCTCCATGTCGTCCCAGTTGGTGACGATCCCTCGCTCGATGGGGTACTTCAGGGTCAGGATGCCTCTCCTGCTCTGGGCTTCATGTCCCACGAAGCTGTCGTTCTGTCCCGTTCCCACAACCATACACACACACACACACACACACACACACACACACACACACACACACTTACAGTGACATTTTACTGCATTTCTGTGTGTGTTAGACGTTCACTGTGCTAAAACTCACATTTTGTCCATGTAGTCTGGGGCAGCCGACGACAGACGGGAAGACGGTACGGGGGTCGTCGTCTCCAACAAACCCGGCCTTACACACACTGGAGCCGTTGTCAATAACGAGGGCGGGGACTTCGTCTTCCATGTCTGACAGGAAACGTTCAGGTCAATGAAACATTTATTCTTCTTCTTCCCAAACTGTCTTAGATGATAAAACAGCTCCGTAGCTCCGTTTTCTGTATTTATTTTTATTTACTCTTTATTCACTTTTCATTAACTTATTAGTATTTAAGAAAAGTTGAACCTGAGAAATTTGTAAACTTCAAGTTCAAACTTTATGAAACTACAAGAAAAAACTCAAGACAGAATGTCTTTAGCAGAAACCAGTAAATGACAGATGACCGAGTAAATAAGTCAGATCAGTAATTGAGTGTTTGCTGATAAAACCTGTGTGTGTCCATTTTACTGTGGTGTTTGTGTTGCGCTGCTTCTTACCTGTCTGCAGGTGAAGTCTTGCAGGTGCTGCGATGCACCAGCTGAGCTCATTGAAGTAGACTTCACCCTGCAGCTCCTCCTCTCAGCTGCTGCTCTGATAACAGCTCATTATGTCATGATCCACTGTGTTTGAAGTGTTGGTTTGATTCAGTCTTGACCAAATTTCTTATTTTGACACACACACACACCTGTTTAAACTAATCCCTGTGTGTTCTCAACACTATAAAACTGAAATCACTGATGTAGAAAATGATCTGACCAGATTTGGTTATGATTCAATAACTCAGACCTTCGACCAGCGGTTTAATTATAATACAGAGACCTTTGAATTATAATCCTGTCAATTATTAATAAGGGATGTAGGCGGATGTTCACAACTCCGATACAACACATCAGGTTCAGATTTACCTGTAGCACCATCTAAGGTGCTGCAACTCGCTGTTCTCTGTGTTGGTTGAATCATTTGTTTTATGACTGTTGACTCACGAGTTTCATCCTCATCATTTCCAGTTCTTAATGATGTCATAATGATGTCATTCTGTCTTTTTTATTCATACTACTGCTGTTTATTGTGCACTTCATTTATTCATTTGTAGATTTTCTTTATTCTTTTTTATTCTTATAATGGATGTAAATTTAGTTTTCATTTTGTCCTTGTGGCTCTTTCCTTTTACTTTTGAGCAGAGTCCAGCTGTTAGAGGCAAAAGCTAACTCCCTCTGCAGTGAATAACATAAAGTAAATATACAGTAGTAAAACTAACTTTCTCCTGGTGGTTCTAGTTTCCCTGTAGTTCAGTCTATTATCTGCAGACACAGTATAACAACATATCTTTAAACAATGAAGATGAAATTTATTGTGTTGTATCAAAATAAAAAGTACAGAATGTGAAATAAGAAAACTCTAGAATTGAATGTTAATTCAACACATATTGATAAAATACTTCACTGTCTGGTTAAACTGAAGTTCAAATAAAATGGTTTTAATCTAAACCAAGAAGATGAACTTTAAGGTAGCGGGCGCTCAGGACTTGATGTGAGCAGAGGAACCCAGTGTTGTAACGTGTCCTTTTTGACTGATCAAAAATGAGACGTTCTGTTGTTTTCAGATCATCTGGAGGTTGATGGTGCAGATGGTAAAGCTGTCTACAAGACACTGCAGTAGTCAATGTCATGTTTTATTTAAAGTCTGGCTGGAAACACAATAACTTCTGTCTTAGAGAGGTTGAGCTGAAGATGCCTCTCTCTAATCCAGCCAGTGAAGTCGATGAGGCTCGCAGAGTTATGTAGTGAGAGAGTGGAGTCATCAGGTGGAAATGACAGAAAGAGCTGTGTGTCGTCAGCATAGAAACAGAAGAAGTAGTAACTAGATGATGGATCCCAGTGGAGTCCTGAGGTTCAGACGGAGAGTGACAAATGGAGAGAGAGATTCTGAGCTGAATGAATATGTGATCTGATATATGTAGACCACATCTGTGGTTAATAAAAGGAAACGTGATCACTGCAGCATCGGTTCGATCAGCAAGAGTTTGAGAACCTCAACCACGAGGAGCAGGTGGAGACACTGAGATTACATCACACAATATAGATGCTGGTTTAACAGTACAAAATAAAATAATAAAATTACATACAGAATATTCTAATTGTGGTTTTGAACACGTTTCATTTGGTTTGAGGCTGAATTAGGTAAAGTGTAATTTTGTTTTTCAAGTATTTGGTTACTTGGCAAAAGAACATTAGCCAATTGAATTCACATGAATTATTTAAACTGACGTTTCTGCATGTTGAAATTATAATTTGACAAAGCAAGAGGATCATTTACAATTTCTACAATTACCTTTCACTTTCAGAATTCACTTGTCTGTAACTAAATCCAAATTAAGTCCAATATGAATTTCAAATCTCTTTAATTACATTTGATCAGTAATAATTCCTACAGCAAATATAATTAATGGAATTGTCAATGGGAGTCTGCAGCAAGCCTCACAGGATGTGAGCATTCATGACCTTCTGTCTGTTGTCCAGGTTACTGTCACAGTTTACTGTTGTTGTGCTGCCTCCTATCTGTCTTGTATCTGTCTGTATTGAGGAAATCTGAGTGTTTCTCTGCCTCAGCGGAGCTCAGTAAATGCTTCATGTAGCCCCGGCCCCTGCAGGCCAACCGTCCACTGTGGTTCTGGTAAAAAGCATGTGTTGATTCCTGTCCTGTCTCTGGTACAGCTGCTGTGTTTGTTCCTCTTTCATTTTTTCTTTCAGCAGTGTTAAAGGCACAAAATGTTTTAATATGTCTGAATATAATTTTGACACGTTACATGTTAAAAAAGAATGACTGGCATTGGTGCCAGGCAAATGTGGAGCTTAGAAGCACTTGCGGTGGATGATGGAGGGGCCGGACTCATTGTACTCCTGTTTGCTGATCCACATCTTCTGAAAGGTGGTGAGAGTGGCCAGGATGGAGCCACCGATCCAGACAGAGTACTTCCTCTCTGGGGGAGCGATGATCTGAGGGTGAGGAGAGAAAACAGGTGAGACATGAGGTGATAACACAAATAAACAAGACTAAAAACAGAACATTTAAAAACACATGAGAACTACAAGAACTAGAGGTTAACTGGATACCTGGCTCCCTGTTGACAGATTAGATGTAATAATTCCAGATTGAAGGCTGTACCTTGATTTTCATGGTTTGTGGGGCCAGGGATGTGATCTCCTTCTGCATGCGGTCAGTGATGCCGGGGTACATGGTGGTGCCACCAGACAGCACAGTGTTGGCGTACAGGTCCTTACGGATGTCAATGTCACACTTCATGATGCTGTTGTAGGTCGTCTCATGAACGCCGGCGGACTCAATTCCTGGACACACAGACAAGACAGCAGTGTCTGTAAATTTTCACTTTCAGGAAAAGTAAAATAAACATTTTGCTGTAAAGACTTTTCTCTTCACTAGCTGTCGAGTTTGCGTTGAATTCTTTTTATAGTGATTCCATCAGTGTTGATAACAAACCGAGGAATGAAGGCTGGAAGAGCGCCTCGGGGCAACGGAACCTCTCATTGCCGATGGTGATGACCTGTCCATCAGGAAGCTCGTAGCTCTTCTCCAGGGTGGAGGAGGAAGCTGCTGTGTGCATCTCCTGCTCGAAGTCCAGAGCCACGTAGCAGAGCTTCTCCTTGATGTCACGAACAATCTCACGCTCGGCTGGAGTTCACAGATTAAACATTAGTGTTTCAAAACAGCTTCCAAATATCATGAACACGTGACCTGTTGTGAGCATTATCTGCTGCTCAGACGTCACTCATTTTAATTGAGACTGGTTTATAATTATAAACTGGGCCTGGACCAAATTTTGTTTACGTACCAGTGGTGGTGGAGCTGTAGCCTCTCTCTGTGAGGATCTTCATCAGGTAGTCAGTCAGTTCTCTACCAGCCAGGTCCAGACGGAGAATGTTCTGATTCACAGCGTAGCCCTCATAGATCGGCACAGTGGCCGTCACACCATCACCAGAATCTATCACAATACCTGTAAAATAAAAATCACCCAATTAAAGAAGAAATGTTTCTAATGTAAACTGATCAGTGGCCTCCTGACATGTTTTTAAGTCTCTTCTTTAGCCTGATGAACAACACCCAAGCAGGAAGTGACTCTCACCTGTTGTTGCTCTTTGTTGTCTCGATTTGAGTTGATTGCTGAGTGATAATGAGCAGAGTGGCCGGGTGAGGACGAACACGTCCATATATTCTTACTCACTCGCTCACGTCCTCTGTACAGTGTGAAATATTTGAGCCCAGCAAAATTAAGTGAACTGTGGTAACTACCTTTCCTGTAGCAATAACTTACTAACTATGTGTTCCTATTCCTATAGGGTTAAAGTCAGGATTTCGACTTCTTCGGCTTTTTTTTTTATCACTGTTCTCCTGATGGTGACTGATAAACACTGATATTAGTCACTGTAGGAGAGACCTTTATTTCCTACATGTTATAGTTGTGACTTCCTGTGTTAGCATGTTTTAGCCCACAGAACATTACCTGTGGTACGACCTGAGGCAAACAGTGACAGGACGGATGAGACGGACACATACATGGCAGGAATTCTGAACCTCTCGAACATGATCTGAAACATAATGGAGAAGAAAGAGATGTCACTGTAGAGACATGCCAACTGCAAGAACCATGAAATGACAATAAGGAGAACATATGTTCATAAATGAAAGTGAAAATAAAGTTCTGCTGATAATGCATCAGCCCAGAGGATTTTTACGACCTTGTTAGATGTTGGAGTTAAAGCTGCACCTCTAGGATTTGTTCAATTCAAAGTAAAATCATGAATAATCTACAGATGTTGTTCACCACAGACACACCTGTGTCATCTTCTCCCTGTTGGCTTTGGGGTTGAGTGGAGTCTCAGTCAGCAGGACTGGGTGCTCCTCAGGGGCGACACGAAGCTCGTTGTAGAAGGTGTGATGCCAGATCTGCCGGACAGGAGAGTTGTTAGTTTGACAATGCAAAGTACACAAACTATAACTGCTAAATTCACATGTGACAATGAAACCTATGCAAAATAGTTTAGTTGTGGTTGTAAACTTTTCCAGCTTTTAACAAAGTTGTTATTTTAATTGTGTAAAGTAACAAAATAATAATCTTAAGATAATCTTACAGGTATTTTCATGTAACACAAATTTAAATGGAAAAATTAATTCACATTTAAACAATTTAGCAGCGACAGGCTCTGTTGTAGACAAACAGAGTTGGTAGTTCAACTCCTGTCTGGTCACAAGACAATAAACTGATCTCTGATTTAACTGATTTAATTTACATGGACGACCTCAAGCTTAGCCAATGTGTCTGTATGTAATTGAAATAATTAACATCAAGATGTTACAGAGATCTTTGCTTTAAATCCTCACCTTCTCCATGTCGTCCCAGTCGGTGATGAAACCGTGCTCGATGGGGTACTTCAGGGTCAGGATGCCTCTCTTGCTCTGGGCCTCATCTCCTATGTAGGTGCTCTGTCCCATTTTCACCATCACAAACAAACACAACTTTACATTCACATATTACTCTGCATGTATTTGTTTGTTTATACATCCATAGTCCTGACACACACGTTGCTTTCATGGTATTTGTGATGGCCAAGGCACACTGGGAAAGTGACACGGGGGGCATCGTCTCCAGCAAAACCAGCCTTGCACATCCCAGAGCCGTTGTCAATAACGAGGGCAGCGACTTCATCATCCATGTCTGAAAGAAATTAATCAATCAATCAATGAAGCTTTAACTTACTGACTGTTCTTTCCATAACATGCTATAAAGCTTTTCCTTCATTTACTTTACACATTTCCTCTGTTATTCATTTTTACTTACAATTTTTTTTTGTTGCCATTTCCAGTTACCTATTTTTTGTGTATTGTCTCTGTTAACGTTTTGTTTTAAAAATTAATTTTCTATAAAGGTAATTTTGTTGTTGTGATGTCTTTAGCCAAACCCCCAAATCCCAGTGTTTCATTCATTTCAGACCCAGACTTGACCACACTCACACTTTGAACCACTGCAGCAAATGGTCTGTGTATTTTGTGAATAAAAGATTTCAGTTTTTGATTTTTAATGAATGTGTAATTTTAAAAAAGTTGTATTTTTCTCTTTATGGGTGAATGTGTGTATGATAATAATAATAATAATATAGTTTCATTTTTAAAATAACTTTACAACGTAGCAGAAAGTGAAAGTGTCAGAATACTTCACACTGTGACAGAGTTTTTATTATGTATAGGGTGTGACATTTGTCGTCCAACCAGATAAAGTTTACTTGTGATCTCTTCATTTTTAAATCTGAACTCTTCAGGCTTTTTCAGTCAAGTTCAGACACGACTGAACACGCTCCTGTTCAGTCACTGCAGACTGTTCTTTCTCTTTGCAGATGCATTTTTCCATATTTCATCTATATCCTCTATTTTAACCTCATTTAGAATTAGACAAGTGAATGCAGCACAGATTCAGTTTATTATTTATTGTTATTACTCTAATATTCATCAACTGTTGAAAATTCAGGAGGTTTAATTTAACATATTGAGAGAATAAACACTTTATGCAGACATTAGCTCAGAATATCTATTCTTGACTGACACATGTTGTTCTTATGGACTGAATTCATTTTACAGAATTAAGTTTTTGTTATGGAGTCATACCATGGAGATACAGCAGCAGGTTGATGGTTGATTTTCACATTAACTTAGATGTCATTCTTAAAGACGACTATATCTGTGTGTGTGTGATTACTTTTTATTATCACAAAGAAACTTCTACATTTCTAAAAAGAACAAAGTTGATAAATAAACATAATAAAACTTCAGACACAGCTTTGTACAAGACAATATATGAAGTTAGATCCTTTCTCTGACAACAGTCTGATATGTTCTTTGATCGATAAACAAGTTTCTAAAGAAAAACAATGTTTTTAGTTTTATTAGATATTTTGAGAAAACAACTTTAATGATCTAAAGCTGCCTCTTACCTGAACAGGTGAGTCTCAGGTGATCTGGAGGTAAAATCCTGCAGGTGTTCTCTGTCCCAGCTGAGCTGAATGTACCTTAGGAACCAGACTGTTCAGTCACACTATACCTGCAGTGAAACATACCCCGCCTATGTTCAGTGTCATTCCTCTGCTTTTCCTCTAGTTTTAACTGGTTCTGATATTTGCCTCTCTTTGAATATTGTTATTTGAACTGTAAGTAAGTCTGCTTGCATCATAATAAATTCATCTATTCATTGTTCTGTCAGTTTATCTGCATTGTTAGATTCATTATTCATTGTTTCAAATGCAGTGCTTCTCAAATAGTGGGTGCGATGCTAGGAGGGGCACGTGTGACGCCAGGAAACATGCTTTTTGGTTGTACTTGAATATGCGCGTATGCTCACTGCAAAGAGCGGGAGGTTTGAAGTGTAGTAAAAATATTTAACAGGGACGAAAAGAAAGAGAGACTGAGAGAGAGGTAATGAGAGAAACAAATGTTGAGGTGGCTGGTTACTGTAGTGGTAACATCACCGCCTCCCATGTGGGAGACTGGGGTTCAAATCCCAGCTGTGGTCTACCACCAGTAGGGGTCCTTAGGCAAGACCTCCTCACGCTGCCCTGCCTACCCTTGTAACTTGTACTGACTTGTAAGTTGCTTTGAATAAAAGCGTCTGCTAAATGACTAAATGTAAATGTAAATGTTGAGTTCTTCCTGGGGGTGGGGGGCGTAACAGAAAATAATTGAGAAGCACTGCTTTAATGGAAGAAACCTCCAGCAGGACCAGGCTCATAGTGGGCGGCCATCTGCCTCGACTGGTTGGGGTGTGTGGAAAGAGAAGAGAGAACAAAAACAACAACAAGCAGCAAGAACATTGGACAGGTCAACTGGATTCTGGAGATGTACAGCTCCAGGTCGAGGATACGTACAGAAAAGTACAGAGAGAGGGAGACGGAGAGGAGGAAACACAACTACAGGAGAGAAGACACAAAGTTAATGACATGCAATGGTGGACTTGCTTTGATATATGTATAGTAGAGGTCCCCCAGCAGACTAAGCTATATCAGCAGAACTAAGAGATGGTTCAGAGTCACCTGATCCATCTCTAACTATAAGCTTTATAAAAAAGGAAAGTTTTAAGTGTAGTCTTAAATGTAGAGGGTGTCTGCCTCCAGAACCTGAACTGGGAGCTGGTTCCACAGGAGAGGGGCTTGGTAGCTAAAGGCAGCTGTAAACAGAGTAAATACCAGAACTATGCTTTATGGAAGCTGCAAGTTACAGTTCAGTTTAGTTCCTGAAGTGGAAAATGCACAAGGCCCAGTGGAGAGACACTTGAGCTCTTTGTCCAACAGTCAGAAGTTCATATGTTAAAACTGCTTAAGATTCAGTTTTACAAGATTCAAAGTCAGGATGATCAGAAACTAGCTGCTGTTCTGTTGTGGATCATGTAGAAAAATGTATTTCACTTCAGTGAAGTAAAAATAATATTAAAGACTCTAAACGAATTCCACTCTATACCATCATTACTAAAATATTAGTTATTGCAGATTTAAACATCCCCTACAATATCTGTAACAAACCGAGAAGTGAAGGTTGGAAGAGCGCCTCGGGGCAGGAGAACCTCTCGCTGCCAAGGTCGATGACCTGTCCATCAGGAAGCTTGTAGCTCTGCACCACATCAGAAGAGGAAGCAGCTTTACTTGACTCTGCAGCAAAGTCCAGAGCCACGTAGCAGAGCTTCTCCTTCATGTCTCGTACGGCCTCGTGGTCAGCTGCAGGTGAAGTATTAGTGTTAGAATAAACTGATCTGAAGATGGAAAACTTCCTGGAACTGTATCTCAACAAGCTGTTTAGTTTCACAGGGTGGTACCTTCAGTGGTGAAGCTGTAGCCTCTCTCATTGATCATCTTCATCAGGTATTCGGTCAGATCTCTTCCTGCCAGGTCCACACGCAGGATGGCGTCAGTCTGAGGACTGCCCTCGACGATCGGCACAGCGTGGGTCACACCGTCACCAGATTCCATCATCAAACCTGTGAGTTGACCGGAGGAGTACAGAGACAGGACGGCCTGCATGCCCACGAACAGGCAGGGAGTGTTGAAGGTCTCGAACATGATCTGAACCAAAGAGGAAGAGCACAGGTCACCGCGGGGTCTAGAATCCAACTGAACCCCAGGTGCTAAAAAAGCATCAGGTCAAAGTTTAGGAGTGTGACCTCTGACCTAGGGTTCTTCTATTCTAAAACTTCACAGCAGTAAAATCATGAATAATCAAAAGATTTAGAGGATTTACCACGAACTCACCTGCGTCATGTTCTCCCTGTTGACTTTGGGGTTGAGTGGAGCCTCGGTCCGGTCAGCAGGACTAGATGCTCCTCAGAGGAAACGTTGAGCTCCTTGTAAACCAGCCTTGGTAAATGCAGAGCCGCTGTCGATGACGACGACACTAATGTCTTCCATTTCTGAAAGGTGAGGTTTCGACTAATGAAATAATTATTTTGCTCCTGTGTCCTGTGAACTTACCTTTGGCCTTAACACTAATTTCCTCCTTTGTATCCAGATCAGTGCTGTTTATCTCTATTTACTGTTTTTTTTCTTATTCCTGCCCTGTAATTTCTGTTACCTCTGAAACTGGTTTTACTTCTTTCTGCACATCTATAGTCTTATTTCCTCTTCAGCAGTTCACACAGGAACGTTTTAGTCGTTCAAATTTACTTGGGACAGTTTTTAGGTCCCAAAGTTTCAGATGTTCAGAACAAAGTTCGCTCCTAAACACTGGTTTTAATAATCTGCTCCAGCAGCAGGTCAGTGAGTGACAGATGATTGAATCAACCACTTTGATCTGGTTTTTCAGACACTTGCACGTTGTTTTTCATGGACACACTGATCCTTCACCAGGATTATTGGAGAAAACATTTGGACAAAACTAAAACTGACTCCAGGTTAAGCAGATCTCTCAAGCAGGAGAACTTTGCTAACAATACTTCACAGCAGTAGTTTAGTTTTCAAATATTTCTAATAAAACAACTTCACAATAAGAGAAACCGCCGTGCTGCTTCTTACCTGTGCAGGAGAGTGTTGGGTGTGTCTGCAGGTGAAGTCTTCAGGTGTTGCTCTGCCCCAGCCCAGCTCGGTAAAAGTAGCATCAGGAACCAAACTGGAGTTTAAATAGGCAAAGGGCCCCACCTTTCAGCAGGTCTGAAAACGATCCAGAACGAACTGAATCTGGTGTCGTGAACCTCGTCTGGGGTTCAGCTCCTGCTGGAGTCCACATTTCCTCATTAGATGCTCTGCTTCTGTTCAATACGTCCAAACGGGTCAAGCTGTCCCAGTCGTGTCCACTCAGTGTTTTGGAGCCAACTAAGTGTAAAAATAAACCAAGTTTTGATGATTCAGAGACTTTTTGGCCCAAGTGATCGACTCAAAGTGGAACCAGAACAACTCACACACTAGAAGTTCTTCGCTCCATTATAGGCCACACATTATACAGCATGTTACCTCATTATGACTGTTTGATATTTTAAGTTTTGTTCTTGTCGGCCAGAGATTTATTTCAGAAACAGTAACAACACTGAATATTAAATCTGTTGCAGGAAATGGATGAATTTATTATACAGCACATCGACCTGTTAAATGTTGGTTTGTTTCAGTGTTTTATTAAATTATGAGTGAAATAACTGCTTTGATGTAGATATTTGATATCGCTGCAGCTTCTGCTTGTTTGACAGCTGCTCTGATGAACTACCTGTGTTGTATTTTTACAGCTCCAACTTTTATTGCATGTTCAGTCGCTCCCTTGTGTTGAAGTCATTTTTCACTTCACTTCGCTCTAGTTTTCAGTCACTGACATTCTCAGACTGTATAGACTCGACTGTCACACCTTGAACTTAAAATCCTACAGCAGGCGATAAAAACGTGGTCGACAGAGCAGCAGGACGTCCTGCACAGGTCTCATTCTGTAAACCTGCACCCTCATAACGCTGCAGCCTGTGTGGGTGGGTGCAGGCGAATCGCTCGTGAGCTTTGCTTTGTTAGGAGCTAAAAGGTTTCTCTAGATTTAACTGGTTTGTTTGAGTGATTGACAAAACAAGATGAAATCGATTTGCTGAGTTATTCAAAATGTTTGGTGACTCCGTCAATGCTGCTAACAGGTGACATGGTTCTATAATAATTTGATCAGTATCAAAGCTTCAGATTTTCTAATGTGAAACCAAACAACAACAATCAAAGCAGCTGCAAACACATACTGAGATTTTATTGACAGATATAAACACTGGAACACTGGATTTAGCCATTTTATAGATCAGGAGTTTAACACCAGCAGCAAAATGAAATGTTGTTTGGATGTTTGCAGAGGGTTAATGTGAAATGAGAAGTGGTTTGACTCGTTTTGTTCACATGTAGACAAACCACAGAACTTTCTAACTGGTTATAAATCATCTTTCATTTCCCCCCTGGGGCAGACGAGGCGGCTGTGATGCGTTAAAGGGCACTTGCGGTGGATGATGGACGGGCCGGACTCGTCGTACTCCTGTTTGCTGATACTCATCTGCTTGAAAGTGTGGAAGGAGGCCAGCATGGAGCCCCCCATCCAGGCTGAGTACTTCCTTTCTGTGGGGGCGATGATCTGGGGGTGAGACGACGAAGCTGTCGTTCTGTCCCGTTCCCACAATCACACACACACACACAAACACACAAACACACAAACACACACGCACACACACACACACTCACACACACTCTTACAGTGACATTTTACTGCATTTCTGTGTGTGTTAGACGTTCACTGTGCTAAAACTCACATTTTGTCCATGTAGTCTGGGGCAGCCGACGACAGACGGGAAGACGGTACGGGGGTCGTCGTCTCCAACAAACCCGGCCTTACACACACTGGAGCCGTTGTCAATAACGAGGGCGGGGACTTCGTCTTCCATGTCTGACAGGAAACGTTCAGGTCAGTGAAACATTTATTTATTCTTCCCAAACTGTCTTAGATGATAAAACAGCTCCCTAGCTCTGTTTTCTGTATTCATTTTTATTTACTCTATGTAGCAGCGAGTCGTCCTACATTTGTTATTTATTTATTAACTTATTAGTATTTAAGAAAAGTTGAACCTGAGAAATTTGTAAACTTCAAGTTCAAACTTTATGAAACTACAAGAAAAAACTCAAGACAGGATGTCTTTAGCAGAAACCAGTAAATGACAGATGACCGAGTAAATAAGTCAGATCAGTAAATGAGTGTGTGTGGTTTAGTGTGGTGTTTGTGTTGTGCTGCCTCTTACCTGTCTTACGTGTATCTGCAGGTGAAGTCTTGCAGGTGAAGTCTTGCAGGTAGACTTCACCCTGCAGCTCCTCCTCTCAGCTGCTCTGATAACAGCTCATTATGTCATGATCCACTGTGTTGGTTTGATTCAGTCTTGACCATATTTCTTTTTTTGCCCCCCCACGCCCACCCAAACACACCTGTTTAAACTAATCCCTGTTTGTTCTCAACACTATAAAAGTAAAATCACTGATGTAGAAAATGATCTGACCAGATTTGGTTATGATTCAATAACTCAGACCTTCGACCAGCGGTTTAATTATAATACAGAGACCTTTGAATTATAATCCTGTCAGTTATTAATAAGTGATGTAGGCGGATGTTCACACCTCCGATACAACACATCAGGTTCAGATTTACCTGTAGCACCATCTAAGGTGCTGCAACTTGCTGCTCTCTGTGTTGGTTGGATCATTTGTTTTATGACTCACGAGTTTCATCCTCATCATGTCCAGTTCCTAATGATGTCATAATGATGTCATTCTGTCTTTCTTATTCATACTACTGCTGTCTATTGTGCACTTTATTTATTCATTTTTAGATGTTCTTTATTCTTTTTTATTCTTATAATGGATGTTAATTTAGTTTTCATTTTGTCCTTGTGGCTCTTTCCTTTTAATTTTGAGCAGAGTCCAGCTGTTGAAAAAGCCGATTCCCTCTGCAGTGAATAACATAAAGTAAAACATACAGTAGTAAAACTAACTTTCTCCTGGTGGTTCTAGTTTCCCTGTAGTTCAGTCTATTATCTGCAGACACAGTATAACAACATATCTTTTAACAATGAAGATGAAATTTTATGTGTTGTATCAAAATAAAAAGTACAGAATGTGAAATAAGGAAACTCTAGAACTGAATGTTAATTCAACACATTCACTGTCTGGTTAAACTGAAGATCAGGGTAGAAAATAAAATGGTTTTAATCTAAACCAAGAAGATGAACTTTAAGGTAGCGGGCGCTCAGGACTTAATGTGAGCAGAGGAACCCAGTGTTGTAACGTGTCCTTTTTGACTGATCAAAAATGAGACGTTCTGTTGTTTTCAGATCATCTGGAGGTTGATGGTGCAGATGGTAAAGCTGTCTACAAGACACTGCAGTAGTCAATGTCATGTTTTATTTAAAGTCTGGCTGGAAACACAATAACTTCTGTCTTGGACAGGTTGAGCTGAAGATGCCTCTCTCTAATCCAGGCAGCGATATTGATGAGGCTCGCAGAGTTATGTAGTGAGAGAGTGGAGTCATCAGGTGGAAATGACAGGAAGAGCTGTGTGTCGTCAGCATAGAAACAGAAGAAGTAGTAACTAGATGATGGATCCCAGTGGAGTCCTGAGGTTCAGACGGAGAGTGACAAATGGAGAGAGAGATTCTGAGCTGAATGAAGATGTGATCTGATATATGTAGACCAAATCTGTGGTTAATAAAAGGAAACGTGATCCCTGCAGCATCGGTCAGATCAGCAAGAGTTTGAGAACCTCAACCACGAGGAGCAGGTGGAGACACTGAGATTACATCACACAATATAGATGCTGGTTTAACAGTACAAAATAAAATAATAAAATTACATACAGAATATTCTAATTGTGGTTTTGAACACGTTTCATTTGGTTTGAGGCTGAATTAGGTAAAGTGTAATTTTGTTTTTCAAGTATTTGGTTACTTGGCAAAAGAACATGTTGAATTCACATGAATTAATTTAAGCTGACGTTTCTGCATGTTGAAATTATAATTTGACAAAGCAAGAGGATCATTTACAATTTCTACAATTACCTTTCACTTTCAGAATTCACTTGTCTGTATCTTAATCCAAATTAAGTCCAATGTGAATTTCAAATCTCTTTAATTACATTTGATCAGTCATAATTCCTACAGCAAATATAATTAATGGAATTGCCAATGGGAGTCTGCAGCAAGCCTCACAGGATGTGAGCATTCATGACCTTCTGTCTGTTGTCCAGGTTACTGTCACAGTTTACTGTTGTTGTGCTGCCTCCTATCTGTCTTGTATCTGTCTGTATTGAGGAAATCTTGAGTGTTTCTCTGCCTCAGCTGAGCTCAGTAAATGCTTCATGAAGTAGCCCCGGCCCCTGCAGGCCAACCGTCCACTGTGGTTCTGGTAAAAAGCATGTGTTGATTCCTGTCCTGTCTCTGGTACAGCTGCTGTGTTTGTTCCTCTTTCATTTTTTCTTTCAGCAGTGTTAAAGGCACAAAATGTTTAAATATGTCTGAATATAATTTTCACACGATACATGTTAAAAAAGAACGACTACATTGGTGCCAGGCAAATGTGGAGCTTAGAAGCACTTGCGATGGACGATGGAGGATCCGGACTCATCGTACTCCTGTTTGCTGATCCACAACTGCTGGAAGGTGGAGAGAGAGGCCAGGATGGAGCCACCGATCCAGACAGAGTACTTCCTCTCTGGGGGAGCGATGATCTAAAGGTGAGGAGAGAAAACAGGTGAGACATGAGGTGATAACACAAATAAACAAGAGTAAAAACCTTAGAACAGAACATTTAAACACATGTGAGATCTACAAGAACTAGAGGTTAACTGGATACCTGGCTCCCTGTTGACAGATTAGATGTAATAATTCCAGATTGAAGACTGTACCTTGATTTTCATGGTTTGTGGGGCCAGGGATGTGATCTCCTTCTGCATACGGTCAGCGATGCCAGGGTACATGGTGGTGCCACCAGACAGCACAGTGTTGGCGTACAGGCCCTTACGGATGTCCACGTCGCACTTCATGATGCTGTTGTAGGTCGTCTCATGAACGCCAGCGGACTCCATTCCTGAACACGTAGACAAGACAGAGGTGGAGAATTGTAAATTTTCACTTTCAGGAAAAGTAAAATAAACATTTTGCTGTAAAGACTTTTCTCTTCACTAGCTGTCGAGTTTGCGTTGAATTCTTTTTATAGTGATTCCATCAGTGTTGATGACAAACCGAGGAATGAAGGCTGGAAGAGCGCCTCGGGGCAGCGGAACCTCTCATTGCCGATGGTGATGACCTGTCCATCAGGAAGCTCGTAGCTCTTCTCTAGGGTGGAGGAGGAAGCTGCTGTGTGCATCTCCTGGTCGAAGTCCAGAGCCACGTAGCAGAGCTTCTCCTTGATGTCACGAACAATCTCGAGCTCGGCTGGAGTTCAGATTAAAGATTTAGTTACAAAATGGGACTTCAAAAATAAACTATAAGATTAGAAGCTGAAGCCATTTAATCTAGCCACAGGGGTTGCAAGCCAGTGACTTCTGTGCCGGTCCCAAGCCCGGATAAATAGAGAGGGTTGCGTCAGGAAGGGCATCCGGCGTAAAAATTGCCAAAATAACCATGCGAATCATCAATAAGACTTTCATACCGGATCGGCCCGGGTTAACAACGACCGCCACCGGTGCTGTTAACCTACAGGGTGTCGGTGGAAATTTGACTACTGTTGGTCGAAGAAAGAGGGGAGGCAGAAGGGTTCCTGGTCAGAGAGAGAAGGTAAAAGGCAGGAGCATAGGTTTGAGAATAGGGACTCTTAACGTTGGCACGATGACAGGGAAAGGCAGAGAGCTGGCAGACATGATGGAGAGAAGGAAGGTAGATGTTCTGTGTGTGCAGGAGACAAGGTGGAAGGGCAGCAAGGCACGTAGTATCGGAGGAGGATACAAACTGTTCTAGCATGGTGTGGATAGGAAGAGAAACGGGGTAGGAGTGATCTTGAAGGGGGAGTTTGTAAACAGTGTTCTAGAGGTGAAAAGAGTCTCAGACAGGGTGATGAGCCTAAAGCTAGAAATTCAAGGGGTGATGGTGAATGTAGTCAGTGGGTATGCACCACAGGTTGGCTGTGAGTTAGAAGAGAAGGAGAGATTCTGGAGTGAGTTTGATGAGGTCATAGAGAGTATCCCCAGAGGAGAGAGAGTTGTTGTTGGAGCAGACTTCAATGGGCATGTTGGTGAGGGCAACAGAGGTGATGAGGAGGTGATGGGCAGGTTTGGTGTAAAGGAAAGGAATCTGGAAGGACAGATGGTGGTGGACTTTGCTAAGAGGATGGAAATGGCTGTAGTCAACACTTACTTCCAGAAGAGAGAGGAACACAGAGTGACATACAAGAGTGGAGGTAGGAGTACGCAGGTGGACTACATCCTATGTAGACGAGGTCATTTGAGAGAGGTTAGTGACTGCAAAGTGGTGGTAGGAGAGAGTGTAGCCAGACAGCACCGCATGGTGGTGTGCAAGATGACTCTGGATGTCAGGAAGAAGAAGAGAGGGAAGACAGAAAAGAAGACCAAGTGGTGGAAGTTAAAGAATGAAGAAACTTGTGAGGAATTCAGGCAGAAGTTGAGACAGGTTCTGGGTGGTCAGGATGAGCTTCCAGATGACTGGGAAACTACAGCAGAGATTATCAGGGAAACAGGTAGGAAGGTGCTAGGTGTGTCATCTGGAAAGAGGAAAGAAGGTAAAGACACTTGGTGGTGGAATGAGGAAGTACAGGAATGCATCCAGAGGAAGAGGTTAGCTAGAAGGAAGTGGGATGTAGAAAGGACTGAGGAAAGTAGACAGGAGTACAAGGAAGCGCAGCGTAGAGTGAAGAGGGAGGTGGCAAAGGCCAAACAGAAAGCTTACGATGAGCTGTATGACAGGTTAGACACAAAGGAAGGAGAGAAGGACTTGTACAGGCTAGCCAGACAGAGAGATAGAGATGGGAAGGATGTGCAACAGGTAAGGGGGATTAAGGACAGAGATGGAAAGGTGCTAACAACCCAGGAGAGTGTGCAGAAAAGATGGAAGGAGTATTTTGAGGATCTGATGAATGAGGAAAATGACAGGGAAAGAAGGGAGGAAGATGTGGATGTTGTGGAGCAGGAAATAGCAGAGATTGGAAAGGATGAGGTTAGGAAGGCCCTGAAAAGGATGAAGAGTGGAAAGGGTGTTGGTCCTGATGACATACCTGTGGAGGTGTGGAAGTGCTTAGGAGAGACAGCAGTGGAGTTTCTAACCAGTTTGTTCAATAGGATTCTAGAGAGTGAGAAGATGCCTGAGGAATGGAGGAGAAGTGTTCTGGTTCCGATCTTTAAGAACAAGGGTGACACACAGAACTGCAGCAACTATAGAGGAATAAAGTTGATGAGCCACACAATGAAGCTGTGGGAAAGAGTAGTGGAAGCCAGGCTTAGGAAGAAGGTGGAGATTTGTGAGCAGCAGTATGGTTTCATGCCCCGTAAGAGCACCACTGATTCCATTTTTGCTTTGAGAATGTTGATGGAAAAGTACAGAGATGGTCAGAAGGAGCTGCATTGTGTCTTTGTAGATTTAGAGAAGGCGTATGACAGGGTGCCGAGGGAGGAGCTGTGGTACTGTACGAGGTCGTCGGGAGTGGCAGAGAAGTACGTCAGAGTAGTTCAGGACATGTATGAGAGAAGTATGACGGTGGTGAGATGTGCTGTAGGTCAGACAGTGGAGTTCAAGGTGGAGGTGGGACTACACCAAGGATCAGCTTTGAGTCCCTTCTTGTTTGCTATGTTGATGGACAGGCTGACAGATGAGGTCAGACAGGAATCTCCCTGGACAATGATGTTTGCGGATGACATTGTGATTTGCAGTGAGAGTAGAGAGCAGGTGGAGGAACAGCTGGAAAGGTGGAGGTTTGCTCTGGAAAGAAGAGGCATGAAGGTCAGTCGTAGTAAGACAGAATACATGTGTCTGAACGAGAGGGATCAAGGTAGAAGCGTTAGGTTACAGGGGGCTGAGGTGAAGAAGGTGCAGGAGTTTAAGTACTTGGGTTCAACAGTTCAGTGTGATGGGGAGTGTGGAAAGGAGGTGAAGAGGCGAGTGCAGGCAGGTTGGAGCGGGTGGAGGAAAGTGTCAGGAGTGTTGTGTGACAGAAGAGTGTCAGCAAGACTCAAAGGAAAGGTGTACAAGACAGTGGTAAGACCAGCTCTGCTCTATGGGTTAGAGACGGTAGCAGTGAGAAAGAGACAAGAGGCTGAGATGGAGGTAGCAGAGATGAAGATGTTGAGGTTCTCCTTAGGAGTGACCAGGTTAGACAGAATTAGGAACGAGTACATCAGAGGGACGGCTCACGTTGCCTGAGTTAGCAACAAGGTCAGAGAGGCCAGACTGAGATGGTTCGGACATGTTCAGAGGAGGGATAGTGAGTATATTGGTAGAAGGATGTTGGAGATGGAGCTGCCAGGCAGGAGGGCAAGAGGACGACCAAGGAGGAGATATATGGATGTCTTAACAGAGGACATGAGGTTGGCTAGTGTTAGGGTAGAAGATGTTCATGATAGATTTAGGTGGAAAAGGATGATTCGCTGTGGCGACCCCTGATGGGAAAAGATGAAGAGAAGAAGAAGATTAGAAGCTGAAGCCATTTGCTCTAATCGAGACTCTGTATGTACCAGTGGTGGTGAATCTGTAGCCTCTCTCTGTGAGGATCCTCATCAAGTAGTCAGTCAGTTCTCTACCAGCCAGGTCCAGACGGAGAATGGCGTGATTCACAGCGTAGCCCTCGTAGATGGGCACAGTGGCCGTCACACCATCACCAGAATCTATCACAATACCTGTAAAATAAAAATCACCCAATTAAAGAAGAAACTTTTCTAATGTAAACTGATCAGTGGCCTCCTGACATGTTTTAAGTCTCTTCTTTAGCCTGATGAACAACACCCAAGCAGGAAGTGACTCTCACCTGTTGTTGCTCTTTGCCTCTTAACCATTATTTGGTAGAGAGACTGTGTTTAGGATCTGATGGATATCCTGACATTTTTTGTACGATGCACTTACATAACTAATGATTCATAGATATATAATAGATGGCAAGTTCATCGGGTCCAGAAAGATTATAAGACCCCCACCACACTGTTTCACAGATCGTCAGGTGTTTATGCTGAAATGCAGAGTTTCCTCGTTACCAAATAACAGCCGTAAAGTTCTACTTTGGTCTAATCTATTAATAGAGCATTGGTCCAGTAGTCCTCTGGGTTACTCACAGTGGCAGCTCCTTCTAGATCTGCCACACACACATTTTATCACTGTTCTCCTGATGGTGACTGATATTAGTCACTGTAGGAGAGACCTTTATTTCCTACATGTTATAGTTGTGACTTCCTGTGTTAGCATGTTTTAGCCCACAGAACATTACCTGTGGTACGACCTGAGGCAAACAGTGACAGGACGGATGAAACGGACACATACATGGCAGGAATTCTGAACCTCTCGAACATGATCTGAAACATGATCATAGAAAAGAAACATATGTCACTGTGGAAACAAGCCAACCATGAAATGACAATAAGGAGAACACATGTTCATAAATGAAAGTGAAAATAAAGTTCTGCTGATAATGCATCAGCCTTGAGGATTTTTACGACCTTGTTAGATGTTGGAGTTAAAGCTGCACCTCTAGGATTTGTTCAATTCAAAGCAGTAAAATCATAAATAATCTACCTGTGTCATCTCCTCCCTGTTGGCTTTGGGGTTGAGTGGAGTCTCAGTCAGCAGGACTGGGTGCTCCTCAGGGGCGACACGGAGCTCGTTGTAGAAGGTGTGTTGCCAGATCTGCAGGACAGGAGAGCTGTTAGTGTGACAATGCAAAGTACACAAACTATAACTGCTAAATTCACATGTGACAATGAAACCTATGCAAAATAGTTTAGTTGTGGTTGTAAACTTTTCCAGCTTTTAACAAAGTTGTTATTTTAATTGTGTAAAGTAACAAAATATAATCTTAAGATAATCTTACAGGTATTTTCATGTAACACAAATTTAAATGGAAAAATTAATTCACATTTAAACAATTTAGCAGCGACAGGCTCTGTTGTAGACAAACAGAGTTGGTAGTTCAACTCCTGTCTGGTCACAAGACAATAAACTGATCTCTGATTTAACTGATTTAATTTACATGGACGACCTCAAGCTTAGCTAATGTGTTTCTGTATGTAATTGAAATAATTAACATCAAGACGTTACAGAGATCTTTGCTTTAAATCCTCACGTTCTCCATGTCGTCCCAGTCAGTGACGATACCGTGCTCGATGGGGTACTTCAGGGTCAGGATGCCTCTCTTGCTCTGGGCCTCATCTCCTATGTAGGTGCTCTATCCCATTTTCACCATCACAAACAAACAAAACTTTACAATCACATATTACTCTGCATGTATTTGTTTGTTTATACATCCATAGTCCTGACACACACGTTGCTTTCATGGTATTTGTGATGGCCAAAGCATAGTGAGTAATAGACACGGGGGGCATAGTCTCCAGCAAAACCAGCCTTGCACATCCCAGAGCCGTTGTCAATAACGAGGGCAGCGACTTCATCATCCATGTCTGAAAGAAATGAATCAATCAATCAATGAAGCTTTAACTTACTGACTGTTCTTTCCATAACATGCTATAAAGCTTTTCCTTCATTTACTTTACACATTTCCTCTGTTATTCATTTTACTTACAATTTTTTTTTGTTGCCATTTCCAGTTACCTATTTTTTGTGTATTGTCTCTGTTAACGTTTTGTTTTAAAAATTAATTTTCTATAAAGGTAATTTTGTTGTTGTGATGTCTTTAGCCAAACCCCCAAATTCCAGTGTTTCATTCATTTCAGATCCAGACTTGACCACACTCACACTTTGAACCACTGCAGCAAATGGTCTGTGTATTTTGTGAATAAGAGATTTCAGTTTTTGATTTTTAATGAATGTGTAATTTTAAAAAGTTGTATTTTTCTCTTTATGGGTGTTTGTGTGTATGATAATAATATAGTTTCATTTTTAAAATAACTTTACAATGCAGCAGAAAGTCAGAATACTTCACACTGTGACAGAGTCTTTCTCTTTCTATACCTCACACAGGAATGACAATTATGTATTGGGTGTGACATTTGTCGTCCAACCAGATAAAGTTTACTTGTGATCTCTTCAGACTTTTTTTGTCAAGTTCAGCCACGACTGAACACGCTCCTGTTCAGCCACTACAGGCTGTACTTTCTCTTTGCAGATGCATTTTTCAATATTTCATCTATGCTATATAATAACCTCATTTAGAATTAGACAAGTGACTGCAGCACAGATTCAGTTTATTATTTATTGTTATTACTCTATTATTTAATCAACTCTTGAAAATTCAGGAGGTTTATTTTAACATATTGAAAGAATAAAGACTTTATGTAGAAATTTGCTCAGAATATCTATTCTTGACTGACACATGTTGTTCTTATGGACTGAATTCATTTTACAGAATTAAGTTTTTGTTATGGAGTCATACCATGGAGATACAGCAGCAGGTTTAGCTGGTTGATTTTCACATTAACTTAGATGTCATTCTTAAAGACGACTATATCTGTGTGTGTGTGATTACTTCTTATTATCACAAAGAAACTTCTACATTTCTAAAAAGAACAAAATTGATAAACATCATAAAACATCAAACACAACTTTGCACGGGACAATATACAGTGAGGGAAAAAATTATTTGAACCCCAGCTGATTTTGTAAGTTTGCCCACTAACAAAGAAATGATCAGTCTATAATTTCAATGGTAGGTGTATTTGAACAGTGAGACACAACAATGACAAAAAAAATCCAGAAAAATGCGTTTCAAAAAGAGTTATAAATTAATTTGCATTTCCACGAAGGAAAGAAGTATTTGATCCCTTCGAAAAACGTGCTTTAGTACTTGGTGGCAAAACCTTTGTTGGCAATCACAGAGGTCAGCCGTTTCTTGTAGTTGGCCACAAGGTTTGCACACATCTCAGGGGGGATTTTGGCCCACTCCTCTTTGCAGATCCTCTCCAATGTTTGGCAACTCGAACCTTCAGCTCCCTCCACAGATTTTCTATGGGATTAAGGTCTGGAGACTGACTAGGCCACTCCATGACCTTAATATGCTTCTTCTTGAGCCAGTCATTTGTTGCCTTGGCCGTGTGTTTTGGATCATTGTCATGCTGGAATACCCAACCACGACCCTTTTCAATGCCCTGACTGAAGGAAGGAGGTTCTCACCCAACATTTGACGGTACATGGCCCCATCCATCCTCCCTTTGATGCGGTGCAATTGTCCTGTCCCCTTGGCAGAAAAACACCCCCAAAGCATAATGTTTCCACCTCCATATTTGACAGTGGGGATGGTGTTTTTGGAGTCATAGGCAGCCTTCCTCCTCCTCCAAACACAGCGAGTTGAGTTGATGCCAAAGAGCTCGATTTTGGTCTTATCTGACCACAACACTTTCACCCAGTCTTCCTCTGAATCAGTCAGATGTTCAGTGGCAAACTTCAAACGGGCCTGTAGATGGGCTTTCTTGAGCAGGGGGACCTTGCGGGCACAGCAGGATTTCAGTCCTTCACGGCGTAGTGTGTTACCAACTGTTTTTTTGGTGACTATGGTCCCAGCTGCCTTGAGATCATTGACAAGTTCCTCCCGAGTGGTTCTTGGCTGATTCCTCACCGTTCTCATTATCATTGAAACTCCACGAGGTGAGATCTTGCATGGAGCTCCAGACCAAGGGAGATTGGCAGTTAATTTATGTTTCTTCCATTTGCGAATAATTGCACCAACTGTTGTCACCTTCTCACCCAGCTGCTTGGCGATGGTCTTGTAGCCCATTCCAGCCTTGTGTAGGTCCACAATCTTGTCCCTGACATCCTTGGAAAGCTCTTTGGTCTTGGCCATGGTGAAGAGTTTGGAATCTGGATTGATTGATTGCTTCTGTGGACAGGTCTCTTTTATACAGGTAACGAGCTGAGAGGGCTGCTAATGTCAGCTCGTTACCTGTATAAGATCCACCTGGGAGCTAGAGATCTTGCTGACGGATAGGGGATCAAATACTTATTTCCTTCATGGAAATGCAAATTAATTTATAACTCTTTTTGAAACGCATTTTTCTGGATTTTTTTTGTCATTGTTGTGTCTCACTGTTCAAATAAACCTACCATTGAAATTATAGACTGATCATTTCTTTGTTAGTGGGCAAACTTACAAAATCAGCTGGGGTTCAAATAATTTTTTCCCTCACTGTATGAAGTTAGGTCCTTTCTCTGACAACAGTCTGATATGTTCTGTGATCGATAAACAAGTTTCTAAAGAAAAGTTTTATTAGATATTTTGAGAAAACAACTTGAATGCTCTAAAGCTGCCTCTTACCTGAACAGGTGAGTCTCAGGTGATCTGGAGGTAAAATCCTGCAGGTGTTCTCTGTCCCAGCTGAGCTGAATGTACCTTAGGAACCAGACTGTTCAGTCACACTATACCTGCAGTGAAACATTCCCCGCCTTTGTTCAGTGTCATTCCTCTGCTTTTCCTCTAGTTTTAACTGGGTCTGATATTTGCCTCTCTTTGAATATTGTTATTTGAACTGTAAGTAAGTCTGCTTGCATCATAATAAATTCATCTATTCATTGTTCTGTCATTTTATCTGCATTGTTTGATTCATTTTTTATTGTTTCAACGCAGATTGTCATCTAGTTTCTCTTTTACTTTTTCTTCTTTAGTAGCCAACACAGGATTAACACTTGACAGATGACTTCTTGATGAACAGGAAACATTTTCCCCCTCTTTTACAGGTAAGTTGACTATAAGAATGTTGTTTAACATTCCAGATGTTTTATTGTCACTGCACCGAGAACAGCACAATTAGAGAATCCTTATGGTGCAGGTGTATCAACATTTAGTACAAGCTAAAGATCTAATTATAAGAATTAAATAAATGTATTGAGGAAATGTATGGAGTTCACTAAATTTATCTAAATTTAGCTATCAGAATTTGTGACCATAAGTAGTATAGTGAGACAATTTTGTTACACCTGTCAAAATAATGTAGGTCTATGTCAGGGGTCAGCAACCTTTAACACCTGAAGAGCCATTTGGACCCAGTTTCCACGTAAAAAAAAAAACGCTGGGAACCGCAAATACTTTTTGACATCTAAAATGAAGATAATATTGTTTCTTTACCCTTACCATTTATATAAACAACTATACTGTTGTACTATTTTACAGAGAAAATTAAATTAAATTTATGTAATTAACACATTTTGAACATTTTGAACTCTCAAAAAATGAGAGACGGAATCTTGACCTGAATTAAAAAATTAAATTGGAAATGTCACTAAACAATGAAAAATAAATATTTGCAAATTATCTGCATAAATATTGCAGAACTTCTGCTCCTGAACCGCTTCTTCTGCAAATCAGAACTGTACGAAGTTGATCGAACTACGAACTGATCGTCCTTTAAATAAACTTGGTGCTGTTCTGAATGTATCTTCAGAATAACCATCTAATTCCCTGGGTGATAAAATATCCAGTAATAATAAACTATATTTTATAAACTAACGACTGAAAACATAGATGGCGGCTTCACAGCTACTCGGTGGAAACTTCTTTATCAGGTTTTAATTGTAGCAGTAAATTAAACATTTATGGATTTAACATCTGAAAATACCATTAAAATATTGGTAGTAGTGGTAGTTTTATTTGTAGTAGAGTCTTCAGAAAGTATGTTAACTATTATTAAGTACTATATTGAGTTTCAACTGAATTTAATTCTATTTTATTTGTATAGCACTAAATCACAACAGAAGTCCTCTAACTTTACAGTGTTTAAGGTTTAAGACCTTAAAAATATAACTGGATTGATAATTATATAGAAAACCCAACAACCCCACTGAGCAGAGATAAAAGTCTCTTTAGAGGAAGAAACCTAGACATGGTGTGTTTCTGAGCTCAGCAGTGTTGAATTCAGCCGTGGCTCCCTGGTGTTATTTATTATTTTAATTTATAAGAGAAAAAACCTTCAACTCTTCCTTCAATTCTTTTTTTTTAAATCCTCTGAACGTTAGTGTTTGACCCATAAACAACTCAAAACCTTAATAAATAAAATCAAAACTCTTGTGTCTGCATAAATACAAAGAAGAAAATGTATCATGTTTGTGATTTTTGTCAAATGTCTCTAACATTAGTTAAATATTATCTGTCTATCTGAACAGCACTTCTGTCTGAAGTGAAATTGATTGGTTTGTTTCTTCTATCTATTTAGAAGAGACCTGTTTCAGTCCTAAACCAAGGAAGTGACGATGGAACTTGCCGGATTTAAGGATGGAAGTTTCTGGGAGAAAAACAATAAGTGACCATTGAATACACAACAATTTACCACTCTAGACACACAGCGGATGATAATAAATATAAATTAATTATATTATATTTTCATATAAAGGTAGAAAGTTTTGTGGATCTGGTGAGTAGAGCATGTTTCTTTGCTGTAAACATCCACTAATTAATTTGCTGCCTTATCTGTTGATCATTTACATAGTTGTGTAGAGAAAAGAAAATCTTGTCAATACTGTTTTATTAGGCTGCATGTAAACATCATCTATATTTCAGAAATTTACAGTCTCAGATCATGACATATTTTTTTAACTTTAATTATTTTTAAAATATATTATCAAAAAATAAAAACACAATGATAATTTACTAAGTTTATGTTGAGCTGCGTTTAGACGTTCCCAGTTCAGTAACTATGATATTGTTTGTTCTGTGTTCACAAAGACACAATTGAGGTCATTTAATAAGTTACAGTCTGTTCACTGTTTCCATTAAATGTACAGTGCATCCAGAAAGTATTCACAGCGCTGAACGTTTTCCACATTTTGTTATGTTACAGCCTTATTCCAAAATGGATTAAATTTATTATTTTCATAATAACAAAGTGAAAGTTTGCAATCTTTGCAAATTATTAAAAAGAAAAAAAAAATCCCATGTACACAGTATTTACAGTCTTTGCTTAATACTTTTTTAAACCACCTTTAGCACCAATTACAGCCTCATGGTCTTTTTGAGTATGATGCTACAAGCTTGGGCTTCAATCAGAAACATCTCAAGGATGATCAGTGAAAACAGGATGTACCAGAGCTCATTCTTGAGTGTCATGGCTGTGAATTTTGTTTATTTTTAATCTTTAATACATTTGCAAAGATATCAAGCAAACTTCTTTCATGTTCTCATGATGGGGTATTTTTGGTAGAATAATGAATCAAATTCATTTTAGAATAAGGCTGTAATATTACAAAATGTGGAAAAAGTTAAGTGCTGTAGATACTTTCTGGATGCACTGTAAAGTTGTCACAAGTTGATTCATTGACTGGTTAAAACAATAAATGTGGTTTTAGATTTGCTAATGAACATTAATTATAGTTTATAATTATAGAGTATATTGTTGATTAACGTGACACTATAGCTGAGTCTATAGCTGGTGCCTGTACAGATCGTCTCAGCAGATAACAAGTATTAAGTAACTCTAAATTTAACTACAAGATCAAAGCATCACACTGTTACTGTTTTAGCTAATCAGTGTTATCTATCAGTTTAAAACTCACCCAGCCGTAGCAGTAGCTGTAGTCATATCTGCAACACACTTGTGCATTCAGCTCCAATTGTAGAGTGGCATAAAGATAATCAATTTTGAGGTAATTATCTGTCAACATATCCTCTTTCTGTCTGCCAGCTGCTTTCTCAGTTATGGGATGATAATTAGAGATGATAAACCTGTGCTAGTTAAGGTTAGTTAGTTATAATAATAATTTCTTTAAATTTAAATGAAATCATGAAGAATCAGCTATAACTGACTAAAACATGACTAAAATGAAAACAAACATCTTAACTAGAACTAAAAAAATAAATGAAATAAATTTAAACTAATGACAATAACCATATTTAAAATTCCTCACATAAATTACCACTGAGTGTTAACAGCACAAGATTATAACTGAAGTTTCTCCAGTCTATGAACAAATATTTGCTTAACTGAAGAGCTAAACTAATTAATTATGATCCGATGATGGTGTTAGATGAAAAGTCAGAGAATCTTAAAATTTCAGGTCAAGCCGCTTTTATTGATACAGCCCAATACCACAAAGCTTAAAGCATTCAACCACTGCTTACAGTGCTAGTGGAATCACAAAGGTACTAATATTTATCTTCAAGGGAACATGAATATCTGAAATAAATTTAAATCCATCTTAGTTGTAGACTACGTTCTAGAAGAAAATGTGATCCTGTTGGTGCTACTACTGCAAAAGTATCAGTAGGATTCATAAAAATGTCTACTTATTTTAGTTTTTAATTTCAAATATGAAGTCCCGCTTTTTCTTAGGAGAGACTCCAAATCAGTAATAGAGAAATGGATCCAATCAAATGTGATTTCAGGCAGCTAGCTAACCCGTCTGTCATGTAAAACTACAACTGATCTAATTTGGCAAAAACATTTTCTAAAGAAATTGTGAACATGTTCTAAGTCTTAACATCACACAGTGGCGAAGAGTTAAACTGCTACGTATTGTGAACTCAAATGTTGCTCTAAATCAGTTATTGCAGAACAAATTATACAGAGTAAAACAAGCCAAGACAAAGGCACAAGATGAGTAATTAAATGTTCATGGTCAAGCTTTTCATTTGTGTTTTTCAGTAGAACATTTTGTGCATGAATTAAATCTTAAACTCAGTGGCTGTTATGCAGTAATTACAATTCCTATGTTTTTATAGGCAGAATTTAGACTAAACCTTATCTCCAACATGTATTAAACAGACCTGCAATAGGATCAGATGTATTTCATGTAAATGTGATAAGGTATTCTGGGTATGCCTGGATGTCGTTGAAGACGATAAACATGGTTGGTTTGGTAGGGTTATCAGTAACGCTGTCGTACAGGTCTGCAGCATTCCCAGTGTTTTTGGAGGGTGGGGTTATCATGCCAGATTTTCCCTGGGTGAAGTCTCCAACCAGAACCCTGGACAGGTAGATAGGCTTGTGTCCATTGGTGTCAGGTTTGGCATAGCCTCTTGCTGAGTAGATGGGGTCAACAGCAAAGTAGGAGCCATTACCGTATGCTGCAGCTAAAGCAAGAAGAAAAACAGACACTGTTACTAATTAAATACGTGAATACAGTGTTCTTACCAGAGCTGGATAAAGAGAAGATTGTTTAGTGTGGGCTGTGTAAAGATTCCAGCCTCAAATTTCAAGAACCAGTTGTGCCAGTTCTTATAAATGTTTTTTTTTCCAAAATATGTTTAATATTTACAACCGACATTAATAACCATTGACTACACAACTGGTTGACATATTCTGTATTTTTGTATTATTACGTTCTCAAACTTCTATTTGTTTTTTCTTTTTCTTTTTTCGTGCACTGTTCAAATAGCTGGAGATTTTCAGCTCATTTGTCAATGACTGGTCAGTTTAAGGTAACAGATTCTGTGCTTGTCACATTTAAAAGCATAATGGTCTTTTAATGGTGAGAATTTTCTGTTCACCAGCTGCTGCTCAAAGCCATCATTTTGGGTTGGACTTAGTCATGTTTCAGGCTCATGGTATGAGCGGTACCAGGTGAAATCAGGGCAGGACGTAGGGTGATTAAAAATAAAAAACGTGAACAGCTAGAATCTTAATCTTACCATGTGTTCCAGCGTAGCCGCGGTTGAATCCTTGTTTGTCGATGAGGTCGATGGCGTTTGAGTTGGTGCCATGAAACAGCAGCTTCTCATTGTTTTTGTGTTTGTTCTTTTTCTCCATTTCTTTCTTCATGAGCTGGTAGCTCTGCCACAGTGTCACATTTTGGACCCTTTCAATCTGCAAACACGGTAACAACAAAACAGGGTTTTTTATTCTGTCTCACATTCTCAGTTCTCGCTGAATGTGTGTGTTTTCCTGGTCTGTATTGGTAATGCATCTTTCTTAAAGGTGACTAAATGTGAAACATTTTCTGCAGAGCAACGGTTAAATTTTATGCTTCTTTATCCATCACAATATGACAATAGACTTCAGCCAGTTGAGTTTAAATATACCTCGATTGAGACATCTCTAGTACATACATTAATGAGTTCTGAGGTTGGTAGAAACTAATGATCAGAAGTAGAGATACAGTATCACATACGCTGATGATATTTGAATTAAGACCAGTCCTCCTAAATTCTTTCTCCACATTGTTGTATTCCTGAGATCCTGAAGCCACAGGAAACCGCTTTAGAAGGTCACCTTTCATGTCGTCCCAATGTGAAGGCAGGGCGGAGGGGGAAGCACTGTCATCTGAAAATGAAATCCCAAGAATTTAAGAATTTAAAGGTAAGATAAAACTTCATGTAACTGGAATTTAGTTTTCATAGCTCATCATCCAGCCGTCATTAGCATCACTGTGTAAACTAGGTCTGTTAGTTAATTTTTAACCCTTTTCAAAAAACATTTTCACATTAATATCAGGAAAGAAACATCCTAAGTGCTACCAGTGTGAAATCTGTTTTTTTTTTGGTCAGATTAATTACCAATCAACTAGAAAGAAAGAAAAAAATCAACAACCTGATTGAGAACAACCTCATAGAGGTGAAATAATAAGTTTGAACAGTAATATCGGCGACAGTAAATGCTGTTTAATCAACAGCCGGGATTGTGTTTACGTGGGGCTTCTGGCTGTACTGAACATAATTAAAACAGGTAATTGAGAACTATGGACACTCACCTTTCAGATCTTTCCTGAGAAGCTCCACCTCTTTACGTCCATATTCTAAAACTGCTTTTCTCAACATTGTGTTGGCCACATACGTCTTGTTGTTAATCTCGATCTTCACACTTTGTCTTTTCCCCAGAGCCTCCTCAAGCCTGAGGTTGGTGTATATGTCGAAGGGAACCATTGTTCCATCGCTGTGTGGATACTGCCATTGTACTACTCCACTTACTAACAAGGCCTTGCTCTTCAAGTTCTCCGACCTCTCCACTTTCCGGATGATGTCCCTGAAAGTCATCAAACAGAATCAAATCTATGTCAGAACATCTGGCAACATTTAACTGACCCACTTTTATGGATCCTACATGAAATGATCACGTTTGCTGACCTGATTGCTGACTCGGCAGTGAAGACGTCCCTGGTCAGACCCTCCAGGTGGATGCTGGGCTCCTGACCCCCCAGACCTTTGTCCAGATGGATAGTAACTGTCAGTTCCCGCTGTAGTTGCTTCAGCTGCTCCATGTCAGCCTGTGACAGCTGCTTGATAAATGGGTCCCTCATGGTTCTCGTCGCCTGCTCAGCCACAATCAGGTCTGTAATCCTTTTCTTAGCCTGGCGCACATCCTGCAGTGGTGGGTGAAAGGTTGCAGAGTATAGTTAATAACAACCACTTCTACAATCTAATAATCTGAGACTTTGGGCTTGTGCAAGAGCATTTTCATATTATTATTGTAAAGAGTGTTTCTTTGTTTCAGTCCAAGTCAAACTGTCAACTCATAACTGTATTAACTTGTTATAAATCATGTGCTGGTAATAAAGTAATTAGCATCTTTAAGATTTTATCATTTGTATAGAAAGGATTTGGCCCAAAATTCCAACAACTATTTCCTGTGAAATTTCTCTATGGATAATTAATATGTCTTATGTGCTGATTTGTGACGAGGTGGTAGCCTTAATATCAAAGAAAATGGATCAAACAGTGTAAATAAATACATATTAACCTGGTCGTTTTCAGCACACAGCTGAAACACTGCTCGTTCAAACTCCTCCTTCTCCAGAACTAATTCAGGGGTGCTGGACTGCTCTCCTCCAAATCCCAACATTGAGGTGAAACTGGTCCAACCGTCTGAAATATGATCCATAAATAATGTGATATATATATGATGTATTTGACCATATATATATATATATATATATATATATATATATATATATATATATATATATATATATATACACATATATATATATATATATATATATATATATATATATATATATATATATATATGTGTACATGCAATGTTTCTCTGGTATCTTGACTTTCTTTATCCCACTCTTCATTCACTCTATGAAATATAAAATGCCTTTGTTTTTAAAATCCAGCCGTGGATCAAGCTGTAGTCAATGTAGACGATGTGGAAGATGTGGATAAGCATTCTTAGCTGTGGGGCTACTGTCAAGCATGTTTTGTTTTTTTTCTAGCAGCTTCTATCAGGCCGCAAACTATAAAGGTATTATTGTGTATAATTTTAGAATTAGGCTAAACTCTTAAATATGGTAAATTCATATGAACAAACCTGAAAAATACATCAAGAAGAAAAGATTTAAAAAAGGGGCGTGGGACACAGAAGGTCACAGAAATACCTTTGATCTTGGTTATAATGGTCTTCTCCTCCAAATCCTCCCCCTGTCTACTCTGCATGTTCTTGTGGAACTCCGTCATCATGCCCGTCTGGAAAATCAGGATCTTCACGCTGCAAACAGACTTTGGCTGCTTCTTCTTCACAAAGTCCACCACTGCTCCCACCATGGCGTCTGCCACTGCTGATGGGTGGGCCCCTCCCTGACCTGAACAGGCACAAGGGTCATTGTGAAGAGACAGTTTTTATTCTGTGACGCTCCAGACCATGTAAGTGCAAAATTCATTACAGCGATAATATGAATGCTCTATTAGGGTCTGTCCCTGTAGGCCACAGCTCTGAACAAACCAGATCCAGGTAATCAACAGTGAGGAGGGCAGTGACAGTGGGAAAGCAAGCAGGGGACCTTTACCACAATAGCACACTTATAAACGTCTTCACACGTAATCTTCTATATAATAGCTGTAAGGTCTTAATATCTTACATTGTAAAGTGCCTTGTATTGGCTCGTTGTGATCTAGTGCTAAATAAATAAACTGCATTGAATTAAATAGAGTTTTGTTTAGACAGACCTGTTCCCAGAGCAGGAAAGGAGACAGAGCCGAACGTGTTTTCCTCACAGACATTCAGCACTGAGTAAACCATGTCCTTAATGATTGCAGGATCTTTCTGGCCGACAACATGGATTATAGTTTTGCTGGGCAGCTGCCCAGCTGATGTTGTTATCATTGGACGAGGCTGGTAACCCGGAGAATTCACTATGGAGAAGAATCAAACAACACAGTCTGATAAAACACAATGGGCATCATGCAAGAACATTGTTCTATTGTTGTCTTTATTTTTCTGACTTTTGTCTGTTTTTTCAATATTGTTTATATTATATTATTCAATATGCCTTTGAGCAGAGTGTTAGACCCTCAGTAATTGTACCACAGGTCCTCTGCACATGTACTTGGAAGCCAAAAGAGCAAAATGATTTATTGAAGATTCAGTTCCGGCTACTTACCGATCTGCGCGCACTCCAGTTCAACAGTTAATCCAGCGCTGTCTAAGATCGCTTTGGAGACTCCTGAAATATGACAGAAACAAAACAAGAAATGCTACTAATGTTTTATCAGGAAAAAAATTTAAATCTGTATGATTGAATACCTTTCTGTATAAATGATCAGTGAAGTGAAAGTTTGGTTGTAATTATGTTTTTTTGACATATTAACATACAAGAAAACAACATAATCATTAATATCGTGCAGTGTCTGAACTAAATCCTCTATATTACTGTACAATGAAAATTGGAAAAGAAATTAAAATGTAGCCTTTTGAAGAATCAATGAGAAATATTAATTTATAGTATTTGGATGAAAGATATCACATGATCATAAGTAAAGTCTGAGAGTAAGAGTAATAATTAAAATGTTCTTGATTTGGAAACATTTGCAATAGACTGTAATTGCTACTAGACAAGGACGAAAACTAGAGGTGAAAAATTTTCCAAGTCACAAGATCATCACCTGCTTTAAGGGTAAAGTCTGGATTGGAGGAGTTGACGATGACATCACTGGCCTCCTTAGTGATGTCTCCTGATGACACCTCGAGGGTTATTGGACCTATCTGCATCTGGTACACACCGAGGGAGGGGGATGATACTGCTCCAACTGAGGCAACAGACACAACACACACACACACACCTTTAATATACTTGTTTTTGACCAAACCAAACCTTAGTGGCTGGATAGTGTAGTGGTACGAATCTCAGCTGTGGCCTACTTCCAGTAGGGGTCCCTCCTAACGCTTACCCTGCCTTTGTACCTTATACCGCACTGAAAGTCACTTTGGGTAAAAGGCATCTGATAAGTGTAAATGTAAACATTGACTAAAGGCTTGAAAAACTCTTGCGCTATGAACCAAACATTTATGTGATTTTCGTCTGGACTGAAAAATCTTAGGTCTCCAATCCATATGAAGACCATATGGGCTGGCTCGTCTCATCATTACAGGCATTAATGTTGTCCACAGCAACAAGTTCCCCAAACAACCCTTGGTATATTCTTGTGGTCAGGCAGCTGAATTTAATGTTTAGTGTCTTGTCCACTCTGACATTTCATCAGGAGGAATCGGGAGTTAAACAACCAATTCTTGGGTCATGAATAACTATGCCACCAACTGAGCTACAATCGCTAAAAAACGGGACTCCAACCACTATGGCTGCACAAGTCCTACACATTTAGGGCTTTCATTGCCAAGAGCAAATTCATACCCTGGTTGAATTTTCATAATTGAAGATGAAAAGATGAGAGGCTTCCTACCTGAGGGCTGCTGTGACTTTCTGGGTGACTGTTGAATTGTTGACACTGTAAAATCCTGTGCTTCCTGTTGGATGCTTCTCACAGCATTGTGACCTTTGAACTCCCTGGAGAAGGACTGAAAAATATTTGACATATTAAATTAAAGCAGATGATAATACAGCAATACACAAGTTGTTTAAAAAACGGTGTGCTGTTTGGCAACTGGATCAGACATTAGGGTCTGTTATAGATACATACGACATACAAATATCACTTGGAGATCTTTGGGGAACCTGGTGAACCATATAGCTTTAATGATGATCTGCAACCGTTTCCTCTGATTTCCACTACTAATGGCTGTCTGCACCCTATTCTGACATTTGAAACATTTCACCACCAAATAGGACATTTTTATCACACAGTGGCCAAATAACCAGCAGAGGGCACAAAAGGCTGTATGTGTCTCATTGAGTTTCTCGCTTTCAGCTCACTATGAAGTCTCCTCTCAATGCTGGACTATTGGGAAAGTGAATCAGTGGCCTGGACTGTGATAGTGGAAGGTTTGCCAGGTTCATATATCATACATGCTCCCGTTTTGTTTTCCTATTCTGCAGAGGCAACCTCTGACCTCCTCAAGTGAGCTGTGTTTTCAAATCAGATGTAATTCTGTCATGAAAGGGTTTAAAGATTCTAAATGATTGATTAGTTTTCACCGTTTTACCAAATAATTAGAACTAATCATTTCTGATCTGGAGTGCTAGTTGGTTTCTCAGTGTCAGGGGGAAACAATAAAACTGACATGAACCTACATCGATAGTTTGGCTGTCACTGGGATGAACAACGATGTCCACCTCTCTCAGATAGCGAGGATTTCTGTTACGGCTGAAGATGTGGATCTCTCTCAGCAGGACTTTGGACACCAGGTCTCTGGGGAAGCCCAGGTTTCCAGTACCAATGGCTGGGAAAGATAGTGAAGTCATCTTCAGCTTCTCAGCCTGATCCAGACAATATCTGATGATGTGTATTAACCCCTGAGATAAAAATAACACAAGACAAGACAAGACAATGCCTAGATCAGGTCAACTGCTTCGTTCGTTCGTAACCAGCAGCTGGTTAGTGTAGTAGTGAGATCACTGCCTTCCATGTGGGACACTGGGGTTTGAATCCTGGCTGTGGCCTACATCCAACAGGGGTCCTTAGGCAGGACCTCCTTACGCTTACCCTGCCGACCCTTGTAAGTTGCTTGGGATAAAAGCGTCTGCCAAATGACTAAATGTAAACAGGAGGCCTCCACATTAACATACATTTTTAATCTTATAAATTAAACCCCTCACGTTCTCTGCGTTGCCTTTTCCTTTGTCCCAAAAGGGGCAAACTGTGTGAAAGACTTTCTGGCACGACAGCTTGAAGCCTTTGGTGATGACGACATCGCAGCACTGCAGCACAGGAGCTTTGGCTTCAGAGCGAACAGCTGACTGCAGTTTGGGTCCGGCTGCCTGTAGCAGCGCTTTAGAAACTGCTCCCTGGGTCAGGTTCATGTTGTCTCCAATGGTGTTGACGATCACATTGGTCTGGAAAACAAATCACAGCAATGGACACAAGGTTTGAGCTACATCTTATGGTATCAGTTACTTAGATGATCAACTGACCATTTCACTCATAAGACATGAAAGGCTTCAATAGAACAGAGGTGTTCAAACTTACTTGGAAGAGAAAATGAAGGTGAACAGGAACACTGTAACATCCATTACTGTTTTCTGACTCACTTCCTGTACTACCTTTTACTGCTGCAGGTATGTACACACTGTTCTCCTGTTCAATGAGGGATTATTAGAGTTTTAACTACACTTACTTTCAGTTTTACCTCAAAATCTGGACAAGGTTTGTTAGTAACCCATTGTTTTTATAATCCTCTAAGCATTTACTGAGCATTTATCTGGTAAATATATGGAAATATAGAAGCTATATCAGGTAAAGGGTAATTACAACATGCAATAAGTGGCAGCAGGGAGCATTTATTAAAAAAAAGAAACCCTTTGAATTGATGTTGTTGGTGATTAAAATGCAATTGTTAAAGACAGTACAGGAAGATGTGCTCCTTCTTTCTATACTACACAGAAAACCTATGCAAGAAAATCTCTTAATGCCTAATTTCTGATCCATAATTCTACTTTGCCAACATAAATGTTGGGTAACTACAATGAATAACTGCTTCAACTGATGAGTAAAAAATGAAGTGATTCTTCAAATTGGATGCTGACTTTCCCCAGGAATTACAGTTATTATCAACTTAAACTGCCAACAAGAGACTTAGTTGAGGTGAAGGACCTGAACTGCTTCTTGTTGTTGTTCTTTTGTTGTCTGTTGGTCTTTTCTGTTTCCTCCTCCACTCCCTACTCTGCTCAGTAAAGTTGGTCTTACTGGGTTTTCTATATAAAGCTGTATACAGTTACATTTTGTTGGTCTTAACCTTACACTGTAAAGAGATGACTTTTGTCATGATTTTGCGATATATAAGTAAAGTGAATTAAATTATATATTTACAGGTAAATGCTTAGTAATTAGGGGACTGAAAAATTAAGTGTTTATCTTGTCTGACTGCTTGTGCTTCTGTTTAAGTGATGTCTGTGCAGATATTTCAGTTTTTTTCAATCACTTAGATACTAATACTGTGGTTTATCACAAACTACATAATTTATTAATATCATTCATGATGTTTCAAAGTGCACAACAGGGTCAGTACTCACAGTCTGGTCCTGAATGTTTCCCTTCCAGAGAACAATCTTCACACCCTCAGCTGTGTTCTGCTCCATCCTACCTGATCTAGAATCAATTAAAGAACAGAAATATTGTAACAGCAGGTATTAAACCAAACAAGACACTGTTTACTTTGCTTTTGTTGTGTCTCAGATTCTAATAATGTGGTCTATCTCAGAACATAACCAAAATTACAAAAGAGAAAAAAGAAAAACAACCTTACCCTTCTGCCGCTTCAGGCCCTGTGTGTCCCCAGGAGCGCTGATCACCCCTGTTACTGGTCTGGCCTTCCTGAAATCCTTTCTTGCCAGTTCCCCTACCTCTACCTCTACCTCTCCCTCCTTCTGCTCTTCCTTCTTCTTGGCTGCTGTAAGAATGGTTCTGACCACGACCTCGACCCGGCTCATATCCACTGCCAAGTGAACAACAAATTTTATTACACTAAAAAGACACTTACTCTCTGTCTTTGTATCAGCGACTTTCTGTATATTACAATTATAAATGTCACAGAATGTTTAACTAATTAAATTAACGTTAATCATTTATTCACTTCTATATTCAGTCTTTGGCAAAGTTCTAATCAACAATAAACAACTAGAACAAATGTTTCTTCAGTTTACCCTGAAGCTTCAGCGCCTTTGCTTCCTGTCTGCGGTGGTTCCATCATGGTAAATCCAAGGTCACTGAACTCGTTGTTGACCGCTGAGGCCAGGACCTTGACGGTGTTATCATTGTTGTCCACCAGGTGAATCTCAGTCAGCATTCCCCGACTCTGTGGATCATCACAGAACTCTCGAACTGCCTCAGCTATGGTCTCAGCACAGAGGTCAACAGGAAAACCAAACACACCTGAACTAATGGCTGGCAGGGCGATGCTGGAGCAGCTGGACCTCTCTGCTTGTCTCAGACTTTCTTTAACAGCAACTTTCAGACGGGACACAGCTGTTCTTCTGTCAAAGTCTGAGAACCGTGGACCAACTGTATGTACAACACACTTGCAGGGCAGGTTACCAGCATCTGTCACGATGGCGTCACCAGGGCGAAGACGCCCATTCTTGGCGATGTAGTCATCACTCATTTTCTGCAACTGTGGTCCTGCAGCTTTGAGAAGCGCTAAAGCCAGTCCACCGATGTGCTGTAAATCCTCATTAGCTGCATTAACCACTGCGTCAGCACTGAAGCTACAGATGTCTGCCTTGGTGACTGAAACCAGAACTCCTGTCGTGGTCTTCACTTTGCAAAAACATTGACCATTTTCTGCAACATAGCTTTCGTCCTCCTCCTCTTCCTCTTGATTGTCAGAACGCATCACCACCACACAGCTGAACTCTGTCATTATTGTAGACAGGAACATGCTTCCCTGAGACATGAAATACTTCTTTGCTCCAGGTTTGTCCACAGTGAAGGTGTCAGTGCAGAGAGAACTAATCAGCTCCTGAAAGCAGGATTTGATTTTTTGGACATGAATACGAGCTCCACTGATGGTGATTTTTGGCCTCTCTGAATCAAAACTGACCTTAACATCATTGGCTTTAGCAACATGTTTCCAGTCGTTCAACTTGTTCTTGTTGAGGAACTGAACAACAGCACAGGACTTGACACGAAGACTTTCTTGAACCCGTGAGTAGTTCACCATGACCTCTTTCAGACTGCTGCTGACCTCTTTCACTGGATTCACAAAGCCAACCACACTTACTTTGTCTCTTTCTGGATGGACTTGAATGGCCACTGTTTTCTTCTTTGAGGAGTTGTAGGTGTCCAGCAGCTGTTTGTTCAGGTCAACCCAGTCATGCAGTTTGAGAACCTCCTGGTCTTCCACATCCAGAGTCTGCACAGACAAAACTGACTTCAACTTACTCTCTGCATCAGCGAGACTGGTGTCCGAACTCCCAGTAAGGTAAACTCTGTTACTCTCAATGCTGTAGAAGGCACTGATCCCTTGGGAGGTGAATAGGTCTTGTGACATGTCCATGGGGTCCAAGGACTTGAGGAACTCCAGAATGCATGAGGGTGCATTCAGTTGATTTTTACTCATTCGCACTTTCCTCTCCAGGATCCATGATTTAATCTGAAAAACTTCTGCAGGGAGTCCTGTAATGGTTAACTTCTGGCTGCTGTCACTGTAGGAGACATTGATCTCAGGGGAAATGTCCTGTGTGACCTTCTGCAGCCCATCATGCGTTAGGATGAAGAACAAGACAGGGGACAAATCCATTTCATCAGAGACTCCATTTGTCTGACGTTCAATCTGACTCATGGCTTTAAGAATGATATTCTCCACAGGAGCCCTGATTCGTTTTATGTCATCAGCTCGTCCAGCCACCACCAAAGCCCCTCTGGACGCATCCAGCACCAGGACAGCATCTTCTTTGATAAATGAACGGACGTCTGTCTCGGCTGCTTTCCATGAAGGTGTGTTAATTGGACATTCAAAGGCTGAGTACTGAGACATTTGCTGATGAAAGGCACTTTTAGCACTACTCATCCAGTTATCTATATCTTTGGCTGTCAGGTCTTTCTGCCTCAACAAGCTCAGGAGAGGACTGAGTTTCACCTGAGGGTTGTTCACACACAACTCCACACAACAGAAGAATGGGCGCATCTGATCATTGATGCTTTTTAACTCTTTCTTCATCAGGAGGTATTTCCAGACAGCGTGGTCAATGTTCTCAGTAAAGGGCTCGGGCATCTTCCATATTGGACGCTCTTTGCCGTACAAGGCTGTTCCCAGAGACTCATAGTATGGATACACCTTGACTGGGATCGAGCCTATACGATGGTCCTTCATGCAAATGCTTTTCACACCTGGAGCAATGCAAAGAAAAAAAAGCTTAAGTAAGTTGTCTCTCAAGATGCTCTACAAGGCCTTTACTGCAGCCTTCTTCAGCTGCTGGTTGTTTGTGGGGTTTTCTGCCCTCAGTCTTGTCTTTAGTAAGTGAAAAGCTGTTTTGTTGCTCTAGATCAGATGATGCACTATATGGCTTAAACTATGTTTTAACTAGTGTATTAAAGTCATATTTCTCTTTTTCATATTTCTCTCATTTAGTTTTTAAGCTTGAAAACATTAGTACTAAAATAGTCAATGTCAGTATTAAAATTACTTGAGAAACCTTTGGGGTCACTGAAAGTGACAATGGCAGCCTGTTCCTCTGGTATCATGTCGATTTTGTCCAGCAGATACTTATCAAAATAAATCTCCAACAGATCTGTAAAGGAATCAGAAATAGAGAATTTCAAACCACAAAACCACCAATGGCAAAAGTCTATAAGAAGAGTCATGGACTTTTCAAAACCTGGACACCTTCACTAAAATGATGGAATAATAACAAGAGGACATGTGATGCAACAACAAATCCCTGCAGCTGGTAACTGCAGCTGGTAACTATAAGGTTCAAACATCTTATCTGGTTTTAGTGTAGGACAATAACCAAGTGGAACAACTCTGGAATCTCAAAGTGAGGGCAGTGATAGATTCCAGTTTACATTTTTCCTCTAACAAAATGCCTCAGTTGCTCAATAAGTCTTATTATTTTGTTGGACCTCTGTAAATAATCCACTCTAAGTGATGTTTCATCACTTACGTCATAATTATTCACATTTTATGTTGTAACTTATATTTTAGTGTTTAGTTTAAGTACCTTTAGATGCAGTTGGAGGAAGATCCTCCACTCTGATCCTCTTTGCTTCTTCCAGTAATCGAGCGGTCAGTCCATATTTCATCATATTTTTGTTGGTTTGACTCACAGTGATGAACCTTTCCACATCTGCAAAATACTCTATATCAATATTTTAAAACTGAAAATGACAATGAGGTGAATGGATAGAAAATAATTCTATAAAATTACATGTTAGGAATAAATGAGGCCAACATCTGAGTGTGGGTCTGTTATACAAACTATTTTCTTAATCCCCTTTGTCCTTGTTTAAAAAATATGGTTCAGAATGTAAGACTCCACATCAGGGATGTACAATAATATGAGAAATAAGTATAATACAAGTATTTACTTATATCTTAAAACATAAAAAATAAGGTTTTCATCCTAACATTAACCTAACATTGGTTAATAATGACATGAGGTTTTTAAAGTTGTGAGTCATGGTCAGAATTTTTAAGACCTGAAGGTCGTGTTTATCCCCACTGAACAGCATTTATTAAGATGTCACAGAAACAATTCTCTGAATCACTTCATAATATTTTGAAACGAAACCTTTTACCCCCACATTTCAAATCTGTTAGATATTAAACATATTTTGGGTGGAATCTCGTTTGAAGCCTGTTAATGACGCCTGACCTCAGAAGGAAACAAGTCGTAAACACGACTCATTCAGTTTCAGAGTGAATATTGTCACTTGCGTCACTTCTTACCTGCAGGGTTGTTGAACGTGACCACAGCACTGTCGGATTCCCAGATGATCTCCAGACTGAAGCTGTTGTCGTCTAACCCTGAGATGTTCTCCACCAGAATGGAAAGAATCTCCCTGGACATGTTGTCTGTCACGTTTTCCAACACCACTGCGACGCTTTGACTGGACTCCGAGTCTGGAAGGAGAAAAATAAAAACTTTCATCACTACCTCTGCCTCATTAAGTCCTTTGGAGGAATTTACTTGGAATCGTTTGTTTTACCCTCTTTCTTGGCTGCAGCAGCTCCATTTTGTGGTTCAACCTCTGACTTCGGAGTCTGAGTTTTATTCAAATCTGTTGAGGAATCTGAGAAGCAAGAGAATCCGTTTTTACCAGAAACAAATCATTTGACTGATGGAGCAGAACTAAAATCAATGGTGGAGAACATGTGTAAATGAGAGATTAGGAATTAGTCTATAACAGGGAGGTGGGGCAGCTCAGAGAGGTGAGAGTTGGGTGACGACGAAGAAGCAGCTCCCAAACATTAAATCCTATTTTTAAACTTGTGTTTCATTCTCCTGCTTTCTGTAAAAACTTCAGTGTTTTGTACCAGAAAGTCTAATATAAGTTCTACATCTTCAGCAGGAACCAGCCGGTCAGAAAGTGTGGGGACAAAAACCTGTTGTTGGTTAGTGCCAATACAACCAGAGACCATTAAATCAATAAGACTTCATTCAGAATGCTAAACTGTGACCATGGAGGTCAGAAGCTGTTTTACCTGAGATGTTGCTGCTGTTGTTCGTCGGGCTCTGAGGAGAAAACAAAGAAAAGAGGATTAATCACAGAATCGTCAGTGACGGAAAAAGAAAACACACAACGTGACATTTAGCAGAAGTATTCAGAAGTAATCAGATTACTTCGTCAGGCAGAAGTAATGAAGTACATTTAAATTAAAGTAAAGGCCATGCACCATCATCCAGTACAGTACAGTACTTACAGTACTTTAAGTACACAACTATTACTCACAAAGTGTACTTTAAAAGTACTGATTCTACAGGAAAGTGTCTCCTGTGACTGATTCCAGGTTCTGAAACAATCACACTGTTCATCATGAGTCACTGAGCTGTTAGAGCAGGAAGAAGGAAGTTCATTTCATAACAACTACCAGGGAAGACAGACTGATAGGAACTACAGCCGTGTTTGGAAGAAACGTGAAACGCAACAACAACTCGATATCCATCTATCTAGACATGTTTTAATTTGCATGTATTTAATAAACGTATATGAGAAACTGGTTGGTACAGCTGTGGTGAAGTGGGTCGACAAGCTCACAGCAGGAATGTTGAAACTAAACATATGAAAATAAACAGGAAGAGTGAAAACTTCAGCAACCTGAGAACAGTGAGTGGCCTTTATCTGGAAAGAAAAAGGACGTGACTGTCTGTTTACAGCTGCTCAGTGTGTAAATGTTTAACGCTGCTATAAATCTATCTAATCTATAAAAAAGAGTCTGGGGATTCACTAGTTAATGATTTAGTCCAGTTTAGAAAGTCCAATCAGTGTTAAGATGAACTACAGAGATTCTGGATGTTGCTGCAGCCTCATACACGACGTGTGGTTTAACTACACCTGACCGGAGAGCAGGTTTTAAAACTGTACTCGGTGCAGAGTTCACATCGCTTCAGTTCAGGAGATTAAACAAAAACACAAACTGTATTTCTGACAGTGTGAAGCTTTAAATTTTCATTTAGTTGGACGTAATGAGAAAATACTTAACAGAGAATCAAGAGTTGCAGCAGTTTACATGTAGTGTTGCTGCTAAAAAGGAAGTATTTTAACTTCCGCGATCATGTTTCACTGTCTCCTGAATAAAACAGGATCATCATGAGGCAGGTGTCAGTGCAGTAGACACAGTACAGGATGAGGCAGAGGAACCACAGCCTGAGACTACAGAGCTCAGAACAACAGAACCAGTGGGTGTTGTTCAGTGTTCAACTTCCTGCTGCCGTCACACATTCAGGGATTTATGAAGAGCTTCATTATTACATTAAGTATTATTAAATCATTTAAGTGAGTGTTATTATCATTATTACAGCATTTAAATGGAAGAACCAGTGAAGCGTCACAAAGTACATTTTATTTCTTCAAGTCCTGCATTCAAACCTTCCTCAGCAACAAGTATCAGCAGTACAAGTACTCACTGGAGAACAGGTCCATGTACAGCTCTGATAAATAAATCTGTTTTCCTGATTATGTGATCGGGGTTTTAAAATGTTCACTAATAAACATTATCAAAGACAACAGGTTTCATCGATGTGTGATGTAGGAAGTTACTGGTGAACGAGGCCCAGAGTTCAACTTTACTCACTGATGCAGAAACCAGTCGCAGCCGGATTGTTTTTCCATCCAGGAATATTTCGTGGTCGTCCTTCTCCAGGACTTGTGCTCTCACTGCAATCAGATAAAACACAACACAATTAGTTTCCCAACAGGAAACGACAGCAAAGTGATGAATGTGGCATCAAAGCCTCCGTCAGACACAGCCTGAGTCGTCCCACCGAGTCCAGCAAGATGTTTCTGTTGAAGACGTTCACACCTGAAGTCGCCCAGTTCAACCTCAGGCTTTAGGTCTATTATTTATTTACATGTGATTTATTTACACTTTGTTTTTTAAATTAGTGATGAGTGGCTGAGTATAAAAGATATTTGTGAACAATTTGTGATTGTCAGTTTACTTTAGTTTTACTTTTGTTAACTTTGTCTTTGTCCGTCTGCATTTTCACTTTCACCGTGACGCTGCATCAATGACCCAGATCAGTCTGAACTAATAAAGTAATGAATTCAAGAGAAAACACCAAGTTTTACAAAGACACATCGAAGAAGGCTGTAACTTTGAGCAGACCTTTAAATCTGTAATTACTTTAATACTTTATATTTGTTTTACTGACCGTTACATGTTTACTGCTGTCTGATACATGAAGTGAGTATCTGAGAAGTATCTGAGTACACAGTGTCTCATAAAGTATTCAGAGTATTTGACTTTTAAAGGATAATCTGTCCCTGTGGTTCACTGAGTGAATATTATTTCACCAAAACGTCACTTTTATCAATTTAAAGTTAAATTTACAAAAACAAAGAGGCTGCACAGGTGCATGCTGGGACATCGACGGGGTCAAACGTCCAACTGTAACTTAGTAACGTGACCTCTCAGATGTTTGAAGATGATTAAACTCTAAATGTTTGATGTTCAGAGTAAAAAGAATCTTTTAGTTGAACTTCATCAACCTTTTTTTTTTTTCGCGCTTCTCTTTCAACACTTTCACTTTTGTTTCCTCGCAGCAGAATCGTGTTAAACTCCGGGTCTGATCCGTTTTTAACAGTTCCTCTATCCGAGCCTCGACTCAGACCTGGACTCTGACCTGGACTCTAACAGAACCCGTTCCTCAGACCTGGACTCTGACAGAACCCGTCCCTCAGACCTGGACTCTGACAGAACCCGTTCCTCAGACCTGGACTCAGACCTGGACTCTGACAGAACCCGTCCCTCAGACTCAGACCTGGACTCAGACCTGGACTCTGACAGGACCCGTTCCTCAGACTCAGACCTGGACTCTAACAGAACCCGTTCCTCAGACCTGGACTCTGACAGGACCCGTCCCTCAGACTCACCCTCCGGGGCCCTGAAGTAAACTGCGGCTCTCGGAGCTCCGTCCTCCACCTCCACCCTACAGTCTCCTCCGTTTGACTTCTTCTTGCTCTGGAAGTGAAGCAGCAGTTTGTTCTTCACGGTTTTGGTCTGAGCCGGACTCCAGTCCCCCTCCACGACCACCGGGGGACACTCGGATCCAGACATGGTGCCGCCCGGTCCAAACCCTCCGACTGACGGGAACAGGAGTGTTCAGACTTCAGACTTCAGGTTTCAGAAAGTTTCACTTTCGATTTCAACTAAAAGCAGAAAAAACGAAACTCAGTCGACTGAAACATGAAATTCCGTTTTTAACCTGTTGTTAACCCAGAAGGTGGAAATGGTTCTGGTTCATGGGAATTTTCCTTCTGGGTTTATGTGAAAAAGTGTTTTTAAAAATCTTTTTCTTTTTTTATAATCATGGTTTTAACTCATCTGTAGCTTTTAAATAACTATTTTATTTACATGTCTTGGTTATTGTGGGAAATAAAGAGTTAACATGGGCGGTGGAGGTGAAGTCAGCTGCTAAATACTAATACTACACCCTGATCAGTGTTCTGATACAGTGAAGTTATTCTATACTGTTATTAAATACTGTTAGTCATTAAACAAACTGAGTGGATAAATAAACTGTTAAACCTCCCTCCGGCTCCGTTTCATCATCTTCTAGACGTGTTTGAATGATGTGAGACTCACTTTATCTTAAATCTACTTCTATACTACAATTCTTAAGTATTTCCATTTTCTGTTACTTCTTTCTTCCACTTAGTTGCATTTCAGAGGTGAAAACACATTTATTTTATAGATATTGTTACTTTTCAGATTCAGATTAATAAAATAAAAACAGTCCCAGTGTGAATTCATGATTAACTTTAAATCTGTCTGTTGTTGCCAGCTACAACACAGATGTTTGAAATGATCAACACAGTAAATATTAAACCATTTTATATAAAAACAAACTGTGACCATGAATTCATCACTAATAACTGTGAGCAGCGGTTAAGAAATACGGTTTTACAGTTTCAACAAGCTAAATGTAGGTTTACAGCAGAAACTGGTTTTACTGAGACTTAGAGGCCACAGCTGGAGGTAATATACACGAGGTTCATACACGTGTACTTCTCTTATATCCTACTTTAAACCTCTGTTATCGTTTGTTTAAAAGAGATGTTTTTGTTGGAAACAAAATGACTCAGTCGTATTTATCTTGTAACTTTAAACACTGACACAGATCTGTAGTTGTTAACTGAGATTTAACATTACTTCACTCACAGGTCGGTTTTCTGCAGAATACTTGGATACTTTTGTATTTTTACTTGCTATGGCGTATTTTTACACTTGTATCAGTACATTTGTTTCAGTAACAGATATAAACTCTGGGAGAATCATAGATCACAGATTCAAAACTGTGACTAAAATCAGGATGCAGCCTAAACATACAGAGATAATTCATTATAAATGTGATAATATTAACAACGACTGGATAATTAAATTAATTATAATTAAATCTATTTCTCTGCATTTTTCAATCTGTCCCTGAACAGTGTGCAGTGTTAATCAGCACCACCTAGTGGACAAATGTGTTGTTGTGGTTCAGTGTGTGAATTTTAACCCGTCAGATTAATCACAGTTTATTGGTCTAAGTCAGATTTTTTATTCATTGATTAATTACCTTGTATCTGTGCCACAGAGACTGCAGTCTGCTGCTGTGACATATGTACGTCCTAAAAAAAAATTTTAGGATCTTAACTAATACAACAGCTGAGATGAAGAAGATCTTTTATTTTTACAGAATCTTAAAAACCAGTGAAGTAAACATGAAGAAACCAAAAAATTATTATTTCACAAACTGAAAAATGTCAAAGGGAAAAAACACAAATCAAACACTGGTGACTAAATATTCTAAACTCTCTTTTAGGATCTATCTGGTTTGTTTTACCATGATGAAGATTTACAGCTGAACCATCACTGTCCTAACAACACGTTCTGAGTATGAACCCACTGATGGTTTTGAAGCGACGTGTCTGAACCTCAGGCTTCAGTCGACTTTTCTTTACCTGCAGAGAAACAAAGAGTGACGAGCGTCAGGATCTTCAGTATATAATATATATAATATACTAATAAACACAAAACAAAAGCCGATTCATACTGGTACAAATCACCTGTCACCAGGAGGCAGTAAATCAAAGAGTTTGTATTTTAGTGTCTGGGATACGTTGCTAAAACTGAGTTTTGACAGGTTTATAGACTTTATCTTTATTAACTAAACAACAACAGGAGTTAGGACAGGTGGTGGTGGTTGGAGAATAAGACTCCTGGGAAGAGATGTGTTCATTTAAGATAATTTATATTAGTACCTGGTTTCTGAACATTTATACTGTGGATCCAAAAACTACACAGTGAACATGTAACACACACACACACACACACACACACACACACACACACACACACACACACACACACACACACACACACACACACACACACACACACACACAGACTCCTGCTGCTGAATACCTGGACAACAGGTGTGACTGACATTCTTTTGGGTGATTATCAAGGTATGAAGACTGCCGACTACTGCAGGAACAAACACTACAGTAGTTACAGTAGTAATCATTATGTTGTTTTTCCTTTCACCTGCCAGCAGCTCGGTCTGGTTACAGCCATGTTCACATGTAGGAAACACAACCTGTACAACAAGGCTCAGAGTCAGATGTACTTTCTGAGGAGACTCAGGTCCTTCAACATCTGTTCTGTAAGTCTGTGGTTCCAGTGTCATCTTCTATGCTGTGATCTGCTGGGGCAGCAACCTGAAGGTGTCAGACACTAACAGACTAAACAAACTGATCAGGAGGGCTGGCTCTGTTCTGGGGGTGGAGCTGGACCCTCTACATGTTGTAGCTGAGAGGAGGATGCTGTCCAAACTCCTCTCAATCCTGGACAACCCCTCCCACCCACTGACCTGTGTGCTGCTGGACAGAGGAGCACGTTCAGCCAGAGACTGATCCACATTAAGAGCTCCACAGAGAACCATGGAGGTCCTTTCTACCTGTGGCCATCAAACTGTACAGCTCCTCCACCTATGTAAGGTGGAGGGGAACTGACCATCATCAGAATCATTTTTTATTATATATATTATTGTCATTCGTCCCTGGACTATTATTATTGATCTATTTTCATCCATCTTTACCTATTCTGTGTATATACTGAGTTCTCTGTATTGATTATTTTGTATTTGTGTTCGTGTGGTTCTTTTCTGGTCGTGGTTCCTTTTCTTTCTGTCTGAATTAAGAAAAACTGTGATGAGGCAAAACCATTTTCCTCTGGGATTAATAAAGTTTTTTGAATCTTGACATCTTGACTTCTTCTTGTTTGTGTTGATGTGTGTTTTATCACCATCATCAGTTCAAATACTGGTTCTAGGTCTCTCTGTGAGACCTGTCCTACAGCAGACCCTTTAGTTTTGATTAGTGGTGCACAACTCATCTATTTTAGATCACACCTCATTCTTACGTGGGAGCAGAAATTAGACGACGTGGCACAATTTCTCCCTGAGCTGCACTAGGAAGTTAGATTCTGGGTCCAGGATACATATGACAAAGATCAGCCTTCATACGTACAGTCAGGTTTGAGTGGAGCTGGTGGTGGTGGAGGAGCAGTAGGTGGTTTGGCACAGGTGTAGGTCACCTCCAGGTATCTGGTCTGCTCCTCACAGGGATATTCACCAAACACGTGCTCAGTGACCGGGACCTTACAGGACCTCCTGTTGTCACAGCTGGAAATACAGTCAGTGTTAATGTGTGGGAACCGGCTGGCTGAAGTTAAAACTGTGATAATCACTAAACTCATTGAATAAAGTGAAGAGGTAGAACTGTAGGAACTGACTCGTTCTCCATTTCCTGTACTGTTAGTACCAGACAAACTAGCAGGCCAGAGATTTACATTCATTGTAATTATTTAAATTTTAAGTTGTTCAAAATCTGTAAACACTAAACTTTTCTCCTAAACTAAAAGATATTTTCTAAAATCTTTTGCACTAATGATTTGATGACTGGAACTTTATACTGATCCAAACTGAACCAGATTGTTGCTGCAGGAACCTTCACTGCTTCACTAGTCTGACAGAGAGGGAACTTAAAGACTGTTAGAAGAAGATGGAAGAAACATTTTGTCTTTTGTTAGTTCCTGACTCTTCTCCAACATCAACATGTGTTCTTACAGATCCTCCACCACCATCTCAGCCCAGGGGAAGGTGCAGTAGGTGTCGGGCCCATCGTCTGGGTGGCGTTTTCCCTCCCCGCACCTCGTCCCCACGCCGATCTTATACAGGATGTGTCCCAGCTTTATCTTACTGCCAACATCTTCAATACACAGAAAATTCCACAGTTAGGATTTCTTAATACCCAGAGCAGATTTTATGTGTCTACTATACATTAGAGAAACAGAAAGTCACATGTTCAAGTGCAAAACATACAACTTAAAATAAAATGGACAATAAGCAGAAGAGGCCCCACCCTTCAAAAACTATTTGAAGTGTAAAACTTTAGTCTTTACTAACTTACATGTATACATGCATATAGTCAGAAATGAAAACAACATTTTCCTTAAAATATATTAAAGTTATTAAATCTTGGCAACAAAAAAAAATCTATTTACTAGTTACATAGTTTTATTCTTTGTGTCAGAAACTGACTCATATCTGCGCAAAAACTATAGTAAATAAACTGCGAGAGAATAAACATAGACTCTAAAATAAAAATCTGTTAAATGTTACAGTAAAATACAGAGACAGTAACACGTGTTTTCTTACCACAGGACAGCTCAGCCGTGGCATTGTGACAGGCGTAAACGGTCTTTCCCTCTAAAACAGTTTGTGACAAACGTTATTTTCCACAAATGTACGTTTGTGTTACTTTTACTAGAAAGACACAGATTTTATGCTCTAAAACTTTACATCACTACAAACTTACCTGCAGCATGAGAGAAACACCAAACTGCAGCCAGCACTGAAAACACAACACATCTAACATCAATTTAATCCTCACATTTTAGACGCGAGAATTTTCTGCCTGCACCACAAACAATAATCACTTTTTGATGAAAGAATGATTTTTGCTCAAAACCTAAAAAGTAAATAAAACATTGTAGTTTTCACTAAAATATTAGTTGCTGCACCATGATCCACTCTGCAGTTTCTTGGAGAAGATACTCACAGCCGAAGGCGACCAGCCTCAGTGGGACCATGTTGCCGTCTCAGCCTCCTCTTCCGTCTTCCACCTGCCGACAGTCTGACAGTGAAGGCAGCGTCTGGACGTCCGGGTATTTATGTGTCCGTTCTGACAGCAGACATGCAGACGCCTGTCCTCCCCCAGCTGCAGGCATGTGGGGCCTCCTGACCCAGATGTGTTGAACATGTAAATCCATGTGGAGCTGCAGGAGCAGGATCTATAAAACCACAGGTTTCAGGACCTTTAACTCTTGAAACCCCAGCTGTTCCTGGTTCTCCTCCATATTTCTCATTAAGAAGATCAAAACTGGAAAGAAAAACATCTGGATCTGTTAAATGTTAAGGAAAGGGGTTGTAATAATTTACTAAACGAGTGTTGGGAGAATCTATAGTCTTAGTTATCTTACAGGACGTATACAAGGACACTGCATTCACTTCCTAAATCCATAAACATAATATGAAACATTTAATATGATCTAGGCTGTCAACATACTGTGGAAGAGCAGAATTATTATATACAGTTCATTTATAGTCATCTCTGGACGCTTTATATAAAGGTTGAAGACGTTAATATAGGTTTTATATAAAAATAAAAAGCTCAGGACTCAGAAACACAAACAATCAGAAAATGTCCCAACAAGCATCAGCAGCGTTTTCCAGGTGGCCTCAGGCTCATAAATACCTCAGAGCACTGCAGTAGGTTATAATTCAGCAGCAGGAGGCCAAACATGCCACTATGTTCCATAACTACAGCTTTTGAACTTAAAACGTTAACGAGACACGTCGAGAAACTCTGGTACAGACTCGAGCTGCAAAAACATCAAACTGAAACATATACGACACAAAGAGCAAAACAAGCGTAGGAACACATCATAGTGTTTGTAGTGTGTAGACAGGAGGACTTTGTTACCACAGGAGAGATTATTAATGTTTCCAATCAAATGTTCCCAAGATTCCTTTAAATTAATGAGTCTGTGACAGTGGAGAAGCTGCGAGAAAAATCTGTCTCATGGATCACGTGACATGTTTTCATGTACAAATACTGCTTTGTTGTATTAGGTGATGTTACCACATGAGAGACTTTCGTCATCAAAACAAAGTTTTTCTGTTCTCAGACCTCGACTGTGCACTAGAGACAGTAACAGTGAATATCACAAACAACTAAAAGCCAAACTGGATCTAAATGGGGACAACGTTGGCTGCTGTGAGCTGTAACTCCTGTGGACATATTTATCTCAGACTAATTCGTTCCTTCCTAAACACCAGTGACTGTATGTTCTTGTCTGGAGACTATTTTAGTTTTAATAAAACTTCAACAAAGTAAAACAAGTACAAACAGAAGGAAGGGCAAAAACAAATGTGGACAGACAGAAAACAAAGACCGGCTTACTGAGGGTTTCAGGTGAGTAATGACACCTGGGAGGACAGGTGAGCTGTAGCAGGGAGGACAGGTGAGCAAACCAGTAACTGGTTCAAAAGGAGAAGTGAGTACAGTCCAGCAGCAGGGAACTAATTCAGAAAACAAAGATGGTCTCAACACCACAGGTGACAAACGGTTGTTATACAGATTAATGTGGAGTCAAAATTAAACCACTTGATTGGTGGAACAGAGTCAGGTGGTCAAAAAAACTGGACAGGAAGAGCAGGAGGTGAGGGGCAGGTGAGCAGGTGAACCAGGAAGAGAAGGAAAGTGTGGGGACCTCTGGTGGTGAGACAGGGGAACTGACAGAGGATCAGACTGGACTCAAACTAAAGACCCAAACTCTGCTTTTTTTCAGCTGTGAAGCGAAAATAACTTTTAGCAAAGAAGAAACAAAAAACAGTGATACAGAGTTTTTATCTGTTCACAGACAAATGTTCTCACCACCTGTCCCAGTACGCAGCAGGATTTTCACCTAGACTGTGCTTCTGCACCATTTGGCCGTAGTTTGGGCCACAGGAAGACGTCCCAAACTCGACCAATCAGAACAGAGCGGGGTGGAGACAGGTCACGCCTTAAAGACACAGGAGCGTAAACAAACCTCAACAACAGATGAGCTGTTGAATAAATAAATATAATTTATTATCAGTTAAACCCAAAATAAAATACAAAACGTGCTGCGTTCTGCACTGTGGCCCAGGTTTGGTTTGCATCTGTGTAACGTGCACGATGTTGGATAATAAACACGATCTGACTGTGTAATAAATCTTAACCTTTGATCACGGACACGCTGGACACACAACAGCAGCACCTCACATTCAGGCTGTTAATAACCCGTCACAGTAAAATACTGCAGAGACATTAATGTCAGATCTTAACCTTCAACAAAGCATTTGATCACATCAATATTTAAACATATCTTTATTAAATACTCACACAAACACACACACACACACTCATGTCTAACCACAGCCAGGATGTTGGTCAACATCTGGACAAGTTCCAGCTGTGAGGCAACAAACAGGATCAAATTTCAGATTTGATAATAAAGCTGATCTCTGACCTGTGGTCTGACATTTGGTCCCGTGTGTCTGAGAAAGTTAACGTGTCATGTGACGTTATAATTATTATAATTATTAAAAATTTGTATTTTCAACCAAACCAAGTTGTGCTATGTAACCTAACATCTGATGTCTCCCACCCCCACAAGGCTCTTTATCAAAACCGTCTCTGTCAGAGGAAAAGAAAACTGATTCATAACCACCAGCAAACTTTGCAGCGACTGAACATCTCAAAACCAGTTTTCAGTCCTTTGTTTCCAGTTCTATAACTACTGTCTTTGTGTACAGTACAGTTATTTCTGCCTGTTCATTTTTACTAATGTAGAAAATCAAAGTTCTCCGACTGAAACATCTTATTTAAGATCATGATCACGTCTTTATCATCTCTGGTCACTTTTACTTTTTCAATTTAAATTTACTACAATGTAATCTGTGTTAAATGTGAAGAGGCCTGATAACTTTCCAGAGCGACTATTAAAATTAGGATCAAAGTCACCGTTCTCTGTCCAATCAGGTTCCTTGATACCTCCTGACACACCTGTATATTTACAGGAGCAGCTGAGTCGGTTTCCTTTGTGAACATGAAGGTGAAATGAAGCAGGATCAATTTCAGGTGAGCAGAATTCACCAAACAAATGTGAGGATAAAAGTAATTTAAAGTGAGTGGTGTCATGTTTATAACTGTATATAATAGTTACACCTCGTGGTCCTGGTCTACAGGTCTCAGGACTCAAACTACAGCTGAAGAAGAGACTAATTTTATTTTGCATCATCAGTTCAAATTGTGCTATGATGTAGTTTTAATTTAGTGGATTGTTGAATAATTTACAATATCACATGAGTTTGTTATGTTTTTATCTGACTGTATTTAGTTTAGAAAGTACTACACACCAATACTTTAGGTTTCTATGCAGCTGTGTAGTGATTTCTATTCTTTGTGCAGCAGGTTTTATTCTAACGATGTCAGGTCAGTGTCTGGAGATGAGATCTGACCAACACGTCATGTCAACAGCAGCAGGACCAGGTGAGTTTTTTCAGGTGATATTATTTTAAAGTTTCTTCAGTTTGTTGATGTAGAAATCGTTTTTTAAAATGCTGGTGTTTCTAATTAGTTATCTATGCTTCTATCAGTTTATAGACATAACAAGAGTTTTATCAGCAGATAAATCAACCATTAGGCCAAAGTCCGGCTCGTGTGATTGATCGTTACGGTGCCAGCAGCTCTAACAGAACATAACTGCTTATTTACAGTAAATTAATATGTTTGTAATAGTTCAAGGAGAGTTTGCTAAGACGCCATCATCACTTCTACACATGCAGGTTTTCAAAGACGTACTGAAACAGACGTGTTTGAGGTTTCTATGATAATGTGACATAAAACACTTCAGTGTGAATATTTATTACCTAACTATAAAAGATCAATTTGTCTTTGACCTGAGAGTTGAAATAAGACACAACACAGTTAATTCAGTTCGCAGGTTGAGACTCAAATCAAACCAAATAATGCTGAGTTGAAGCAGTTTATACAAAAATACAAATTCAGCTTCATCTTCAGCTGTGTGGGAGTCGGGAGTCGGCTTCAGAGGACGGTGATTTTCATCAGGACACAATAAAGAGACGGACTCTTGATAAACTGGAGGAGGAGATTCGAACTCTTGCAAAACAACAATATCTTTAAGATATTAGAACAGTGTGTTGCAGATTAGATATTTCACAGAACAAAATCAATTTTATGATTTGTCTTTAATGTTGATGATGAACAGTCCTCATCATGTTTATAGAAAACACAAGGTGGCAATTACTTTACCTACCAAAACATATTCTTGATTGCACTATAGTTGTGTTGAAACATATTTTATGGGGACTGTGTTGTAAATGAATAACAATGTGATTGAGTAAATTATTTTTCTGTATCCATAGTCAGTCGCAGTTTTAACAGTACGTTTTCCTTTCAGTGTCTGAGCTGAGGGTCGTTCTTCTGGGGAACAGCTGGTCTGAGAGGAGTTCAGTGGGGAACTTCATTCTGGGAGAGACTGTGTTCAGTGCTGAGGACGAACTAGACTGTTGTCTGAGAGTCAAAGGACAGTTGACAGAGAATCTAGTGGTTCTGATGCTCAACACTCCCGATCTGCTGCGACCTGACATCAAACTGACAGAGTTTGTAGAAAACTGTGTGAGTCTCTCTGCTCCTGGACCTCATGTGTTCCTGTTGGTTCTACAGCCTGAAGCCTTCACTGAGGAACAGAAAGTGAGACTGCAAACAGTCCTTACCCACTTTGGTGATCGTTCATTTGATCATTCACTGGTTCTGATTTCGACGCCCAGAGAAAAGAGTTCAGGAGAAAACTCCATGAACGATCCGTTAAAAGACCTGATCAGAACGTGCAGAAACAGATACTTGAAGCAGGAGAAGCTGCAGCGTTCAGAGCTGTTAACACTCTTAAATCAAACTGTGAATGGACATTATCTGAGCTGTGATGTGTTCAGAGATGCAGAACCAACAAAGTCTGAGCCCATCAAACCAGCTTTAAACCTGGTTCTGTGTGGTAGAAGAGGAGCAGGGAAGACTTCAGCAGCCAAGACCATTTTAGGTCAGACAGAGCTTCATTCAGTCTCCAACTCATCAGAGTGTGTTAAGAATCAGGGAGAGGTGTGTGGACGTCGGGTTTCCCTGGTGGAGCTGCCTGCCTTGTATGGAAAACCTCAGGAGACAGTGATGGAGGAATCATTCAGGTGTATCTCCCTCTGTGATCCTGAGGGGGTCCATGCCTTCATCCTAGTCCTACCTGTGGGTCCCCTCACTGATGAAGACAAGAGAGAGTTAGAGACCATCCAGAACACATTCAGCTCTCGAGTCAATGACTTCACGATGATTCTGTTCACTGTGGAGTCAGATCCTACAGATCCAGCTGTTGTTAACTTTGTAAGAGAGAACAGAGACATCCAGGAGCTCTGTCAGAGCTGTGGAGGAAGATATGTTGTTGTCAACATCAAGGACAGGAAGCAGATCTCTGAGCTGTTGGACACTGTGGAACAGATGAGAACTGAAAGATCCAGTCTCTTCACTAAGAACATGTTCACAGAGGCTCCGATAAATAAGGTTGTAGAGCAGAAAAACGGCAGAATTGAAAAACTGCGAGAGTTCATCATCATTATCTTCACCAGAGGAAATAAACTGGACAATGAGTCATTTCAGAGTTATATGATACGATGGAACATAGTGAAAGAAAACGGAGGCAGCAGCTGCAACAGGAAGATGTTTAGTGACAAAGAGAAACTGATACAAATAGAGAGAATTCAGAAAGAGAAAACAGAGAAGAAGAAGAGAGTTCATGTGAAACTCAGGAGAAAACAGGAGGAAGATTTAAAAACGCTGGAAAAAAAAATCACTGAACAAACAGCAGAAATTAAACTGAGAGAAAAACAGCTTGAAGAAAAAGACGAAGTCATTAACAAGGAGCGTGAGGAGAGACGGAAAGAACAAGAGGACGAGGACAAGAGACAGAAAGAAAGAGAGGACGAGGACAAGAGACAGAAAGAAAGAGAGGACGAGGACAAGAGACAGAAAGAACGAGAGGACGAGGACAAGAGACAGAAAGAACGAGAGGACGAGGACAAGAGACAGAAAGAACGAGAGGACGAGGACAAGAGACAGAAAGTACGAGAAGAAAGTTTGAAACAGGAGTGGAAACAGAAACTGGACGATTCAGAGAGAACAGTTCAGATAGAAAGAGAACAAAGAGAAGGAGCTGAGAAGAAGCTGGAGCTGTGTAGGAAAGAGATGAGGAGAGATCGAGAAGCTTGGGATAAAGAAAAGAAGGAACTCAGACAGAAGCTGGAGGAGAAAAGAAAACTGACATGTTCTCTGTGTGTGCTGTTGTTATTTTTATCGTTGTTGTTGTTTTTATTTTTGTGAAATAGACTCAGAACGTTCTGCAGTCACAGACAAACAAACACATTAATAAAGTCAGGACTGAAACCAGCTGCTGTTCACAAAATGATCTAACGTCTCAGCAGTAATAAGAGAATCAGAGAGAAGGACGAGGCGACAGCACACTGTGAATACATGTTGTATTAGGTTATATATTACTTTAAATGTAAAATTAAATCTCTTTACCAAACACACAGCGTGTTTTTTTAAGTTTAAATATGTGAAATTCCTGATTTCATTTCTTTCTCTTTGAAAGAAAATGTTTGAAACTGTTAAATCTGATTTATCCTTTATACATTTCCAGTCTCAGCTGTGTTCATATTGTCTCAGATCTTATTTTATTTTGTCTTTTCAGCACTTTATGAAAAACTACTTCATTAAAAATTCTTCACCTTCACTTACTCTAACTGCTGTATTTGTCTCACACCTATTGTTTTATTGTTGATTATATACGTGCAAAATATACATTAAAAGATATATTAATGATTTAAACATAGATTAGATTTTCTTATAAAGGTAGTGTTTTATTTTAACCCGTTGTACTTTTAGCTCCAATACTGACTCCACAATAAACTGGCTAAATGTTCTTTAATGTAATTAAATATCTTATCTTTCATATTTCCTGTGTGCGACCTACAAACCTGTCAGCTGATGCAGTAAAGTGACTCTGTTCCTTCACGTTAACATTTGCAACTGATAAAAAACAAAAAGATGTTGATCAGTGGATCAACTGGAAAATTTTTTTTCCTCAGTTAAAATCATTTTCATCAAATCAGAAACTAATTCTTCCTTTTGTCAACTTCAGTAGGTTTTTCTCCTTCAGAAAATATCTTTTGCATTATGTCCATTATAACAACCACCATCTAACACAGTGTGTAAAAAATCATTGATTAATTCCAGACTGTGTCAAATAACTTTAAACTACATCTAGTCTGTACACTGAAACTGAACATGTTGTATAGTATTAATTTTAATGTCTCAATTAACATGTGACACAAATAGAAAAGAGCAGATAAATTAAGCAAAAATATTATTTTTATAGATATTTTTAACATAAGAAGTTGTGAGTAAGGTGAAGAGTACATTTACATTTAAACAATACACTTGGTTTAATGATTAACATCACAACAATTCAAACCTGAAAATCTCCACAGTAGAATTAAAACTGAAAAGTGATGGATATTAAAATATGAAGAAGCAGCTGTTCATAATGTGCCACAGGCTTTAGTCCACTAGGAGGGGCCGGTGGATGGTTCATTAACATCTCAGACTGCAGACGGCACCTGGATCTGCTTCTTCTGTGGTTCATGTTTGATCTGACTGAAGCAACAGATATTAGTGAAATATTAGAATTAATGTTTAAAAGAAAAAGTTTTTAACAGACACAAAGCAAACAGCAGATTTATCATATGATCAGAGATCATAATAACTTTAACAAACCTACAGTTAACGTCCAGTTTATCAGGTACGACTGTAGAATCACTTCTCTACTAAGGAAATAGGAGCTGGACGGTATTAAATTTAACACCGTCCCTAACCCTAACCCAACTTTCCAACCACATTTTCAGCTGATTCAACAGCAGAAGCAGCGAGAGCCATAAAAATATTCACTGCAAACACTAATGTTGAAGCCATGAGATTTCAAATTGATGTCAGGTCTGCTTGAAGATAGTTAAAGAAACAATACTGTTTCTACATGGTCAGTGTCAGACGTCAGGATTTTGATGTTTGGAAGAAGTGATGAGAAAAAAACTAAGCTTGGTAACTTCATCACTGTGGAGTTTCCAGGTTCTGTGGACATGGGAGAGGAAAAGCATTAATAGTAGTAAAAACTCCAAACTTGTTCAGTCTGTCTGTGGAAGCAGTGAGAGAAGAGATGAAGAACTGCGTGACTCTTTGTTCTCCTGGACCAAATGTTCTGCTGCTGTTGGTGAAACCTTCTGATTTCACTGAGAAGAACAGAAGAAGACTGAAGTTCATCCTGAGTTTGTTTGATCAAGAGGCTTTTAAATATTCAATGGGAGTCATCACACGAGGAGAATAAAACAAGTGCTTTTAGTCAGCTCCTTAGAGACTGTGGAGGAAGATGCTACAACATGTTTAAAAATGACCGAAAACTGTTAATGGAGACCAGCTTTAAACCTAGTTCTGTGTGGTAGAAGAGGAGCAGGGAAGACTTCAGCAGCCAAGACCATTTTAGGTCGGACAGAGGTTCATTCAGTCTCCAACTCATCAGAGTGTGTTAAGAATCAGGGAGAGGTGTGTGGACGTTGGGTTTCCCTGGTGGAGCTGCCTGCCTTGTATGGAAAACCTCAGGAGACAGTGATGGAGGAATCAATCAGGTGTATCTCCCTCTGTGATCCTGAGGGGGTCCATGCCTTCATCCTGGTCCTACCTGTGGGTCCCCTCACTGATGAAGACAAGGGAGAGTTAGAGACCATCCAGAACACATTCAGCTCTATAGTCAATGACTTCACCATGATTCTGTTCACTGTGGAGTCAGATCCTACAGATCCAGCTGTTGTTAACTTTATAAGAGAGAACAGAGACATCCAGGAGCTCTGTCAGAGCTGTGGAGGAAGATATGTTGTTGTCAACATCAAGGACAGGAAGCAGAACTCTGAGATACTGGAGACTGAGGAAGAGATGAGACACTACTGAACTAAGTCAAACATCAGTCACTAAACAATGTCAGAAAGAACAGAGTGAAGTTAACGGTCGTCCTGTTGTTATGGTCGACACTCCTGGTCTGTTTGATTCAACCTTATCTAATGAACAAGTTAATGATGAGATAGTGAAATGTATCAGTCTTCTGGCTCCAGTTGGTGTTATAGATTGGTCGTCTCACACCAGAGGAGAAGGAGACGTTAAAACTTATAAAAGAAGGTTTCGGGAAGAATTCAGAGAAATTCACCATCGTTCTTTTTACCAGAGGAGACGACCTAGAACATGATAAGCAGTCGATTGAAGAATACATCAAAATAAAATGTGATGGTTGTTTTAAGAAGTTGATCAGTGACTGTGGAGGAAGATACCATGTGTTTAATAACTATGATAAAAACAACCGTGGACAAGTCAGTGAACTGATAAATAAAGATCGACACCATGGTGAAGAAAAATGGAGCTGGTTACTACACCACAGAGATGTTCCAAGAAGCTGAGGAAGCCATACAGAAACAAATACAGAAAATCCTGAAAGAGAAAGAAGAAGAAATGAAGAGAAAACAAGAAGAGTTTAAAAGAAAACATGAAGAAGAAATGCAAGAGATGAAAAGAAGAATGGAAAAACATAAAGAAGAAACTGAAGAGGAGAGAAAACGCAGAGACAAAAAACTCATGGAGAAGGAGGAATACATCAACAAGGTATGTGAGGAGAGGAAGAAAGAACAAGAGAAGAACGAAAACAAGGGGACGAACAAAGACAGCAGGAGCAAACAAACTTAGAAAACTCCAGGAAGAATATGAAGAGCAAAGAGCAATAGATGAAAAGCAAAGAAAAGAAGAAGATCAAATCAGAAGAGAACAGGAGGAAAAAGAGCGAAAACAATTAGAGGAAAACTACAAGAAAAATCTCGAGGACCTGCAGAAAAAGTATGAAGAGGAGGCCAGAAAACAAGCTGAAGACCTCAACGACTTCAAAGAAAAATACACCAAGGATTATGAAGGGCTGATTGAAAAGTACGACGAGGAACTAAAGGATCTAAGACAGAAGTATGAGGAAGTTGTGCAAGATAAGGAGAAACATAAAAACGACGACAAGATCTCTCCAGTCACAAAGAAGAACATCTAAAAAGAGAAATGAAAGAACTGCGAACAAAAAATCTGAACAAGACTTAAAAGAGCTGGAAAAGAAAAACAAGTGTAAAGAGTCTTGATGAGTCTCAGTTTCTTATACTAGGTCGACCTAGTCAGCTTAAGCTAAACTGTAAAGTACTTCTGCCATTTATGATTTGGAACATTCTTAAATTATACAGTCAGCTTTGTAAATAAAGGAATCGTGACAGGTTTTTGGAAGTAGGTCCCCTGTACACCACCACACTAAGAAAACCATTCAGTTCAGAAACACGACTGTAATATTTACTGTACCATGCTAATAACTAGAAAAGTTATAAGTTAACATGATGCATACTAAAAAATGCACTACAGGAAGATAGCAAAACTACCTCTACTATTATCTCTACTTAGTAAAGAGGAAACATGCGATTAAAACATCAACAGGATCCAACTGACACAAAGTCCAGGATAAAGTGCAGAAATATGGTTTAGAAAGAAAACAGAGAAGAACAAGGACAATGTCACATCATCATTAATGAAACTAGTGGTTAATTGTACACTAACACATATATTATGAAATGTAAACGCTGACTAAGAACTCATTAGATGAAGATGTGCTAATTTCATACAGACCTGCAGCAACACACCATCACACACTGGTCCTTCAGTCTTAGATCAGCTTCTTCTGTGGTTAATGTTTGACTAGAATTAATAAACAGAGACTTCTCTCTCAAACTTGAGGAAATATTCAGATTAATGGTTATAAGAGGTTTCTATATAAAATAACTTATTTACTTAGTTGCTTTTATTAAATGTATGATACTGTAACAGTTGCACCAGCCGCCATTTATGAGACAGCATGTAAAGCTTTTTTTTTTTTTTTGCACGATTTAAAAATTAAAAAAAAACATACTGCAGCACTGTTCCCAAACGTATTCCTCAGGCTCCCTAAGTCCTACTTGTTTGAGGACTGGGTTTGGGAACCAGTGCATTACAAAATATTATGCAACAAATCATGATAAAAACGTCTATCTTGTGCTGAAGCTTTTTGTAAGACGGTGAACCTCTTGCTCAGTTCATCCAGTTTCTGTCTTGTGAATAATAATATGGCTGAGTCCAGTTATTACAGATGGGCCTGTTTTCCATTTACTCTTTGTGTTAGGAAATCCAGTGAGGCAAACCAGTACGACCACAATAAAAGCCTCTGAGTGTTGTCCCTCTCAGTGTAAGTGTGAATGTTTCCAGTTAGATAAAATGAAAAGATTCAAGATTCAAGATTCAAGATTCAAAAAACTTTATTGATCCCAGAGGGAAATTGTTTTGCCTCATTACCATTGTTCTCAAAACAAACAGAAAGAAAAGGAACCACAACCAGGAAAGATCCAACACCAACATAAATACACAAACATAAATACACAATAACATCAATACCGAAAAACTCAATATATATACAGAATACGTAAATAGATAAATGAAATTGGGTCAATATATTCACAGCAAGTATATGACATTATCACTTCCCACAGACCTTACAGAGGGGGGAGGAATTGTACAGATTGATTGCCACAGGTAGAAAGGATCTCCTGTGGTTCTCTGTGGAACATTTAATGTTAATAAATCTTTGGCTGAACGTGCTCCTCTGTCCAACCAACACACTGTGCAGTGGGGGGGAGGGGTTGTCCAAGATTGAGAGGAGTTTGGACAGCATCCTCCTTTCAGCAACAACATGTAGAGGGTCCAGCTCCACCCCCAGAACAGAGCCAGCCCTCCTAATCAGTTTGTTTTGTCAGTAAGTAAGTAAAACCTGTCCTGTGAGTTTTAGCTGCTGTGTATCACACTGAATATTCAACATGTGGTTTTCTTACATTGTTCATTGTTTTCTTATCAGTTTCTGAGCTGAGGGTTGTTCTGCTGGGGAACAGCTTGTCTGAGAGAAAAGCAGCAGCAAACTTCATACTGGAAATGCCCATATTCAGCACTGAGGAAGAATGTGAATTTCAGACAGCCAGAGGTTGTTTAAGAACAAAGAGATCGTTCTCACCAACACAGAAGATCTACTGGTTCCTGAAATCTCTGAAGACAAACTGACAGAACATGTAGAAAAGTGTGCAAATCAATTTCACAAACCAGGACAAACTTCAACTACTGACAAGAGTTTAGAGCTGTTCAACTCTCCATCTTCAAATTACTACAGATGTACAAACACAGACTAAACGCTAAACACATCATCCATTCATGGGGTTACCAATCACTGCAGAAACAGGCTATGTTGTGCACACACCTTAAAAAACAGCTGCTAACGTTTTTAGATCTCCTTCTTCTGTGGTAAATTTTTGACTAGATTTAATAAAAAGAAGCTTCTCTCTCAAACTTAGGGAAATATTCAGATTAATGGTTATAAGAAACAAATGTGGGCTATTTTTGCAGCAGGGTGTGTCGGATAATTACAGCGGCTGTAAGAATAAAGTCCCTGTTGCTGTTTTTCATCACAGTCTTTTCCTGAAACACCTCTTGTCACCTCTGTATTAACTCTCTCTATTAGCTCTCAGTTTATCAGTGGAGAAAAGAAAATGATGCTGTAACATTTTCAGGTGAGTGAACCCAATCTACTCTCAGGGGCCAGTTACAGTTTAGATCCACCTTATAGCAGCGCTGCTATAACTTCTAACCCTGAATCAGTTTATAATGTTCAGTATTTGTTGACATAAAGGTGGTGCTGTGTTGAACTACATTAATGTAGTAGTTCAACACAGCACCACCTTTAACCATTATTTAATGATTAGTTTTAAGTTTTTTTTTTTTTTGTCAACCTAATTTTCTAATTCATCAGCACTAATAACCCAATAACCCAATAGCTCATAGCACTAAAACATGTAACTTAACTTTTGCAACTGGGGTCCATCTTCAGTATGAAATAACTTATTTTCTTTATTCGGGCCTTAACACCAGCCACCAACCTTTTTTCAGAATGATTTAAAAATTGCAGAACATGCTGTAAACCTTTTCCACAGGCTCCTCTGTCCTGCTTGTTTTCTGGGTTCGGGAACTGCATTACAACATGTTATGCAACTTTTTAAATCATGATCTTGTGCTGTAGCTTTTTGTAAGACGCTGAAAAATGTACTTTGAATTCTGTATGAATGCACAAAGCTGAATGTAAAGCAGGTCTGAAAACATATGCAACTTATGCAAAGCTAAAAATTATAGCACATAAAATGTATGTTTACATTTGTGTTAAAAATTTTTAGCAGTTGTTGTTTATGAGATGAGCAAGGGTCAGGCTGAGGAAAGCAATTCAGCTTATAGTGTCAATATAAAATCAGCAGTGATTGACAAGTCCAGTGATATCACTCATTTCCATTCTGTGTGTGTTTATAATAACAGTTGACAGCAGATGGCAGTTCATCCAGTTTGCGTCTTGTGAGTAATAATATGGCTGAAACATCTGGTGAGTCCAGTTAGAGTTTATTACAGATGTGCACTAACTATGGATGTGTTCAGAGCTGCTAAAATACTAATACTGCTACAAAAATGAAACCTGATAGACAATTCATAAGAATTCAATTCAATTCACAACAGAAGTTATCTCAAGGCACTTTACAGTGCAAGGTTTAAGACCTTACAGAGAATAATTATACAAAAAATTATACCGAAACCCAACAATCCCATTTGAGCAAGCTTTAGGCAACAGTTTAGAGAAAAAATTCCCTTTAGAGGAAGAAACCTCCAGGAGAATCAGGCCTCGACCGGTTGGGGAGAGTGTAAAGAGGAGAGAGAAAAGAACAGCAGGCAATAAAGACAACAACAAGCGGCAAGAACATTGGACAGGTCAACTGGATTCAGGAGATGTACAGTTAATGATGTGCGATGGTACCAGCAGTCTAATCAATAGCAGCATAACTAAGAGATGGTTCAGAGTCACCTGATCCATCTCTAACTATAAGCTTTATAAAAAAGGAAAGTTTTAAGTCTAGTCTTAAATGTAGAGACGGTGTCTGCCTCCAGAACCTGAACTGGGAGCTGGTTCCACAGGAGAGGGGCTTGGTAGCTAAAGGCTCTGCCTCCCATTCTACATTTGGAAACTCTAGGAACCACAAGTAAACCTGCAGCCTGAGAACGGAGAGTTCTGCTTGGAAGATATTGAACTATGAGGTCTTTAAGATAAGATGGAGCCTGATTATTAAGTGATTTATAAGTGAGAAGAAGAATTTAAAATTCAATTCTGGATTTTAAAGGGAGCCAATGGAGAGAAGCTAACGTTGGAGAAATATGATCTCTCTTGCTAATTGAAGATTCATCATTCACATGTACAAACTGAAATCTATCTGATAGATACGATTTAAACCACTCTAGTGCTGTTCCTTTAATCCCAATGACATGTTCCAACATGTGTGATAACATTTTGTGACCGTGCAGCACTAAGATCTAACATGACGAGTATAGAGAGTAGACCATTGTCTGATGCTAATAGAAGATCATTAGTGACCTTTACCAGTGCTGTTTCTGTACTATGATGTACTCTAAATCCTGACTGGAAATCGTCATACAAGTTATTACTGCGCAGGTGGTCATACAATTGCTTAGACACTACCTTTTCCAGAATTGCAGAGTTAAAGGGCAGATTAAATATTGGTCTATAATTCATTAAAACCCCTGAGTCCAGAGTAGGCTTTTTGAGTAGGGGTTTGACTACAGCAACCTTAAAAGCCTATTGTACGTAGCCTGTTTGTAAAGATAGATTAATCTGATCTAATATGGACGTGCTGATCAAAGGGAGGAGTCTAGTCGGGATGGGGTCTAAGAGACATGTTGATGCTTTAGAGGAATTAATTACTAAAATTAATTCAGAATGATCTACAGGGAGGAAGCAGTCTAAGTACGAGCGTGGTCTTACAAACGAATCTAGAGTTGTTATACAATCCATGCTGTATGCAGGTAGGAGCTGATCAATTTTTTTTTTATAGTTATGAATTTATTTGTAACTAAATTAATGAAATCATTGCTGCTTAGAGTTGAGGGAATACTAAGAACCAATAAATTAATGAATGTGTACAGGACATTTGTTTTTTTTTACAGCTACATCTGATGAACGACCCCCGAACATACCACCACGTAACAGTGAGTTAAAGTAAATACAGAGAATTTTATCATGTAATATCAGTCAGGCCTGATTTCCATTTACTCTTTGTGTTAGGAAATCCAGTGAGCCAAACCAGTACGACCACAATAAAAGCCTCTGAGGGTTGTCCCTCCCAGTGTAAGTGTGTATGTTTCCAGTTAGATAAAATGAAAAGTAAAACCTGTCCTGTGAGTTTTAGCTGCTGTGCATCACACTGGATATTAAACATGTAAAGTCAAATGTAATGTCCATAAATACGCTGCAGTTCTTTTACATAGTGATCAAAACCTGATGCCCACAGAAACAGCCTCTGGTCTGATTGTAAATGAGTGACCAGGGCTGAAGAGGAAATAATCTAGTTCACAAACCAGGACAAACTTCAACTACTGACAAGAGTTTAGAGCTGTGGCTGCATGTGTGAAAGGATCTACAGAGTGGATCTTAACTACGGTACATAATATATTCTATGTAACTGTACTGTGAATCCTTCTAAATACACTAAAAATGCATCAACTTCTTCTTCACTCGGTTTTATTATTGTACAGAAAATGAGCCAAACGAAGTTCAACTCTCCATCTTCAAATTACTACAGATGTACAAACACAGACTAAGCGCTCTCTGCTTCCCTTTCAGCCAACTCCTGATTCACTCTTTAAAAGGTTAAAATGAGTCGTGTTACAAACATAATCTCACCAAGACACTGAACAATAGCTGTCTCTATCCAGCTGCACAGAGACTTTACTCTCACCATCATTTGAAGTCAAACGTCTACAGCAATGGAGAAAAGAGCAGCTGTCCTAAAATATTACAGGCCTACCTCAACCGGATGTCTGAACGTGGTCCTGCTGGACTCCAGAGTCTAGTTATATAATAAGATGTTTCTATTGGAGAAATCATCAGCACTGATAACTAGGCCCATAGTGCTAAAACATGTAACTTAATTAACATTTTTATAAAAGTGCTGGGTCGGGTGGATGGTTGGAAGAGGATTTTGCAACTGGGGTCCATCTTCAGTATGAAATAACTTATTTACTTACTTACTTTAATTAAATGTATGATGCTGTAACAGTTGCACGAGTCACCATTTATGAGACAGCATGTAAAGCTTTTTTTTAGCACAATTTACAAATTGCCTAACATACTGTAGCACTGTTCCCAAACGTATTCCTCAGACTCCCTATGTCCTGCTTGTTTGAGGACTGGAATTGGGAACCAGTGCATTACCAAATATTATGCAACTTTTAAATCATGATAAAAATGTCTATCTTGTGCTGAAGCTTTTTGTAAGACGGTGAACCTCTTGCTCAGTTCATCCAGTTTCTGTCTTGTGAGTAATAATATGGCTGAGTCCAGTTATTACAGATGTGCACTAACTGTGGATGTGTTCAGAGCTGCTAAAATAATAATACTGCTACAAAAATGAAACCTGATCCACAATTCATAAGAACCAATAAATTAATGAATGTGTACAGGACATTTGTTTTTTTACAGCTACGTCTGATGAACAACTCCCGAACATACCACCACGTAACAGTGAGATAAAGTAAATACAGAAAATTATTGTTTATATCATGTAATATCAGTCAGGCCTTTTATCCATTTACTCTTTGTGTTAGGAAATCCAGTGAGGCAAACCAGTACGACCACAATAAAAGCCTCTGAGTGTTCTCCCTCTCAGTGTAAGTGTGTATGTTTCCAGTTAGATAAAATTAAATGTAAAACCTGTCCTGTGAGTTTTAGCTGCTGTGTATCACACTGAATATTCAACATGTGGTTTTCTTACATTGTTCGTTGTTTTCTTATCAGATTCTGCGCTGAGGGTTGTTCTGCTGGGGAACAGCTTGTCTGAGAGAAAAGCAGCAGCAAACTTCATACTGGAAATGCCCATATTCAGCACTGAGGAAGAATGTGAATTTCAGACAGCCAGAGGGTTGTTTAAGAACAAAGAGATCGTTCTCATCAACACAGAAGATCTACTGGTTCCAGAAATCTCTGAAGACAAACTGACAGAACATGTAGAAAAGTGTGTGAGTCTCTCTGCTCCTGGACCTCATGTGTTCCTGCTGGTTCTCCAGCCTGAAGACTTCACTGAGGAACAGAAACTGAGGCTCTGCAGAGTCCTTCAGCTCTTCAGTGATCAGTCATTTGATCATTCACTGGTTCTGACATCAGAGCCCAGAAAAAAGATTTCAGGCTTCATGGAAAGGTACAGAAAATATTCACCCTTAAAAGACATGATCTCAAAGTGCAGATACAGATTTTTGTGCAGGAAAAACCTCGAACATCCGGAGCTGTTAAAACGCTTGGATGAACTAGTGAAGGAAAACCGTGGGGAGCATGTCACATGTAATGTCAATGAATACGCTGCAGTTCTTTAACAGAGTGATCAAAACCTTATGCCAACAGGAACGGCCTCTGCTCTTACTGTAAATGAGTGACCAGGGCTGAGGAGGAAATAATCTAGTTCACAAACCAGGAGCGACAAACTTCAACTACTGACAAGAGTTTAGAGCTGTGGCTGCATGTGTAAAAAATCTACAGAGTGGATCTTAAATACACAATATATTCTATGTTACTGTACAGTGTTTAAAATGAATGGGAAGCCCAAATCCACCTATTATTATGTTATATAACCTTTTGCGGTATTATATTATTTCAGGCTGACATTGGTTGTATATAACACCAACTCACCTCTTTCCTTCCAACATCTGTCTTCTGGGATGTAGAGGCAACTCCACCTGCAGACTAACTGGGATCTGGTGACAATAAAGTAATGTTCATTCTCACTGCAAGTTTCAGTTGTAACATCTTCAAAGTCTATCAGATAAACCAGCGCTATTCTAAAAGGGTGAAAAACTTTTTTGTTTAATTTACAGCAACAGTTAAGACAATTTCTGATGAACAGAAATGCATTAGAGCTCATTTCCAGGCTACAGGCCAACTGAAGCCCTTCAGAATTAAGGAAATATCAAATGAAAACACTGTCAGGTGCAGAGCTTCTCTTTTTTCTTCTCTTTTTAAGGACTGAATAACTTTAACAACAAACACTGACACAAATTAACATTAAAGAAACAGCACAGTCTCAGAATATGATGTATTAGAGGGAAAATGACCTGGAGATGGCAGCCAGCAGTTTACCACCAAAACACAAGTTAAATACACGAAGGCGAATAAACAGTAACTAATAAAATATGAAACGTGAGTGGAATCATTTAATCAGGTAAAATAATAAAAATGCAGACAGGTGTTTCCATCTTTTTGTCCATCATGTCTCTGTATAACACAACACAGATCAACACGACAGCCTCCAAAACCAAATCATCAAATTTATGGAGAATTTTCTTTTTCAGTAGGATATGAATCTATATGAAGGCTGCTGAATGATAGTTTAGATTAATTATTATAAATATTAAGTGTGGAATTCACTCTTAGTATTGGGACAGGAGTTTAACAATATAACCTTTACACGATGACTGCAGATGTTTTAGACAGCTGTACCTAATAAACTGACAACAGAGTGTCATTACTTGTAAACAACTTGTCAACAATCATTCAGGTTGATTAGGTTGGCACTGACTATAACCTGGGCGCTCACATCTCTGCACACTTTGATTTACATCTGTACCAACCAAAATAAACCAAATGTGCATCAGCTTCCATCTGTTACCTGCTTTCTATTTGCAGATGTTTTTTGCAGTTTATCCATCACGTTTTCCACCAACATTAATCCTCACATCAGACTCATCATCTATTCATGGGTTAGGTTTCCATCACTGCAGAAACAAGCTGTGTTGTGCACACACATTAAAAACAGCTGCTAACATAACTCAACACAGCATTTACTCACTTACTGGTCACATATTTAAAACCTACGAAGGTTTTTATACCTGAAAAGGTAGAAAATCACTAAAGATGTCGCACACAAAGTTCACTCTTTAGCATCTTTATAAAGTAGGAAGCTACCGCAGCGAGAGCGCCCCCCACAGGCACAACTCGGTAATTTACTAGAGATTCAGATAATTCAGTGTTTTATTTCTGACACGTTTCTGTTTTATTACAGACCGTGTTCTTGTTTTATCACACAATGTGATGTTGCAGCACCTTAAGTAAATGTAATGAGGTATTCTGGGTATGCCTGGATGTCGTTGAAGACGATAAACTGGGTTGGTTTGGTAGGGTTATCAGTAACGCTGTCGTACAGGTCTGCAGCATTCTCAGGGTCTTTGGAGGGTGGGGTGATTATGCCGGGTTGTCCCTGGGTGAAGTCTCCAACCAGAACTCTGGCCAGGTACATAGGTTTGTGTCCATTGATGTCAGGTTTGAAGTAGCCTTGTGCTGCATAGATGGGGTCAACAGCAAAATGAGTCCCCTTACCGTACAATGCACCTTTGGAAAAAATAAAACAGTAAACAGAGGATTGTGAGCACAAACTGTTAATAACTAAATACATGAATACAGTGTTTTTTAGACATCAAAGAAAAACACAGAAAGACAGAAGGCTAAGATTCATTTTAGGAGAGATGTTGGTGGTGAGATCGTTGTACTGTCACTTTAGTACCGTGAAATATTAAATACAGTTTCTATAACTTAAATAATGTGACATGAGTGAAACTGAATAGGTGAAAGAGGTGTACAAGGATTTAGAAACATCATTAGGAATGTGATCAGTCAAAAATAGGTTTGGTGCCGTCAGTATGAAGGCTACACTGAGAGTCACAGGTGGAGGCAGCACTCGGATCCTTTACATATTTAAAAGTACAAATATAACGTATGTTATATATAACGTAATGTATTTAAATATCAGCAAATCAGCATGTAAAATAACCCTGTCTGTCTTTATTTAGTATTGCATCTGTGCAGTGTGTGAGGTTTTTGTTACCATATTTGCCTGCGTAGCTGCGGTTGAATCCGTGTCTGTTGATGAGGTCGATGGCGTTTGAGTTGGTGCCATGGAACAGCAGCTTCTCATTGTTTTTGTGTTTGTTCTTCTTTTCCATTCCTTTCTTCATGAGCTGGTAGCTCTGCCACAGGACCACATTTTGGACCCTTTGAATCTGCAAAAACAGTTACATCAAAACCCATTATTCATTCTGTTTCTTTGTCACTCTGCAGGCTGGTGAAAATTGTCTCTTTATCTGCTTTTATGTTTTTTCATAAGCTGCAGAGCTTTACCACATCTTTATACTTCAAGATATCATCTCATATAAAAGTTAGTTAAGTTAGCAGGTAGACATGTTTCCTCTTGCTAACTGACCTTAATGTTTTACCTGAGCTCAGTCCTACTAACCCTGACCTGTTACTGATGCTTTGGGACAAAACATTTACTGTTTCAGACTCTACGTTCCATAACACCTTAGGTCCACGGTCCTTTAATGGTGCCATGGGTCTAAGTTCTCTTGCCATCCTGGAATCTCCCGGACTCTGACCATCACTAAGATGTTTTTGGTGGCCAACCCTGGTCCAGGACACCTGTGAATTTGTTGTTCTCTGTCCGGAGTGTGCTGCTAATAAGACCTCTCGTCATTTTGGGCTCATTTGACCTATGACATGATATGGAGGCTGAGCTTTGTTCTCTATTGTACAAAACTTCAGTTTGTTTTAGCTAAAGTGAATTCATCACAACCTCTAACATTATCTGTCACATAAAGACAAGTAGCTGTTCCAGCTGTGTCCCTCAGAGTAACGAAAAGAAACCAGGTTTTTAATTAAGAACTTAAATCACAAACCATTTACAGTACAGGAGGTTCACATATTACTGATTATCGTTGCAGCAATAAAGATATTTGAAATGAATTATTGAATACAAACAAGGATTTCTTTTTTGGAATTAGTTAATTTAGGACATTAATTGGGTCATTGCCATATAAATTCAGTATACTCACTAAATTTTAAGAAACACACTCAAAACTTAAAAACAGTCTGGAAATGAATCCCCCATTAACCTGTTTTATAAGTTTTGTTCTCATTTCCAACTGTATTTTATAAGCACTTTGAATAAAATGAATAAATATCAGAATAGATTCTAAATCTGAAGAACTAAAGATTGACTCTATTGTTTCTGTCTTACATGAATTTTCCTCTTTGAAGTGTTATCGTATTATTCATGATTAGAATCTCTGTGTATTGTTTATATGTCAAAAACGTCCTTTTTTCTTAAAGATAACTTTATATATTATATACTAAACAACTGAATATATAAAAATAACTTTTAGTATTGACTGATTAGTCTGAGGTTATCAATGTATAAATATGAATATCAGAAAGTGAACATACGTGGATGATGTTTACTTTAAGACCAGTCCCTCTAAATTCCTTCTCCACATCATGGTATTCAGAAGATCCTGGAGCCAGAAAAAACACCCTTACAAGGTCGTCTTTCATGTCGTCCCAGTGTGCAGGAAGAACAGCAGCACTGTCATCTGAAAGGTTCATAAGAAATGTTTTTTATTTGATGGTGAGAAATAGCAGTTCACACTTTCTATAGTCCATCACATTATGGAACAGTTATAATATCACGTCACAGGTTTGGTAGAGTGTGTTTTGGAGAAGAATTACATTTTTTCTAGACACTTCAGTGTTTCAACCAATTAGGTTAGATGTTATTTCTCACCATAAGAAGCCCTAAAGGAACATTTAGTCATTTGAAACTAATCAATAAAAAAAAAAAAAAAAAGAGGAGTACAGTTTCCTTTTCTTTTTGATGGGATGGGATTCTGTCTCTGCTGTTCCTCTTGTGTAACACCAACAGACTGTTATATTGGTGATTTTATTCCTCCATACAGGGGAGGGTATATAGTGACTATAAATTGCTTCTAGGTGTAATTCTGAACATGAAGTTGTATCCTGTGTCAGCTGTGCCTCCAAAACCATCATCTCAAGGCTAAGCTGTGTTGGGATGAGGTTGGTGATTAACCAGACTATTTAAGTCAAGGGGCTTAGGTCCTAGAGTTGAATGATGATTTCAAATGATCTCTTTTCACAAAAGACAGATAGTGATTAGAAAAACTCTGAACAAAGGGCAAAGTTACTGTTCAGTTATGGGCTTGTTGCATTGGTGAGCAGCTCTTTTGCTAAACACCATCATAAAGATACTGTACTGGCAAGACAACGTTCTAATGCTCATCTGCGGAAAGAGCATCAGGAACGTAACTTAATGTGCTTTATGGAGAAATATCTGTATGAATGGCTCCTTCATCTGTTGATGCAGCCTCAGCATGTGTCAACATCCAGACACCATCCTTTACTCATCTCTGGATATTTAAACCATGTCTGGTTAGCTGACTAACTAACTGAAGGCCCCGGTCAATGAGAAGAAGAGAACCTTCAAGTCAGGAGACAAACTGGATGCAGGATGGAGGTTACAAAAAGAGATAAATACGAAGATTAGGGAGTGCAAGGATCCCGGTACTTATAAAAAGATGGAGGAATGGCTACAGAAGGAGAAAACAAGACTCAGCACATGGCTCTCCTTGCTGGGTGCCTTCAGCTGACTAGAATGACCTAAATCTGTTCTTATAACCTATATGTCCAAAGCTCCACCACACATGAATACATTAAATCATTAACCTCAAACTGTCGCTGTACCTTTAACCACAGCTGGAGGAAGAATCTCCACTTGGACGCTCTTTGTTGCCTGTTGAGGAGTTAGTCCACATTTCTGCATCTCCGAGCTGGTTTCACTCCCAGTGAGGAACTTCCCCACATCTGTAACATAATCCACATTACTCTTAAAAGAAATAGAGCTTGTGTACCTAAAATATTTGCATACTTCAGTGAACTATGCCTGAAGCCTGATATTGTAGGAAATAGTTTTTGTCCATTCTGTTATTAGCATTATGATGACACTTGTTCATGCAGTCCAGGAAAAATATTACAAAATTTATTTGAAGCTTAACAATTTAGATTTGTTCAAGTTTTAATTTATTTTTCAGAATGTTTCTTGACTTACCAGCAGCAAAAGTCTTCATCTTTGTTTTTCTTTGTTTGGGACTTGTTGATGTAGGTGTTGTGTCCTCAGTTGTTTCTTCAAATAGTTCATAGTAAACATTCTGTCCCTTGTTCTCTTTTACAACTTGACCCATACGTGTTAATAGTTCTTCACGGTCAAGATTTTTCTGCTTTAAGTATCTGTATCTACATTTTCTGATCAGGTCTTTTAATGCTGGGTTTTCCATGTAGTTTTCAAAGGAACTCTCCACTCTGTGTGGTAGAATCAGAACCATTGAATGATTAAATGATCGGTCACTAAAGTTTACAAGAACTCTCCAAAGGTTCTGTTTGTGTTCTTCAGTTAAGTTTTCAGGCTGTAGAACCAACAGGAACACATGAGGTCCAGGATCAGATTGACTCGCACAGTGTTTTACAAACTCTGTCAGTTCATCCATATTGGAAAATGACAAATCTTGGGTGTTGATAACAATGATTTCTTTATTCTCCAGTGTTCCACTGATTCTCTGAGGGCAGTTTGGTTCTTTATCAAACACAGTCTGTCTCAGTATGATGTTCCCCACTTCTCTCCTCATAGACCAGCTGTTTCCCAGCAGAACAACCCTCAGCTCAGACACTGAAAGGAAAAACAGTCAAAGATCAACTATAGTATTAGTCAAAGTTTGACAAAACTCACTGTTTCTCTTTTTTGCATTATATTATTTTCATCAACTGAAGCATCTCAAATATACAACATACTCCACTTGTTTCCTACTAGACAGCACAGGGTTGGTGCTCTTCAGATATTCAAAGGATCAAAAAGTGAATAAATATTTATTTTTTGATCAAAGGACCATTGTGACCATAATTTAGGAGAAAGGAAGTGAGATCAACAATGACATGAGCTGATGAACCACCTATTTCTAATTATACAACTTAAATAACATACTGTATGTGTGTACACAGGTGCATCTCAACAAATTAGAATATTGTGAAAGAATTTCACTCCATCTGTATCATTAACTGCAGAAAAACAATTCTTCTCACTCTCTGCGATGTAGTAGAGTATGTTCTATTCAAAACTATTCAATTTTTGCCTGATACTTAAATTATAGCTTCCACTTGCAGAACTCCTCAACAGCTTCTCTGGCTCATTCGCCAATTATTTCATCCAGTGTCCTGCAGGTATAAATAATTTGTGATGAATTCACCTCATTCATGAATCTAACATCAGCTTTATTTTAAGTCTGTGAAGATTCTCAGTCGTCCAGGTGAAGTTATCTGGAAGTTGAGTCATTGCAACTGGACTTCCTTCTTGTCAGGTTGAAAGGTTTCACTACTGATCCAAGTAGCTTCTACAGTCTGAAGATAGTTGGTTAGAGGCCACAAATTGATGCTCCATGTTTGGTTTCACTCCACCCCTTGGCCTGAAAAGGCTCGTTAGGTGAAACAAAGGATGTGGAGGATGTGAAGGATGTAATAGTCCCACCTCTGCCAACCCCTCTCATCCCCTAAAGTGGGTCGTTAAGTGTGTCAAACCTGGTGCAGGTTTTAGAAGACAGGTTGTGTCTGAGTCCTCCACCTCTATTGAGTGAGGAGGTGTTGATTTGCTGAGGGGTGAAGCTTCCCTCACCAGTGATCTGTTAAAGCCTGTACCTCCTGGATCTTGATCTTCACCCAGGTGTCATCCACATATCTGAACCAGTGGGTCGGTGTCATACCTGTGTAGGAGTTGAGAGCTTGCGTCTCTACTCCTTCCATGTATATGTTGGCTACAATAACGTACATTATTTTAATTATGATGCCACATGCTGTGGCATATAAATCTGAGAATATCGTCGACTAAATATGGTCCCTGACAAAGATGCAAAACAACTACAGATGTTTAAGACGATGAACGTGATTTGAACTGAGCACAAAGTGATGAAAAATACAAAAACACACAAAACAAGTACAACACAAAGCTTTTTATGTTTGTTTGTTTAGTAGGTACAGACCGAGGTCTATTTACAGGAAGTCATTCCTGCCAATAGTCATCACTCTGTACAACGACTACATTCAGACAGTAGAGGGCGCTATTTTAATTAACACCAGAACAATTCACATTCAGTTCAGGTAAACTTACTGTCAGGTGGGAGAATTTCATAGCTCCTGCTTCGCTCCAGGGGGTGTTCATCTGTAAAGACAGAGACAAATGAGCTGTGCTGCAGTTTAAATACAACAGTTCCTTCAATATTAAAAACATCAGTACGACAATAAAACTATCATCAATCTGACTGAACTCACCTGGTGCTGCAGTCGCCATAATGTGACTGCTGGAAACATCAGAAACTAATTCAACTGGAGACAAAGAGCTGGGTTCAACAACCTAAAAGAAGAAAGAAGTGAAAATAATGAATGATCTCACATGTGTAAGATGCATCATCAAACCTCCAGATGATCAAAAATGCAGCAGAAGTTAGATAAATAAGTGAAGAGAAATGTAAAATAAATAAATAAATAAGTCCTGCACATCAACCATCAAACCAACATGTGGCTCCTGATCAGCTGAATCCAAACTCACACAAGTCCTGAAATAAAGAGTTTATTAAAGCAGGAACTCAGCTGGGAGTTCACTGTTCATATGAGGAAAGTGAATTTGAATCCGTGTCTGTGATTAAAGTCGTTTAACTACTTCCTGGTTCTTTATCATAAGAATCTGAAATAACGGATTTAAATGTTGGTCATTTATTAATAATAATAATAATAATTATTCAGACCTTGACAAACATTTGTCAGATCAGACACAAACTGTTCAGTCTGAGTTTCATATTAAACATCAGAGAATCAGAAAATCCGTTTTTTAACGTGGACGTTGGATTCAGATCCGCTTCAAACTAAATCTAGTCCCTCTGAGTTTTACCTGATAATGATCGATTTAATGATCCAGCAACACTAACGACACAGGATTTACAAGATTCATCGGTATTTTACTGTTTACTGTCATTTTCTCACCGAACTTTGATTAAACCTCTTTTTTTACGGCGTCAGAAACGTGCAGAGAAACGAAAGTAAAAAAAAACAGAGAAAATACAGCAACACACACACACACACACACACACACACACACACACACACACACACACACCCTACACACACACACACACACCTAAATAATAGTTGAGTGAAAGTCCGGTGTATCCAAACCGCTTAACTTGTTCCACATTTTGTTAAGTTAAAGCCTTATTTTCTAAAATAAATTCAATTTATTGTTTAACTCGAATTTCTACAAACGATACTCAATAATGACAAAGGATTGAAGGAGGTTTTTTTCAAATTCTTTGCAAATGTTTTAAAAATAAAGAACTAAAAATCACATATATATAAATATTCCCATGCTGAATGATGAGGCTGTAACATTTTCAGGTGAGTGAAATCTACTCTCAGGGGCCAGTTACAGTTTGGATCCACCTTCTAACCTGAATCAGTTTATAATGTTCAGTATTTGTTGACATAATTAAAGCTGGTGCTGTGTTGAACTACATTAGTTAATGATGTGTTTTAGGTTGTTTTTTTTTAATCAACCCCATTTTCAAATATGAAGGGGCAGAATATTAGAAACACATATTATGAATATTTAGTGCATCAGCACTAATAACGAGGCCCATAGTGCAACAAAAACTTAATTAACACTTTTTTAACACAGATTTTCCAACTGGGGTCCATCTTTAGTATGAAATAACCTACTCAATACTTTACTTTAGTTTATATTCTTTAGTTACACCAGCCGACATTAATGAGACAGCATGTATAGCTTTTTTTTTGAAATCATGATTTAAAAATTGCCTAACATACTGTTGCACAGTGGTTCCCAACCTTGGTCTTCAGACTCCACTGTCCTGCTTGTCTTCCAGCTATCCCTCTCTTACCCACTGCTGATTAGGTTTTATCTTCTGGCTTCTGATCGACTGAACACACATGATTCAGATAATGAGCAGTGTATAGGGCAGTGACGCAGGCCAGGGGAGACTGAGGACTGGATTTGGGAACTACTGGATTACAATATATAGCATTTTATCCATCATGTCTCTGTATAACACAGCACAGATCAACACTACAGCCTCCAAAACCATCTGATACAAAAACCAAACATCAGCTGGAGAATTTTCTGTAGGACTGTTTGATTTGGCAATAAACTGACCATTCAGTAGGTTATGTAGGTTGTATGTATATTAGGCTGCTGAATGTTAGTTTTGATTAATTTAGAGTATGAATCATCAGCATGACTTCCATACCGGCCCACGTTAAAAACCACTGAAACCGGTGCTGTTGATCTATGGGGTGCCAGTGGAAACTGGACTACTGTTGGTCGAAGAAGGAGATGAGGAAGGCGTGTTCATAGCCAGAGAGAGACGAGGAAAAGCAAGAGTGTAGAACTGATAGTAAGGACTTTGAACATTGGGACTCTGACAGGGAAGGCTAGAGAGTTGGTTGATGATACAGAGAAGGGAAGTGGCCACACAGTGTGTCCAGGAGACCAGATGGAAAGGAAGCAGAGCTGTAAGCTTAGGATCAGGGTTTAAGTTGTTTTACAATGGCGTGGATAGGAAGAGAAATGGAGTAGGAACTATTCTGAAAGAGGAGTTTGTCAGGAATGTTCTAGAGGTGAAAAGAGTTTCAGATAGGTTGATGCCTCTAAAGCTGGAAATTGAGAGTGTGATGTTCAATGTTGTTAGCGGTTCCTACAAGGAGTAAGTGAGTTAGAAAAAAAGGTGAGATGTTAGATGATGTAATGCAGAACATCCCCAGAGGTGAGAGAGTGGTGATTGGTACAGATTTTAATGTTGGTGCAGGGTTTAGAGGTGATTAGATTGTGATGGGCAGAAAGAGCCAGACAACACAGGATGGTGGTGAAGAAGATGAAGAAGACAAAGGCAGAATAGAGGACGAAGTGGTGGAAGTTGAAAAAGAAAGAATGGTGTGTAGTTTTCAGGGAGGAGGTGAGACAGGCTCTGGATGGTCAGGTGGTGTTTTTAGATAACTGCAGCTTATGCAATCAGGAAGACAGGTAGGAGGGTACTTTGAGGAGACTTTGTGTTGGAATGAGGAAGTCCAGGTGTGTAAACAGAGAAAGAGGTTGGCTAAGAAGATGTGGGACACAGAAAGGACTAAGGAGAGTAGACAGGAGTACAGGGAGATGCAGCGTAAGGTGAAGGTAGGGCATGTGAGGTCTTATGTACTAGGTTTGGCAGCAAGGGGGAAAAGGTGGATTTGCCCAGGTTGGCGAGGCAAAGAGATGCAGATGGGGTGGGAACAGTGATGAGGTGTGCCGTATGACGGAGGAGCTCAAGGTAGAGGTGGGTCGGCATCAAGTATCAGATCTGGGCCCGTTCTTATTTGCTCTGGTGATGGACCGGCTGACAGATGAGGTCAGACAGGAATCTCCAAGTACTATGATGTTTGCAGACAACATTGAGGTCTGTGGCGAGAGCAGGAAGTAGGTGGAGGTACAGCTACAGAAAGCATGCTGTACAGCTTAGAGACAGTGGCACTGGAGAAAAGAACGGAGGCAGAGCTGAAGATGTTGAGGTTCTCTTTAAACATCAAGGATGGACAGGATCAGGAATGGATCCTTCAGAGGGACACATCTTATGTCTGATGTTTGGGTGATAAAGTCAGACAGGCCAGACAGAGAAACTGAAGACACTGATCTCACGACATATTAAACACTTTATTTTCAGAACAGACAGTAGGATGTGAACACACAGTGGCATGTCAGATTAGAGAGCTGGTAGTTTAGTTTAGTTTAGTTTAGTTTACACACAGGAGGCTCATAAATCCCTTAAAACACATCTAACACTAATAAAACCCTAAAACTCTACCTCACTGGTTAACACCATCTGTCAAAACTACACTTGATCTTAGTTGGCAAAAAGAAATCTTTGTTCTTGACATCGCTGTCCGTCAAACAAAGATCTGGTGCAGTAAGAGAATTTAGCAAATTCAAAAATTCAAATCTTAGCATTACTTTAACCTAGTTATATTTTAATAGACGCAACAATACTGAGCAACAAAATGCCAAATAAAAAAAAGAAAAATTAATATAATATAATATTCAATTACAATCAGAGAGAGTGTTACAGTTTCTTTGATCTCATTAATGAGTGTTAATGAAAGTGAACAACACAGTAACTTCTCCTTCTCTAGTAGCTCTGTCACAGTGTCTAATATAAAAAAAAAAAAAAATTCATTCTGTTACTTTTATTTTTCTGAAATATGATGAAACTCTTCTCTTTATATTTTTTCTTAAGCTGCAGGGTTTTAGGGGGGCGGAGCTCAGGTGGTAGAGCAGTCACCTACAAACCCCAGGGTGAGTGGTTCAATTCCCGGTTCCTCCTGGCTACTTCCTGAGGTGTCCTTGGACAAGACACTGAAACCCCGTAGTAACGCTGACTCAGTCTGGCAGCTGTCCAACCGAATAAAGTATACATTATTATTATTATTATTATTTACCACGTCTTCATGCTTCATGATGAAATTATCAAGATATCAGAACAGGAAATCTCCAACAGGAGTTTATAATAATTAGGATTAGATCCTAATTATAATAAAGGTTCAGGAAGAAGCTCAGGAGCAGGCAGACATGTTTCCTCTTACTATTATATATTATCTGACCTGAGCTCAGTCTCACTAACCTTGACCTGTTACTTCTGTCTGGTCCCAGGCTTTGGAACATATTCCAATTGCAATTTTACATTTGCATTTTAAAACTGGGAAAGATAAATTTAACTGCTGTCAATGTGTTCTTTCTACTGATAAACTGAGCTCCTCTCCTCTCTCCTTTCTCCTGTATCAATGCAAATGCCACCATTGCATGTCATTAACTTTGTGTCTTCTCTCTCCTTTTAGTTGTGTTTCCTCCTCTCTGTCTCCCTCTCTCTGTACTTTTCTTCAGGTATCCTCGGCCTGGAGCTGTACATCTCCAGAATCCAGTTGACCTACCCAATGTTCTTGCTGCTTGTTGTTGTCTTATTGCCTGCTGTTCTTTTCTCTTTCTCTTTCCACTCACCCCAACCGGTCGAGGCAGATGGCCGCCCACTATGAGCCTGGTTCTGCTGGAGGTTTCTTCCTCTAAAGCAGTGCTTCTCAATTATTTTCTATTACGCCCCCCCCCCCCAAGGAAGAACTAAACATTCGCCCCCCCCCCTTCCGGGTATGCTACAACCCGTTTCCTGGCGTCACACGCGCCCCCCCCCAAAGAAGCACTGCTCTAAAGGGAGTTTTTCCTCTCCACTGTTGCCTAAAGCTTGTTCAAATGGGATTGTTGGGTTTTCTCTTTAATCTTTTGTATAAATATTTTCTGTAAGGTCTTAAACCTTACACTGTAAAGTGCCTTGAGATAACTTCTGTTGTAAATTGGCGCTATACAAATAAAACTGAATTGAATTGAAATTGAATTCTGATACAGTATTAAAAAAGCGGTGTCTCTCATATGCAAGCTCTGTCCCGGACTATTTTGTAAAGTGGTGTAGGAACAATCATCTGACCAACACCATGGAGATGGATGTTTAGGAGAATAGAACCAGTTTTAACACCCAGAATGACGAAGTTCAAGGAGAGGAGTTAGAGAAAGTGGAGGGGAATCTACAAACTACTACCACTACTTTGTGAAATATGAATAAAAAGAGAATACAGTGATTTGTAAATTACTTTCTGACCTATATTCAATACACTGCAAAGACAGAATCTTCTTGTGAATTGAAACACTTAGATTATAAAAAGGAGTATAGTTTCCTCTGGTGAAGATACGATTTTGTTCTTATTTTAACTAGTTAAGTGAGAACTGGACACAAAAACCATTCAGCTTTCACCTTTTAGGACCTCGCCACTTTCCGGATGATGTCTCTGAAAGTCAGACAGTAAAATCTCTGTCAGAACATCTGGCGACATTTGACTGACCCACTTTTATGGATCCTAAATGAAATGATCACGTTTGCTGACCTGATTGCTGCTTCGGCAGTGAAGACGTCCCTGGTCAGACCCTCCAGGTGGATGCTGGGCTCCTGACCCCCCCGACCTTTGTCCAGATGGATGGTAACTGTCAGTTCCCGCTGTAGTTGCTTCAGCTGCTCCATGTCAGCTTGTGACAGCTGCTTGATAAATGGGTCCCTCATGGTTTTCTTCGCCTGCTCAGCCACAATCCGGTCTATAATCCTTTTCTTAGCCCGGCGCACATCCTACAGTGGTGGGTGAAATGGTTTTGGAGAATTACTTATGTACAGTGTATACAGTTTGACAAACTAAAACTAAAGCTAAATGAACCATTAATTTAACACTTAATATAACAATTTTAAATTGATCATTAATAAAGTATGCAAATGCAATTATCAAACACATCATAGATAGAATGAGTATTAACTCATTTAGCATGCATGTTGCCCTTAAAATTCTTACTTTACTTTTCTTGTTTTTTGTTTGAAGCTTGTTGATGTGTTAATTTTGCTTTCAGGGGCACTGCACATTAATCAACATCACTGTAAATGTGCCAGTGTGGCAGCTGTTGTACCTCAGCCAAATGCTTATCAGACTTAAAAACCACAAGAAAATTAAACACAGAAGATTCATGACAAGTGAAAAGTTTGGCCAAAGGACGTTGTCCTCGTAAGAAAAGCATATCACATGTTAATCTGGATCTAGTTACTCTGTCCTCAACATTTCACTGATTTATAAATGTGTTACGCGGAGAAGGTGTGAACGTTACACCAACATTAATAAGATTTTTGTCATGAAGGAGACCATATTTAGAGAGTAAAGTAAAAAAACAAAACAAAAAAACGTTCTTTTCCAAAGGAAAAAGCTAAAACAAAGTGATATCATGTTAACCTGGTCATTTTCTGCACACAGGTCAAACACTGCAGGTTCAAACTTCTCCTTCTCCAGAGCCGAGTAATGTCTTCTTCCCGTAAGTCCCATAAACAAAAAATCTGAAATGTCACAAAACAATAACATTTACAAATAACAATAACAAATATTTAACACAGAACAGTGATGACAAAAATTAGAAATGCTAACGCTCCTTCATCACCATGAACACACACACACACACACACACACACACACACACACACACACACACACACACACACACACAAACACACAGGTTTCTTTAGACACATACACCATCATGTTGCCTCAATCCGCAGTTAAAAATAGTCCCAAACAAATTGACAAGTTTTTCATCTTTGCTAAAATCTACAGTGAACAGATGTTTTGGGAATTTACTTTGAAAAATTAAATAAACATTTATTTATTGTAACATGTACAGATATGACAGATAAATGTAACTCAAGTTCAGTTCAGATGACCGTAAGGTTTGTATAAACTAGCTATGACTTATTAAAGTGATGAAAGCGGGCAGGGATTTTTCACTCCTTAGGTGTTTTTAAAGTCTATCACAGACTGAGCAGAGAAGTTACTGAGAGCTGGACAAACAAGAGATTTTCTTTTCTAGGGTTAACCCCAACTCAACACAAACATGAAGTTTAAACTCACTGAATTACCTTTGATCTTGATTAAGAAGTCCTCAACCCCTTCCCATGCCTGTCTACTCATCATGCTCCTGTGGAACTCCATCATCATGGCCGTCTGGAAGATCAGGATCTTCACACTGTGAACAGATTTTGGCTGCGTCTTCTTCACAAAGTCCACCACAGCTTCAATCATGGCATCTGCCACTGCTGTTGGGTGGGCCCCTCCCTGACCTGAACAGTGATGATGTTAAGGATTTTAATGATGATAAAGTGAGTTTTCATTTAGCCCCTTATAGTCATACCTATACCATACCATACATTTGTGATTAGAAAATATAGAAAGCAGCCAACATGAACCCATATTTTATCTACAATGATCTAAATCAACCAGTTAATACACTAGTTTCCACATTTTATGATATATATCTTGGGTCAATAACAGGTGGACCACAGTGTGGATCCGGACCCAGAAACTGTCCCGTACGAACCTGGAGCTACAGACCCAACCGAATGTTTTGAATCCAGATCTAGAAATCGAGTTTTTAATCCAACATGAACAGACTCCTTTCTGTTCATATTACCACTGGGAGCACAAACTGTGGCTCTATTTAAAAGTGCCAATGTCAAACGGCATTATGAGACAAAACACAAACGTTTTGAACACACATACTGACTCAAATCTGAAGTGCAATCACAGAGAGTTGCTATTCTCAGAGCCCAGTATGACCAGTCCACCAGGATCTTGAGCCACATGCTCAGTTCGATGTTACATAACGTTAAAGTTGTCTAAAGGTTTTTAAATTGTACTGAATTAATTTGATTTGAAAGTCAAGTATTGATTACATGCAGGCTACTTAAAAATATATTGCAGTAAATAGTTAGATAATATAGTCTTCTGGACCTTTGCTTCCAAAAGATTGGCTGTTGTCTTATGTGGGAACATTTTTCACTATTCACTGTAATTTAACAGAATGAAGCAAAACACTTTCACTAGATTAAAATTAGAACTATAGACAGTTTGGACAGACCTGTTTCCAGAGCAGGAAAGGAGACGGAGCTGAACTTGTTTTCTTCACAGACATTCAGCACTGAGTAAACTGTGTCCTTAATAATTGCAGGATCATTCTGGCCGACAACATGGATGATGTATTCACTGGGCAGCTTCCCAGCTGATGTTATTATCATCGGACGAGGCTGGTAACCCAGAGAATTCACTACAGAGATGAACAACACATCCTGATAAAACAAACTACTGTTAAATTTTTTTAATACTAAATTACATTATAAATCACAATACAAGTGATACTGGATACTACAATAATGAAGGTTCAGGTTCAGCTACTTACCGATCTGAGCACACTCCTGCTCAACTACTGATCCGGCACAGTCTAAGATCTTTTTGGAGACTCCTGGAATATGATACAGAACAGGGTTAAGAAATAATGTTACAAATGTTCTATCTAATATCATATGATACAAATGTTTTCTTAATTTAGTTTCATGTTTTCTAACAGTCTGTCACAAGCGTGGGAAGGGACAAGGCAGGCATGAACGAAAACTAGATTTATTTACAGAAAACCACACAAAACAGGGAACTAAGTGGGGTGTCAACGGACACTAAAAAAACAGGCAAAAACACCGGGACAAAGTAACAACATAAAACTACCAATATGGCAGGGTACAAAGTAACAAACAAGAAACCAAAGTACAAAAGAAAACCACTGCTCAATGGCAGGCAGACAATGTCCAAAGTTCAAAGGGGCAGGTGGAAAATTGGCTAATGGGTGGAGACCACAGGGAGAGGGAGAACTGGGGAAAATCCAAAGCTGGCTGGGTGCCAGGCCGAAATGGTGAACCAGTGATCTGTACCTTTCTGAATAAATCATCAGTAAACTGAAGAATTTGTTTCTGTTAATGGTTTTTGCAACATTAACATACAAGGAAACAACATTAATATCATACAGCACAAAGTGTCTGCACTATAATGTTATACATTACTGTAAAATGAAAATGTGACATCAAGGAACTGACTGGAAATGAAATTAAAATGTAGCCTTCTAAGAATGAAGGAAAAATACCAAATTGTATAATAAAAAATAATAATTCACTAATAAACAAGAATAAAAACAATAGGTAGAGACTTTTTACAAGATCATCACCTGCTTTAAGGTTAAAGTCTGGATTGGAGGAGTTGACAATGACATCACTGGCCTCCTTAGTGATGTCTCCTGATGACACCTCAAGGGTTATTTGACCTATCTGCATCTGGTACACACCGAGGGGGCGGGGTGATACTGCACCAACTGAGACTGACACACACACACTTTCATTATTAATGATGAATGTTGTACTGACCTAATTTCCTGGTTTCCTCTGATGATCCAACAAGAGTGTTTGCCTTTAGCACCAACATGCAATTCAATAAAATGTTATTTATATCGTCAAATATAGCGTCAAATCACAACAGAAGTTATCTCAGGCACTTTACAGTGTTTAAGGTTTAAGACCTTACAAAGTATAACTGTATACAGAATTATAGGGAAAACCCAACAATCCCATTTGAGCAAGCTTTAGCCAACAGTGGAGAGGAGAAATTCCCTTTAGAGGAAGAAACCTCCAGCAGAACCAGGCTCATAGTGGGCGGCCATCTGCCTCGACCGGTTGGGGTGAGTGGAAAGAGGAGAGAGAAAAGAACAGCAGGTAATAAAGACAACAACAAGCATCAAGAACATTGGGCAGATGAACTGGATTCTGGAGATGTACAGCTCCAGGCCGAGGATACCTGCAGAAAAGTACAGAGAGAGGGAGACAGAGAGGAGGAAACACAACTAAAAGAGAGAGAAGACACAAAGTTAATGACATGCAATGGTGGCATTTGGATTGATACAGAAGAAAGGAGAGAGGAGAGGAGCTCAGTTTATCAGTAGAAGTTCCCCAGCAGATTAAGCTATATCAGCATAACTAAGAGATGGTTCAGAGTCACCTGATCCATCTCTAACTATAAGCTTTAGAAAAAAGGAAAGTTTTAAGTCTAGTCTTAAATGTGGAGAGGGTGCCTGCCTCCAGAACCTGAACTGGGAGCTGGTTCCACAGGAGAGGGGCTTGGTAGCTAAAGGCTCTGCCTCCCATTCTACATTTGGAAACTCTAGGAACCACAAGTAAACCTGCAGCCTGAGAACGGAGAGTTCTGCTTGGAAGATAAGGAACTATAAGTTCTTTAAGATAAGATGGAGCCTGATTATTAAGGGATTTATAAGTGAGGAGAAGAATTTTAAATTCAATTCTGGATTTTACAGGGAGCCAATGGAGAGAAGCTAACGTAGGAGAAATATGATCTCTCTTGCTAATTCCAGTCAGAACTCTGGCTGCAGCATTTTAGATTAACTGGAGGCTCTTTAATGAGTTTTTGGGACAAACTACTAATAATGAATTACAATAGTCCAGTCTGGAAGTAACAAATAATATAATATAATAATATATAATATAATAATAATAAATAAAGACAATGTTAAAGACATATTTACTTTAAGTTACTTTATGCTGCTGCTGTTTGTTTCGTGTTCTTAATAGTTTTGTTGTTCATAAATTAAGGTTTAAGTGACAGGTCGGTCGAATGCTTCTTACCTGGGGACTGCTTTGATTGGCTGGATGACTGCGGAACAAGCGGTTTGTTAAAAACCTGTACATCTTGTTGAATGTTTCTCTGACCAGTCTGAAAAAAAAAGACATTGTATTTTTTATTCTACACATTCTTTGTCAAAATATGTCAACTGGTTACATTAATAACTTGACTGCCAACAGTTGGATGGAAAATCTGGGTGCAGCAGAAATAATGACCTTGTCACGGTCATGGCTCTTCCTGCCTGTCTGTCCTACATGCCCTTTTTGGTCAGCTTCCTGTTCTTCCTCCTCTCTGCCTCATTATTCTAATTGCCTATTGACTACCTGACCTTGATTTCTGCCTACTTCTTTTGGTTGTAGTGAGTGTTTCTCCTCTGATCTGATCTCTTCCTTGTTGTTCCCTTCCCTGCCTTGATTCTGTGTGGACCTCCTAGTGTTTTGACCTGTACTGTCTTATCTTCTATGGATCATGCTTTTTTGACCTCTACTAGGCTACAGTATCCATTTGTTGTATGTTTCTCTGTGTACGCTGCTGAAACCTCCCCTTGTTACCGTCCTGAACTATCACTGGATTCTGGATCACTAACCTCACTTACAAGTGAGGAAAGAGGCAAGCAAACTAAATCCAAGTCAAGGAGAAAAAAACATCAAAGCAAAGTGCTATCAAGTGTTTCTGTTTCATGAGATGTAAGTACAAGGGAGCAAAAAAGTTTCTTTTTTGTTTTTTAAGTGCAAAGGAAGATGCGTTTTGTAAATATTGAAAGTGAGGTGACTGAGCGTGCAGAGTTATGCACGTCATTCCACCATCGTGGACGTGAGCTGAAGAGTTTTCCTTGGTGTCGACTGTGTGGTGCTGCTATCACCAGACGTCGTGCAATAGCTTGAAGAAGAGTATAGGGGATTGAAACCAGAGAGCAGGTGGTTGGGTGATTCAAGAGGAGGAGGGTGGATACGTCGTCCTCTGACAGGGCTGAGAGCATGAAGAGAAATGCGTTGTTTGGTTTGGTTAGCAGAATGTCATAATCAGGAGGAGTGAACTGGGGGCTGATGGCTGCCACCTTGTTGGTAAAAAAGGAGGCAAAGTCGTCAGCTGTGAGACAGGTGGGTGGTGGAGGTGGGGGTGGATAGAGTAGAGACTTGAAAGTTGAGAACAGCTTTCTGGCATCTGTGGTGTTGCTGAGCTTGTCCTGGTAGTATTCAGTCTTCGCCCTAGTGACACGATTGAAGCAAATCCTGATAATCAGTTAGAGCAGGTTGAGACTTGGATTTGCGCCACTTGTGCATTGTTCACGGATCTGGTCAGTGAGCCACGAGTTGGAAGCTGACGGACAAGCAGGTCTAGAAGATATCATATATTGCATATTCGATATGCGTATTGCAGAGCCTGTCTGTGACTGTGTCTGTGTCAGAGGTGGATAGAATGTGATGAGGGCAGTATTGCAGAAACCAGGGAAGAAAACTGCTCCGTGCTGACATTTCTGAGGTTGCCGCGGAATGTTTCCAGTGCAATTGAAGACTGTGACAGTCTAGAGATGAAGACTGTGAGCCGAATGAAAAAATTATAAAACAAATGCAGAGGAGTGACAGAGATGTCATCCACAGTGCAGTTCCGGATCAGAACGAAGTCCAGGTCATTGCCAGTTTTGTGGGTTGGAGGAGTGGACAATAGTCTCAGGTCAAACGTGTTCAGAAGAGTGAGCACGTCAGTCACCTTTGGCTTGTCCAGGTGGATGTTAAGGTCTCCTAAGATGATGAGAGGAGTGCCATCTTCAGGGAATTGGGTCAATAGCATGTCCAGCTCGTCGCAGAAGTCCTCCAGCTGGCCTGGCGGTCTGTAGATCACAATGATGTGGGCTGTGATCGGTGCTGTAATCACCGCCAATTGGCAGTTTCACAGGGCAAGAGAAAAAGAGGCTGGCGGTGAGGTGTTCTGGGTGAGGGCCCGCAGGTGGGAAATGCATCGCCCTCTCGGAGAACGCCATGTCCCATGTCTGCGGAGGAGAACTGGAATATGTTGAAAATACATTGAAAAAGAGAAACAGAAAGGCTTTCCGAAGCAGAAGGGGGTTAAAGTGAAGAAAAGTGCAAAAAGATTGGAAACCATTGGTCTTGCGATATCCTTGCTTGGTGGACCTGCGCAGGTAGACTCACAGGTCCATTATCTATCCGTTATCTTTGATCAATTGCTTTCAATTGTGAGACATTTCACTCAGTCAAATTGTTGTAAGAACAGGCCTGTAGCACCACAAAACTTTGTGTGTATCTGGTCATACCTACAAGTGCCTGAAACTGATCCATGCCTTGGTCACCTTCACACTAAATTACAGTAACATCCCCCTCTATGGAACTGGCTATGTGTTTACTCACTGTCTGACTCATTCAAGCTCCAACGACATTAAAGCTCTGGTTCTTCTTCAAAATGTGCACTGACTCCTCACAAATACACTTAATAAATAGGTAAATAACTACAACAACTATTATTATTATTTCCTTGTTATTCAATTGCAGTATTTTTCCCATTGTATAATAAAATGTCATTGAGAACATCGAACTGTAGCAAAAATAGCTTTCCTTGCTTCCCCATAACTTGCTGTGTGTCAAGTGTCAAGCTGCGAATTGTATTTTTTACATTTTGGCAAATATGACCTTGGGCAGAAACAGACTAACCTCCTCCTCTTCCTCTTGATTGTTAGGACACATCACCACCACACAGCTGGACTCTGTCATTATTGTAGACAGGAACATGCTTCCCTGAGACATGAAATACTTCTTAGCTCCAGGTTTGTCCACAGTGAAGGTATCAGTGAAGTAGCTAGAAGAACTAATCAGCCCCCGAGAGCAGGATTTGGCTCTCTGGACATTATGAGGAGCCCCGCTGATGCTGATTCTTGGTCGTTTTGAATCAAAACTGACTTTGACATTATTGGCTTCGGCAATACTTTTCCAGTCATTCAACTTGTTCTTGTTGATGAACTGAACAACAGCACAGGACTTGAGACAAATACTTTCTTGAACTTGTGAGTAGTTCACCATGAACTTCTTTAGACTGTGGTTGACCTCTTTCACTGGATTCACAAAGCCAACCACAGTTATTTTGTCTCTTCCTGGATGGATCTGAATGGCCACTGTTTTCTTCTTTGAGGAGTTGTAGGTGTCCAGCAGCTGTTTGTTCAGGTCAAACCAGTTATGAAGATTGAGAACTTCCCGGCCTTCCAAATCTAAAGTCTGCACAGAAAAAACGGACTCCAACTTCCTCTCAGCATCACAGAGGATGCTATCAGTACTCCCCATCAGGAAAACACCTTCATTCTCAATGGCGTAGAAGGCACTGATCCCTTGGGAGGCGAATAGGTCCTGTGACATGTCCACAGGATCCAAGGACTTGAGAAAGTCAAAAAGATATTGAGGAAAATTTATTTGTTTTCTGCTTATACGCACTTGCCTCTCCAAGATCCATGATTTAATCTGATAAACCTCTGCAGGGAGTCCTATAATGGTCAACTTGTGGGTGCCTTCATTGTAGGAGACGTTCATCTGAGGGGAAATGTCCTGTGTGACTTTCTGCAACCCATCCTGATTCAAAATGTAGAACATTGCAAAGGACAAATCCATTTCATCAGAGACCCCATTTGTCTGACGTTCACTCAGACTCATGGCTTGAAGAACAATATTCTCCACAGGAGCCCTGATTTGTTTTATGTCATCAGCTCTTCCAGACACAGTCAAAGTGTCCATAGATGCAGCCAGTTCTAGAAAGACATCTTCCTTGACAAATGAACGGACGTCTGTCTCTGCTGCTTTCCATGAAGGTGTGTTAATTGGACATTCAAAGGCTGAGTACTGAGACATTTGCTGATGGAAGGCACTTTTAGCATTACTCATCCAGTTATCTATATCTTTGGCTGTCAGGTCTTTCTGTCTCAACAAGCTCGGTAGAGGACTGAGTTTCACCCGAGGGTTGTTCACACACAAATCCACACAACAGAAATACGAACGCATCTGATCATTGATGCTTTTTAACTCTTTCCTCATCTGAAGAAATCTCCAGACAGCGTGGTCAATGTGCTCAGTAAAAGATTCAGGCAACTTCCATGCTGGACGTTCTTTACCATACAAGGCGGTTCCCAAAGACTTATAGTATGGATACAACTTGACTGGGATGGAGCCTATGACGTGATCTTGATTTATGGAAATACTTTTCACAACTGCAGGAATACAAAGGATAAAAGAGAACTATTAATTGATTGTTTTACAAACTTACTTTCCAGAATTTATTTTTGAAATGCAATAATGATTTGGTCTTTTTCCTGGTATAGCAAATTAATTTGCTGTGATCCAGACCTTATCACTAAACCAGTCTTCAACTTCACTAATGGTCTTTTATCTGAATGGGAGTAATCTCTGCAACAGGTGGAAATGTAGAAACTAGTAAAGAGTGGAGGCTATAAAACTAGCACATGAATGGTAACTGAAAGATCAGTGTCTGTATTGATTGGTCTCAGGGATGTTAATTAGCTTGCCAGCATTTCAAGTCAGATGTTCTCATACTTATTGAGTCTAAACAGAGCAAGATAAAATAGGGTAAACATCATTAAAAACATTAAGTGAAAAACCTTTGGGATCATTGAAAGTGGCAATGGCAGCCTGTTCATCTGGGATCATGATGATTTTGTCTGGTACAGCCCAGTTCTTGTCAAAATACAACTCCAACAACTCTGGAACAGAATCAGAAATGGAATAAACACATTTTTGCAACAAGAATATCAATGGAAACTGTGAAAGGACTGGTTATCTGACTTGTCCAGGGTATACCCTACTCTGTCCCAATGACAGCTAGAACAGGCACTGGTTTAATGTTACACACTTTCTCTTCTAAATTGTGATTTGAGTTCTTCTTCTTTGCATAGAAATTAAACTGGAATCAAAGCAGGTGATTGGCTGGGCCATTGTAGCAGCTTTTTTCTTTGAAACCAAATGAGTGTTTGGGATCATTGTCTTGCTAAAATGTCCACCCTTGTTTCATCTTCATCATCCTGGTAGATGGCATCACATTTTTATCAAGAATGCCTCTAATGTCTGATTTTTCCATTCACAGACCGTTACCTAAACCTGGGTCTCAATCAAAGTTTGAAGCTGTAGGTGTTACCATTTTAAAGTGTTGGTCTTGTTTGTTTGCTAATCTAGCCACATTAGCTGCACAGTAACCATCACAATTGTCACGGTTCCAGCTCTTCCTGACTATCTGCTGTCTATGCCGTTTTTTGGTCAGCTTCCTGCTCCTCCTCCCCACGAGTGCTCTGATTGCACATTGTTTTTACCTGTGCTTCCTCTCTCCCTTTATAAGCAGATCCACTCGCTCTTTTCCCCTGCCAGATAGTCTCACTTCAGCCTGAGAACCACACTATCCAGCATTTGTATTGATCCGACTTCTCGCTACCGAACCTGCCTGACCTGACCTTTGTCTTCTGCCTGCTCTCTTGAGGATATCATGAGTGTTTCCCTGCTCTGATCCCTGCCTTGTTCCCTTCCCTATCTGATTCTGTGTGGACCTCCTTGTGTATGACCTGGACTGTCTGTGGACTGTGATTCTCATCTGTTGGATTCTGGATCTGGCATTGTCAGTTTGTGTTTTGGACCTGGACTGTGTTTGAGCTCATCTCAGCCTGTCCCCTCCTTTACCGCTCCTTTGTGTATGACCAGGACCGCTTTAAAACCTCCACCTCTGCTTCTTGGCCACCACGTGCCTCCACCTCAGTCTGCCATCTTGGTAGCCGCCCTAGAAACACTCCACGGCTGGGTCACAAACTTCCGGGTCGTAGCACTGGTTGCTGACGCTTCTCCTGCTTATTCCTCAACGCACCTTCCTACCATTTTCTGTGAGTACTCACCACCATCATTCGCCACGTCTCATCCAAGCCTTACGTGTCATTTCTTACCCATGTCATGGCTAGCCGATGACCAACTCTCCGAGCTATGGAATTCTTCATTGCACTATTTGATTGTCAGTAAAGCTCAATCTAACTATTCTTTCTAGCGTGTTGTCTCTGGCCATGGAGTCTGACCCCCAGATTTGTGACAAGGATAATCTGGTAATGTGGCATGTTTCTCTTGCCACTCAATATGAAGTATGATGTAAATAAAAGTCCCCAGATCTCTGCCGAGATGAAGTTGATGTTGTTGAACTGGCCTCTACTACACTTGATGAAGTTTGATTAAACTGAAAAATAAAGACAAATTTTGGAAGTCTGTCCATTGACCTTTAAAATCAAACTTAAGCAGTTTGGGCACATTATGTTGCTTTGATTGGTTAAGGGATGGAGAGGCTCTCAAAACCTTTGATCGTTAGTTAAATCTCAAAGGTAAAACATGGTGGTGGGAGCATAATGCTGTGGGGCTGCTTTGCTCCCTCAGGAATAGGGAATGTTGTTCGAGTGCATGGGATTTTACTGTAATTCCCAAATGTGAAGAACAAAGCAAAACTTTGAACTAAAGTGTAGATATCAACAAATATGCAACACAGCCTTAAAATAAAATGCAAACAAAAATCTAAATCTCATATACCTGAATACCGATTGGCCACTGGTGAGCCCAGATAACCACGTTTTAGTAAAATTGTTTTTATGCAGTTTATGTACCTTTGACTGCAGAGGGAGGAAGATTCTCCACTCGGACGCTTGTTGCTGCCTCCAGCAGTCTAGCAGTCAGTCCATATTTCTGCATCTTTGTGCTGGTCTGACTCCCAGTGAGGAATCTCTCCACATCTGCAAAAAAAAAATCTGATTACTCCTTCAAAAGAAGAGAAATGTCCTCAAATCTAGATTTTGCAGTTTCTGCTTTAGGATAAGATTTATGAATTGTATTGTTTAAATTCAACAATGTGTTTATGGTTATGACAATTTCCATAAAAAAGTTAAGGGTTTTGTTTGATTTCGTAAATATGGCTAATCATTTTCAGGTTAACTACATCTGTATAATCACTGCAGTCACCTCCAGGTTTGTTAAATGTGACCACGGCTCTGTTGAATTCCCAGATGATTTCCAGACTGTAGCTGTTCTCGTCTGACCCAGAGATATTCTCCAAAAGCATCATCAGCACATCTCTAGACATGTCATCCGGAACATTTTCCAACAAAACTGGGACACTCTGAATGGAATCTGAGTCTGGGAGGAGAAAATGATAAACCTGCTATATTTTTGGTATTTTGGATTATTTTCATTTGAGGAATTGGATTTGGTAGCAGGATGTATCTGATGAGAGCATCAGAGTGTTAAGTAAAGACACTGCAACCATTAAAGCTCACAGAGAAATAGACAGTTTAGGAGTTTTACCTGGTATGTTGTCATTTGCTGAGCTCTGAGGATGAAGAAAAAAATATTTAATCAAAAATAATAAACTGATATCAACATAAATATAAACATAAAGAAGATCAAGATTTTAGCTCAGGAATAAATGTAGGGAAGAGATCGCCGACACATTTGCTAAACATGCCTGAACAAAATATTTACCTCAGAGATGCTGGTTTTCTCTTGTTCAGTCTGACTCATGGCTTTAAGAACAATATTTTCCACAAGAGCCCTAATTTGTTTTATGTCGACAGCTCTGCCGGCCACTGTTAATGTGCCACTGAACTCATCCAGCAACAGGACGGCATCTTGTCGGACAATCGAACGGACGTCTGTCTCTGCAGCTTTCCATGCAGATGCATTAGCTGGACATTGGAAGCCTGAGTACTGAGACATTTGCTGATGAAAGGCCTCCTGGGCAGTACTCCTCCAGTTATCTATATCTTTGGCTGTCAGGTCTTTCTGCCTCAACAAGCTCGGGAGAGGACTGAGTTTCACGTCAGAGTCGTCTTCACACAACTCCACACTGCAGAAGTACGGACGCATCTGATCATTGATACTTCTTAACTCTTTCTTCATCAGGAGGTATTTCCAGACAGCGTGGTCAATGTGCTCAGTGAAGGGTTTGGGCATCTTCCATGCTGGTCGTTCTTTACCGTACAAGGCGGTTCCCAGAGACTCATAGTACGGATACACCTTGACTGGGATGGAGCCTATGATGTGGTCTTGTTTTATGCAAATGCTTTTCACAACTGCAGTGATACAGGGAATTAAAACAGAAAATGCTCATAAATTGTTGCCCTATTTGTGGCTAGGACACGTTTTCAGGTCAAAAGACTAATCATATAAAACTATGTGGTCAACCTTGTTCTGACATTGGCTTTTTGTCTTTTTCCCTTTTATCAGATTTGTTCCAGTACACTGATATTTTCAATTATTTTGCAGTTTTTTAGTTTGTTTGTCTCTTTTATATTTTAACATGATTCTACAAAGAATTATTTATTCTGTATATACTGTATATACTAAGTCTGCCAGAAACCTGGGGGTGATCATTGACGATTAACTGAGCTTTACCGACCACATATGCTCTTTCTTAAGGGCATGAACATTTGCCCTTTTCAATTTCAGAAAGACCAGATCCTACTTTTTGTATTAAACGACACAACTCATTGTTCAGGCTCTGGTCATTTCTCAGATTGACTTCTACAATGCCTTACTGACAAGGCCCCCAGCTGCAGCATCAAACTTCCAGATGATCCAAAAAGCAGCACGTCTCCTTCCCAATCAGCCAAATAGGACACGTTACATCACTCTCTGCACTGGCTTCCTGCAGCTGCTGCATTAGCTTCAAAGCCCTGACCGTTGCCTACAATGTGGTCAAGCCAATGGCTCTGCAAGCCAATACCATCTTGTGGTTCCTTCACCTGACCTAAAAAAAGACACCAGGCAAAACTTTTCAGCTCTGTGGTTCCACAATGGTGGAATGATCTACCCACATCTGTACGCTCAGTTATCTCACTACCAATTTTAAAAAACTTTTCCGAACCTTTTGTCCTTAAAACCTTATTAAAGTACATAACATTGAAACAGCTCTTTCTATTTTACTTTAAAGTTCTTTTCCTTGGATTATATATCTGCTTGCTTTGTATCTCACTTGTAAGTCACGTTTTTGTAAAGAACCCCAACACAGTTCAAAGCAATTGAAAAGAACTGTATGAACTGAACAACTGCAAGCAGACCTGATCACTAACACCAGGTTTGTAAGAAAATTCCAGCAGCTTGTTCAATAGCTGCTAGAAAAACTGAAACCAGATAGTTGAAGCCATCAGGTGTCCACATAGCTTTGGGAGAATACTGTATATATTTTTTGAAGTAAAAATCATCATCAAATTCAGTTTAGCTAGACATGCTGCTTTTAAACATTTGCACAGTCTTATAGATAGAATGCACTTCAACACATATTATAGGGTTTAAAATGAAGTATTTAAGCGAAACCTTTAGGGTCACTGAAAGTGACAATGGCAGAATGTTCATCTGGGATCATGACATTTTCTGGTCGAGCCCAGCTCTTTTCAAAATACAGCTCCAACAACTCTGGAAAGTAAACAGAAATTAAGAAGTTAAGTGGCCATTTTAAATAGTATGTTTCAAATCTATTGTGGTAGTGTACAGATACAATATTACAACTGTGTCCCTGTTCAAATACTACTTCACATCACTATTTTGCGTATATATCCAGTGGTGCTGGAAGGTTTGTGAACTATTTGCAAGTGTCTGTGTTTTTGCATAAATAATAACCTAAAACATAGTTTTAGTTTTCCATAAGTAAAGGACTTGTAACTAAACAAATGAAACAAAGAAGTTACACTTTATTTATTGTGGGAAATGATCATATATCATTTCCCACACATAGTTTTGTGTGGCAAAAGTATGTGAACCTCTAAGATTATTAGAGGTTCACATAGAGTTTATTTATAGAAGGGGGAAATTAGAAGCAGATTATAGAATGCCCGCCATTATGAAGTAAAATAACTGTTACCCAAAGTATCAGATATCTAGATTTTACCCTTGTGACTGTCTTTAAACAGTTCATGCACCTTTAACAACAGTCGTAGAAAGAATCTCCACTTGGACGCTCGTTGTTGCCTCCAGTGGTCGAGCGGTCAGTCCGTGTTTCTTCATGCAGACCTGACTCTCAGTGAGGAACCTCTCAACATCTGCAAAAGACTCCAGATTAGTCCTTAAAGATGATGGGAGAAAAAAGAACTATGCAATTACTTATATTTAAACTGCTATCAGAATCATACTGTTTCACATCATTTAATAATTTCATTCCACGCCCTTGTGTTCATCATAGAACGAAAGAGTCTGCGCAACGAATAAGCTCCACAGTTTCTTCTACAAGAACAGTCATTCCATGTCAGATGTTAACCGGGGCTCAGGTCAGAGGCATTTATTCCCCACAGTAAATCTCTTTTCCAGCAGTCCATTCATGCCAATCCAAGTCACATTCCTACGACCCAGACAGCAAGAGCATGGCATCGCCTGGAATATATTGCTCCTTTAATTAACTGTAATGTTGGCTCATGCACGATCTCATATCAATAATGGAAGAAGGGACCAACATGAAGGTGGACGGTCACTGTGAAATGCCTTTACCATTTAAAAAAAGAGACAATAGGAAATGTCTCAGATGTGTCAAGGATTATGTAACATTCATGATAAAATAATTACTCATGGAGAAGCTGAAGACGGTGCAGAGTCCTGCTTGGTACATCTGTCATTATAGGGTGTATTACCCACAGAAACCTGGCAAAATAATATGTGATACTGAATGCTAGTTCCATCAATTTCAAGAAGTTTCCAGAAATTAATTTAAACAGTACAAAACCAAGACTTGGCCCTGTTTGAGCCACAGATTGAGTCAGATGGTTTGTCGTTTCAGATTATTTTCAATTCAGAGTAATGAACTCCTCTTGCTGACAGAAGCCTCAGTCTATAACCCACTTGACTTGGTAGCGGTTTTCATTCCAATCATAAGGAAAATACTTCTGCAAATGTGCAGCGACACAACTGGATGAGATGCTCCACTATCAGTAGCTACACTCCAGCAGGTTTCAGGTAAGTCCTCCTTCAGACTTGATGGCTCGTCTTCATATGAGATGACAGTTATAAACAGCAGACTTAGTTAATGATCCAGCTGGCTCACAACATAATCTACAATCACCTTCTGATAATGAAATCTTCAATCATATTACCACCACCTGGAGAGTGAAGAATATTGGTAACTAACTTGTTTCCTACCTTCAGGTTTACTGAAAGTGACCACGGCTGTGTTGGATTCCCAGATGATCTCCAGAGTGTAGTCTCTCTCATCCAACCCCAAGGTGTTCTCCACCAGCATCATCAGTACATCTCTGGACACATCTGGAACATCCGGCACGTTTTCCAGCACCACTGCGACACTCTGAACAGAATCTGAGTGAGGTGAGAAAAAAAAATCCTGCTTCAGCTTCTCTAACTCATTATTTTCATGTAAAGACTTTACCTGTATTTATTAAGATTATTGACTTTTATTCTGAAACATTCTTGTCAGGAATGTCAGGAACATTCAGACAATGACTTTCATAGGCCTGTCATTAGCTAATTTATTTTCCTAAGTTCTTAAACAACTCTTAAAATAATTTGATATTAATTATTGGCAAAGGTCAGACAGACCTTAGAGATCAGTTGTGTTGAGATTAACCTTAATGTCCTCAGAGGCTTCTTCAAAAATACGGAACAAAAATAATATCCCGCAAAGTCCTGTAATTTAATTCACATACAGTTATTTACCCTCTTCGTTTGCTGCTTCAGCTCCATTTTCTGGATCAACTTCAGATTTCTGAGAATTTAAATCTGTTGACAAATGTAATAAAAATAATATTTTTTATTTATTATTTATTTATACATTTAGACTTTATCTGCACACGTGAACACACAGGGATGAACATCAGGCAGAAATATTACAATTTCCAAACCAAAGACCGAGCAAAATGTAATTGTTTTTAATTTACTATTCACGCCCTTGGATGTTTCATCCTCATATTGACATTATTAATGAATCATGGTCAATAAAAGTTGGCGACCTTGACAAAAACATTTCAATAAATTACCTCATTAATGTCAAAGTGACAGGTTTCTACAACGTAATGCCAATGAAATAAAAATATGTAAGGTGAAATCAGTGTTTGCAATAATATTCGCTGAAATCTATCATCCAGAAGTGATAGGAATATGACACGTGTCTAAATCTGCCTAGAACAGGCAGTTCACACAAACTGAGTGACTGTGCAAGAATGAGACTAGTGAGAGAAGCCACTAACACACTGATGACTACTCTGAAGTAGTTACACGCTTTAGTAAATGAGATAGGAGGGACTTTACATACAACAACTGTTGCCCGGGTTCTACACCAGTCAAAGCTTTATGGGAGAGTAATAAAGAGAACTGTTGAAGAAAACTCATTAAATTATTGAGTTCACCAATAGGCATTTGAAAGACTCCACGGTCTTTCAGTGGAAGGGTTCTTTGGTCCGATGAGACCACAATGTTGCTTTTTGTCCATCAGACAAGACGCTATGTTTGGCACACGCTATACACTGCACATCACCACAAACACACCATCCCCACTGTGATACATGGTGGTGGCAACATCATGCTGTGGGGATGCTTCTTGAGAGCTGGGTCTGGAAGGCTTGTTAAGGTAGAGGGTAAGATAAATGCAGCAAAATATAGGACAATGCTGGTGGACAATCGTATTCAGTCGGCAAGACAATGACCCGAAGCATACAGAGAAATCTACACAGAAATGCTTTACTGACACCAAGGTGAATGTTCTGGAGTGAATCCAATAGAGAATTTGTAGATAGGCTTAAAAAGGGCTGGTTCACACCCGATCCCCATGCAACCTGGCAGACCTTAAGCACTTTTGCAAAGAAAAATTGCAGAAAATTCCAGTGTCCATATGTGCAAGCCTAACTGAGACCTATCCACACAGACTTCATGCTGTGATTGCAGCTAAAGGTGCATCTACTAAATATTGACCTGAAGGGGGGTGAATATTAATACAAAAACTGATTTCACTTCATACAATTTTATATATTGACATTACTTTGTAGAAACCTGACATTTATGAGGTATTTTTCTGACATAGTTGCCAACCTTTATTGACAATGACAATTATATATTGTTTCTAGTAAGAATTGTGAGTATGTTACAGCCTGAAATGTCTTTTTCTTCTGAAGCTTGATGTCAAAATACTAATAACTAATAAAATAATGACAAAGGCCTAATTTCCTCCCATTGGTTTGATAAGAATGACATTAAACTGTTTCTGTTAGGAAAGACTTTGTTAAAAAGAAAAATAAATCTCTATATGTTTTTGTTCTATAAGATGTAGTTAAACATGCTGCTGATTTTAGTTCTCAGATTAGATTTAAGTACTTTAACAACGGAGGAAGAAAGTTTAGAAGCAGTTACCTGAGACGTCGTCTTTGTTTGTTGGCTTCTAAGAAAAAAAAAGATTTCAATCACACAGAGTGAAAAGGTGGTCTTGCAACAATATAAACATCGTTTTAAGACTGTGATTGAACATTTAAATACAATTTCCTCTTGGGCTAAAATACTGTAAAACTAATGGGCAGAGTTTCCACTGAGTCATTTTTCCATCACATTCATTTAATTTATTTCTTTGCAGATAGAATAATTGTATTGATGGCGATGTACAACTTCATATATATTTAATGACATACAATGTGCAAATTAAAATTACATAACAAATAACAGCTGGATAATATTGGTGATGAGTTCACATGATCCTGATCCTGTTGGTTCTTCTACAGTCACACAAACACAAACACAAACTCAAACCTCGATCAATATATGTGTGCACACACTCCTTTTGGTGTGTGTGTTAGTGTGTGTGATTTACTTTCACCTGCTGGACTATACCTGCTCTGAATAAATGCAAAAATGATTCTCAACAGATTGTGGACGTCTAGTTTTAACTGTGTCAGACACATTTTGTTGTTCTGAATTTCTGTTACTTTTGCAGAGATCATGCTTTAAATTCTTCACAGTCTCTATGTGAAGCTCTGCTGCTCTCCCCACCTCACACTCCTTCGGTCTTTTTCTTCAACATGATTCGCTCCATGTTTTCTAATCCACTCCTCAACAGAACAACATAACCTCATACAGCATCATAACAGTACTGCATTACACACTGGATGGATGGAAACTACCACCACCTGCTGGTATGGAGTGTTTGTTTCTTCCTAAGCAGGAACAGAAGACAGCTTTAAAACATGACTCACTGTTGGAGAAATCAGCCGTAACTTCATCGATTGATTTGCCACAACGATTTCATGACTCTCCTTCTTGAGGACTCTCTCTTTTACTGCAAATAGACAGAATGGTGAAAGTAATCTTGTTATTCTGAGCATGAGTTTTGATAAAGATGTTATGATAAATAGATGATAAATTATGTCATAAGTTACCATCACCTTATATAATTCACCTTAACCTTTTGCTTTACAAGTGTGAGTTGATTGTAATATTTATAAGGTTAAAATAACTTAGTGAAGCTGGATCCTGCTCTTTGTTCACTCTTCATTGTGATCAGTGGACTAATACAGAGGAAAGGCGGTGGCCGGGGGGAGGTGCAGAGCAGACAGTGCTGCGACTAAACTCAGACCTGTTGGGTTTTATGGAAATTCAAAACCTTCTGCTGATGATTTTAAATTGTTTCAAAATCAGATTAACATTAAAGATGAACTTTCAGTTTTTAAATGGCCTCAGTCCTGACAGAAACCTGCTCAGTCACTGTTCAGCTGTTTGCTGGCTCAGACTCACCCTCCGGTGCCCTGAAGTAAACTGCGGCTCTCGGAGCTCCGTCCTCCACCTCCACCCTACAGTCTGCTCCGTTTGACTTCTTCTTGCTCTGGAAGTGAAGCAGCAGTTTGTTCTTCACGGTTTTGGTCTGAGCCGGACTCCAGTCCCCCTCCACGACCACCGGGGGACACTCGGATCCAGACATGGTGGCTCCCGGTCCAAACCCTCTGACTGACCGGGACAAAATGTTCGGGCTTCAGCTGCTCTCACTTTCGTTTTTCACTGTAAGATAACACCAGACTGAGCATTAAGACGGGTACTACGGTCAGTGACGAGCAAATGATCATATAATAGAAACACCGAACCGGTGCAGCTGTGGTTCGATCCTCGGCTCCTCCTGTCCTCATGCCAGAGTCATTTACAGGTACACAAGTAGAAAAGAGTGTTGGTACCACTCTGTTAAATAAAGAAAAACCCACAAAGGTCATTAAAATAAGTTAAAAATGCCAAAAGTAATAATAAATAAAAATGTACTCCTTTTGGCCTGGACAAAAAGAAAATGAAAAGATATTAAAGACCATAGAGACATGTTAAACTAAAGTGTGTCCTGTAATTAGCTTCACATGTTTCTTCACACTTGGAATCAGTCAGTCTGACTATTTAAAGGGTGAAATGTGGTCACTGTGCTGTTTGGTATCATGATGTGTACCAAACTGAACATGGACCACAGAAAGCTAAAGAACTTACTCAGAAGTTTAAGCTCCACATTTAGATTAGAGGTAAAATTCAAGGTCAAGGTACATCAGAGTCAGATCACACCATCAATCAATGTTTGAGTCAAAGTGGACTCAATGGACTCCACTGATGAAAGCATATCATAAAAAAATCGCACATTGACAAACCACCAAGGTTCTGGGAGAACATCCTTTGAACAGATGAGACAAAACTGGAACCTTTTGGCGAGTCACAGCTTCTTTATGTTCACAGACTCAAAAATTAAGCATACAAATAAAGGTACACTGTACCTACTGTGAAACATGGAGGAGGTTTGGTTATGCTCTGGTGCTGCTTTACTGCATCTGGCACAAGGTTTGTTAAATCTGTGAAATCTCAAGATCTTTACGGCATTCTGGAGCAAGTGTGTTTTACACACTCAAAACTGACCATATTACAGCCAACAACAGAGACTTTGACTCTGGTGGGAAGGTCACTGGTTCGATCCCTGTCTCTTATGGTCCACGTGTGAACCTCAGGTTGCTCCTGATGTGTGTTTAATATGTGTAAGTCGACTGGATAAAAGCATTTACCAGGGATTTATTTTTACCTTTGTACTTAACAGAACTTCATGTTCATTTAAGATTATTTAAGAGAAAACATGAACAGAACTTTTGCTTCCAGAACCACAGACACAGTTTTAGCCTCAGATTGTTCATATCAAGTTGAAAGTTTAGTGTCACTAAACTATCTGCAATCAAAAATAATCAAATGTTTTATGCTTTCACAATAAAGAGAAGTTTCACCAAAAGACTGGATGATTAGGAAAATGATAAAATTCAAATACAGATCAATTAAACTGATTATTACTCTTATGAAGAAGGCTGATTAAACACTTTAATTATTGTCTGACAGGTTCACGTGGTTTCAGGTTAAATGACATGTTGGCAAAAGGAAACAGTTCAACAGCAGGTGTTCACATAGTTTATTACAGTCACTGAAAAAAACAACTAACATTAAAACAGACACACAAAATGATAATTAGTCGTACAATAACAATGCTGAGGTGAGAAGAAATTATTTCTAATATATTCTGGAAATGAAATGAAAGATGTAAAACTGATGAAATGTTTCTCTGATAGTGATGTTACATTCACAAATTATCTGGTTTGTTTGAACGGCTCTTTGATACGAACAAAGGGATCCGAGTGTTAGGTAATGTTTTTAACACTGTGCATTAATTTCAATGTCACTCGTCTCCTCTGTGTTAGAACAGTGAGAATGAGCCACTAGAGCTAGAAGTTACAGATTATTAGACTGACCCCTCGTACCGGGCTTAACAGTGACTGAAGAGCTGGAGTGATGTTAGTGAGAACTGAAGAATAACTCAACTCAAACGTGATGCAACTGATGCCTTCATCCTCCTGTCCGCTCTGTGCAGAGAGAGAGATCTAAAACTGGACACGTGTGATGTTTATTAAGCAGATCACAGGAAGATTCATTTAGTGAAGCTAAACCAAGTCTACACATGTAAAAATGAGTTAATTTGATGAGATATTTAACTTTTAATGAGATACACCTACAAATTCTGCTTCAACCTGTTGTTTTTTGGTGAATTATTTGCATAGAACGTAGAAACGTCCACCCCTAACAAAAAAAGGAATTAGATGAGTCATTATTCTGAACGGAACAAGAGCCGGAGCCATAATTTCCATCACTACACTTTGAGATGCAACAAGTAAAACAACAGCATATTTGTAAATGACTACTAAAAATGAACACACTGAAATCACCAGGGTTAAAATAAGCTGAATGTAGGATTATGTGAAATATTTGCAGAAGCCCTCAGGAATCATCTGTTGTTGCAGAGTTAAGTCTAAATAATCACAGTCCTGATCGTGAATGCAGGAATCAGCAGGTGAACATTCAGTCAGTCATCATCTGCTCCTGCTGCTGCACGTCAGCCTGCAGCAGTGACTTATGTACGGGTCTGCGGTGATCCTCTTCACCTGCTCAGTCACAAATCAGATCTGTAATCCTTCTCTTGGCCTGGCTCAGGTTCTGCAGATGCAAGGGGTGGTGGACTTTGGTTACTTACAAGCACTGTAGCATTTTAATAATGTCATTAAGACACTTCCCATGTTCACATCATCACCCTAAACCTCTCTGGTTTAGGGTGATGATTCAGTAACTGCAGTGTGAACTTTTAATCAAACTATTAATTAAACTATTTCCTGTGACAGTCACAAATACATAAAATATTTATTAAAACTCTGGTTACTTTTCTCATTTGACCTTTGTTTGTACCACACATTGAGCTGAAACACGTCATGTTAACCTTTTCATTGTCAGCACACATGTCCAACACGGCACAGTCAGAGTCCTTCCTCTCCAGAGCAGGGTCAGCAGTGTTGGACAGGCGACCCCGAAGTCCCGCAAAAAAAGAAGAGAGCCCTGAAACAAGAGACAAAACCGTTCTATTACAGTATATGGTAAAACATCTGAATCTGTTCAGGACTATGAATGCTGCCTCTTTATGCTAATGACACACTCTTATACTTGTACCACGGTAATTTCCAGCGAATTAAATGGATGCATCATGGTCTTAAAATTTGATTATTATGGAAATTCCTTAAGATCGAACACAAACTTTCTTACTTTCTTTAGTTCTGTTGTTCTCATTGTGCGGAGCCATCGAGACTTAATCTCTAAAAGTTTCTGTGGTCTTTAAAAACACCATCACTGTTCTGTCTTTGAATCCATGTTCAGTCACAACATGAAGTTAATGGGAAGATGCAGGCAAACGTTTGCTTCTGCTCTGTCTGAACAAACTTTAAAACCTTACTGAAGCTCATCAGTCTGTGTGTAAAGACACTAGCTACCAACAGAAAATATAATTTACATCATTTGATTTTTAAAAAGGTCTGAATCAAGGTATGAATGAAAGACTTGGGACTCACCTGAGAACAAATTAGATTTTCTGGCAGATTTACGACGGATTTTCCTCTTAACAGCCTGACGTTTGAACTCCCTGCTGAAACACTGACAAACGATATGCGGCCATTGTGTCAATACAGGGGATTTTATGTTGTGAGCAAATGTCTGTACATGTTTATATATGTTTATATATTGTATATCATACTTTTTGAATGAATTGATTTAGAATTTAATGTAATAAAAATGGAGCCAGCAACGAAACTAGAGATGCACTTTATTCCTCATATTCTTCTTCCATGTTCCCCAACATAACATGTTCTGTTTCCTTGTGTTGTCAAAAAGACTAAAATGCTGCATTTATTATACAAAAGTGAAGAAAACAGCAAACACACATGGAAAGTTTGAGCATATCTGAGGAAAGAATGAAACCTACGTCCACAGTTGGGCTGTCGCTGGGGTGAACGACAATGAGAACCTCTCTCAGATGGAAAGGAGTTCTTCTGTGGCTGTAGGAGTGGATCTCATTCAGCAGGACTCTGGACACCAGGTCTCTGGGGAAGTGCAGGTTTCCCGTCCCGATGGCCGGGATGGACAGTGACGCCAGCTCGAACTTCTCAGCCTGCTCCAGACAAAACCTGATGATGCGTATTAACACCTGCCACGAAAAGAAGAAGCAAAGGGAACAGGTGAGACTGGACTGATGCTGTGTCAAATTATAGTTATAGTCCAAATAAAAACTGAAGAGTAAAAGTAAATTTGATTCCCAAGATGCATTTCACTAACAGACATCCAATATCAGCTTCACATTCAAACTTGAACATGTGGTCTGGGTCCATTATCCAGGATCCAGGATGTGTAAACGAACCTGAGGCCGAAACGACTTGATAACACCATCACTAAATTCAACCTCTCACCTCCTCTGCTGCACCTTCTCCGTTGTCCCAAGCAGGACAAACACTGTGGAAGACTTTCTGACACGACAGCTCGAAGCCTTTGGTGATGACGACGTCACCGTGCTGCAGCACAGGAGCTTTGGCTTCAGAGTTAACAGCTGACTGCAGGTTGGGTCCAGCTGCCTGCAGCAGCGCTTTGGAGACAGCTCCCTGATTCAGGTTCATGTTGTCTCCAATGGTGTTGACGATCACATCGGTCTGGAAAACAAATCAGGACAGTGTACATAAGGTCAGGACTGAAACCGAAGGGACAAGTTAACCTGTTAATTATAGATTAACATCCATCTTAGTTTTCAGACTCACTTCCTGTTCTACTTTTACCAAATCTAGCTGGACGAGCAACATTTTCCTGATCAGTTAGTGGCCATTAAAGTTTAAGGTTTTAAAATTCACAGCAGGGTCAGTACTCACAGTCTGGTCCTGAATGTTTCCCCTGCAGAGACGAATCTTCAGACCCTCAGCTGTTGTCAGCTCCATCATCTCTGAACTACAACCACAGAACCAGAGTAAAGCAGTGACAGCAAGGATGGAGATGGATGGAGTAAGAAGTTGTTTGGATATTGTTACACTTTTGTTACTCATAAAGGAACTAAAGCAGAGCAGATGTCCTCTACCTACTACCTGGGCCATATTTTTGCATGGTTTCTGAACCCACAGTACTAGTTTGCAGAGTTTCCCATTACTGGTTCCAGTCTTAACACTGAGCTTTGCTAATCAGCTGATTCAAGCTTTGTATCAATCTTCTCATGCTACTTCTCAGAATTTAATAAGCTTTAGTTTAAGAAGCTAAATGTTTGACTAAATACACATTTCTACATCTCTACTGTAATAAGAAACGTTTCCTCAGTTCACCTTGAATCCTCTTCTTCCTGCAGTGGTTCCATCATGATGGGTTCAAAGTCACTGAACACTTTGTTGACCGCCGAGGCCAGGGCCTTGATGGTGTTATCATTGTTGTCCACCAGTTGAATCTCAGTCAGCAATCCCACACCTTGAGGATCATCACAGTACTCCCGCACGGCCTCAGCTATGGTGTCAGCACAGAGGTCAACAGGAAAACCAAACACACCTGAACTGATGGCTGGCAGGGCGATGCTGGAGCACTCGACCCTTTTTGCTTGTCTCAGACTTTCTTGAACAGCCTGCTTCAGATGCTTCACAGCTGTACTTTGGTCAAAGTCTGAGAACCGTGGACCAACGGTATGTACAATGTACTTGCAGGGCAGGTCACCAGCATCTGTCACGATGGCGGCACCAATGGATAGACGCCCATTTTTGGCGATGTAGTCATCACTTGTTTTCTGCAGCTGTGGTCCTGCAGCTCTGAGCAGCGCTAAAGACAGTCCACCGAGGTGCTGTAACTCCTCGTTAGCTGAATTAACCACTGCGTCGGCACTGACGCTGCACATGTCGGCCTTTCTGACCCAAACCAGAACTCCAGTCGTGGTCTTCACTCTGCAATAACACTGATCACTTTCTGCATCATAGCTCTCTTCCTCCTCTTCTTCCTCATCCTCCCACTCCTCCTCCTCCTCGTCCAACTCCTCCTCTTCCTCATTCAACTCCTCCTCCTTCCTCTCCTCTTCCTCATCCAACTCCTCCTCCTTCTTCTCCTCTTCCTCATCCAACTCCTCCTCCTTCCTCTCCTCTTCCTCATCCAACTCCTCCTCCTTCTTCTCCTCTTCCTCATCCAACTCCTCCTCCTTCCTCTCCTCTTCCTCATCCAACTCCTCCTCCTTCCTCTCCTCTTCCTCATCCAACTCCTCCTCCTTCCTCTCCTCTTCCTCATCCAACTCCTTCTCCTTCCTCTCCTCTTCCAATTCCTCCTTCTTCTCCTCTTCCAACCCCACCTCTACCTCCTCCTGCTCTTCCTCCTGATTGTCAGGGCGCAGCACCACCACACAGCTGAAGTCTGCCATCATTTTAGACAGGACCAGGCTTCCCTGAGACGTGAAGTACTCCTTAGCTCCAGGCTTGTCCACGGTGAAGGTGTCAGTAAAGAGAGAACTAATCAGCTCCTGAAAGCAGGATTTGGCTCTCTGGACACGAGCAGGAGCTCCACTAATGATGATTCTTGATCTGTCTGAATCAAAATGGACTCTCACATCATTAGCTTTGGCTATACTGTTCCACTCCTGGGATTTGTATTTGTCGATGAACTGAACTACGGCACAGGAATCAACATGAACGGTTTCTTCAAGCTCAGGACGTTCTGCAGCGAGTCCTGCGATGGTTGACTTCTGGATACCTTCATAGTGTGGACACACCTTGACGGGGGTGGAGCTCATTACATGGCTTTTAATGCAAACACTTTTCACAACTGCAGCAATAAAAGGAACAAAGGAAGGAAGATGAGGTAAGTGACCAGTTTGTAGCTACTAGACATTAAGAAACAAAATTATATTCATGATCTTAAAGATGATGTGGAACAACCGCCTGCACAGAACCCTTGTTCTGGTGTCTACAGTTGTATTGGAGCTTGTCAACCTCCTCAAATCAAGTTACCTTTAGCTTGTTGCTTCTAAGTATGTTGTTATAGAATTAGAATTCACTTTATAATCAAAAGTATAGTTAAAACCTTCAGGGTCACTGAAAGTGACAATTGCAGCTTGTTCATCTGGGATCATGAAAATATTGTTTGGTGTAGCCCAGCTCTTCTCAAAATACAGCTCCAAGAAATCTGAAAGGAAATCGAAACAAAATGTATTTCTTTTATAGATTTGTTTCTTTAATTAGTTTAACTTTGTTTAAAAATTAAAGCACTTTGATTTCCTTAACTCTAACACTACACTGTGTCATGAATAAGATATGAACAAGATATAATAATTAGTAGTAATTTAAGTCAAATAAGCTTAATAGTTTTCTCAGAAATTATTGAATTTTAATTCTTGAGATGATTATTACCTGATCTCTGTGGACCGTCCACAGATTTCATAAAGTAAATCAGAAATATTAGTTAAAGTGAGGTTGGTTTGTGTGTATCATTTTAGTATCATCTTTTCCTGTGATTTCCTAAGACGAGAACATCTCATTAACACTAACCAGCACCTTTTGGTGACATATCCTGGGTTCCACACATGTGGCATTCAACCCTCGGTGAGAGCACCACAAACTACATTTCTTACATTTGGGATCAAATCTTCACAGAAATAAACAACTGAAAGTAGTGAAGACAATAAAAGTGTCTGAACATCCTGAGGGAAGTAATTGATCCATAAATGATTAAATAATAAACAAGTTTAAAAGAGAAGAAACTGCCTCCAGAAAACTCCGCCCACTTTCAAATATCACCTCAGTAGCTCCAGGTTAAATGTCATGTTGACTGATATCAAACCAACTGAAGCTCCACTACATCCTGATTTTATGGTAAACAGTGTTTTTATACAGTTTATATACCTTCATCCACACTTGGAGGAAGATTCTCCACTCGGACGCTCTTTGTTGCCTCCAACAGTTGAGCAGTGAGTCCACGTTTCAGAATCTTCCTGTCGGTTTGACTCTTGGTGAGGAACTTCTCCACATCTGCAATTAAAACTCCAGATTACTCCTTTAAAACTGACACAGACTCATCAGGTATAGAAAGCGATATATTTAACTGCAATCAGGTTATTTCCTACCTGCAGGGTTGTTGAACGTTACCACAGCTCTGTTGGATTCTGAGAGGACGTCCAGACTGTAGCCGCCTTCGTCCAACTCTGAGACGCTCTCCACGAGCATCGACAGCAGCTCTGTGGACATGTTGTCCGGCACATTTTCCAGCATCACTGTGAAGTTCTGAAGAGATTTGGGGTCTAAAGGGAGAAAAATAAAAACCTGCTGAACTTCTCTCTGACTTATTTTCATCTGGTTAATGTGTGTATGTCTTTGTAAAGATGTTATCACAGCTAAAGCGCTAAAATTAATGCAAACTATTTTGAAATAGTGAAGTTAAAGTTTCCTTCTCTGTCTGTTCATTAGCATTAAAGTAAAATGTGAACACAAAACTTTCTTCAAAGAATTAACTGGAAACATAAATAATTACAGGGTATTGTGCTTTAACAGCTTTTGTACCTTCAACCACTGTCTGAGGAAGACGCTCCACTTGGGTGCTCTTTGCAGTGAGTCCATGTTTCAGCATCTTCCTGTTGGTCTGACTCTTGGTGAGGAACTTCTCCACATCTGCAAAGAACTCACATTACTCCTGTAAAACTGACCCAGACTCATCAGGTCTGAAGGAGAAATATTTACCTACACACTCTCAGGAACTAATGTTCTCCATGTCACAAAAATATCTTTTGAAGACACAGACTTTGCTTCTTTACTGCAGTCAGGTTATTTCTTACCTGCAGGGTTGTTGAACGTAATCACAGCACTGTTGGATTCTGAGAGGACGTCCAGACTGTAGCCGCCTTCGTCCAACCCTGAGACGCTCTCCACGATCATCAACAGGAGCTCTGTGGACATGTTGTCCGGCACATTTTCCAACATCACTGTGGACTCTGTGTCTGAGGAGAGATAAATAAAAACCTGCTGAACTTCTCTACCTCAGGAAAACCTCTGTCTGTGCACCAGAGACAGAGAACGACAGACTGTGATCATCATGATTAAAGGATAAACTCTGTGAAATAAGTTTGCAAAGATAACTGTGGTTATGTTACTGAACCATTTGAACCATCTGATGATGATGAAGTTTTTTTCTGAGCTGCTTTTACTCTGATCCATGATAGAAAGTGGTTCTTTAATCTCAGAGTGTCCTGTGTCCTGCAGTAGAGTAAGTTCAGCCTCAGCTATTGCTGCCACAGCTGAGTCTGAACCCACTCTCTCTGTGGCCACAGCATTGGTCTAGGACAGGACACTAGTCTCAAATTAGAGATCATTCTGCCATCATGGGCAGAATGAAACCCTCCAATATGACCCTCAAGGAGCTCCCGGTGTGTCTTTACCCTGTTGTTGTAGTGCAGCGGCTCCTTGTCCAGGTTCATCTTCAGTCTTTGCACCTGTGGATTCAAAATAATCAGGTTTGTTTGATATCTAACACATGAACACACTGAAACAAGACTGTTGTAGCTGAGGACAAATTAAAACATTGGTACCTCAACCAGGGTAAACTCTGACATTTGATGGTTTAGAATTTATTTATATTTTTCTGTTGTCATATGCAAAGAAACTTGGAGTTTTCCTTTACAAACAAAGAGGTCGTCCACCATATTTAGTGATTGTAGAATTAACGTACTGCATAAAATGTAATCATCTATGTTGCCAACAGTGATACTTGATGGTTTTCATTTCTTGTCCAGAAGGCTTTATCTTTTCTAACTGCCTGGTGAGGAGACATGCTCTTACTTGTAGATAAAACCCACAGACAGGCTTTAAGTCCTTGGAGACATGTTATCAGCTTGGTGGTATCAAGTTCTGATCCCTCCCTAACTACACAACCAGTGACGAGATGTTACAGCAACAACTTTGATGGAGAGGGGGATGAGAGGAAAGGTCCTCAAAAATTTCAGGCACGTTTAGTTGCTACTAAATTATTTCGAGGAAATACCAGATGACCAGATCGAATCTCCACAGACATGTTAAATCACCATGATGCTGTTAATAAAGGACCCTGTGACACTGGAGGCAGTTTTACCTGATACAGCATCAAGTTCTGGGCTCTGGGGAGAAAAAAAAATCTTTAATCACACAGAATTAAATGAAATTTGTCTATAAATCTGTTCACAAATGTAAAAAATCAACATAATAACCTCAGAGACGCTGTTTGTCTCCTGTTCAGTCCGACCCATGGCTTTAAGAACAATGTTCTCAATAGAAGCCCTGATTTGTTTGATCTCATCATCTCGACCGGCCACAGTTAAGGTTCCTCTGGACTCATCCAGCAGCAGGACGGCGTCTTCCTTTACAATCGAACGGACATCTGTCTCTGCAGCTTTCCATGCAGACGCATTAGCTGGACATTGGAAGACTGAGTACTGAGACATTTGCTGATGAAAGGCCTCCTGGGTAGTACTCATCCAGTCATCTATGTGTTTGGCTGTCAGGTCTTTCTGCCTCAACAAGCTCGGGAGAGGACTGAGTTTCACCTCAGAGTCGTCTTCACACAACTCCACACTACAGAAGAACGGACGCATCTGATCATTGATGCTTCTTAACTCTTTCTTCATCAGGAGGTATTTCCAGACAGCGTGGTCAATGTGCTCAGTGAAGGGTTTGGGCATCTTCCATGCTGGTCGTTCTTTACCGTACAAGGCGGTTCCCAGAGACTCATAGTATGGATACACCTTGACAGGGATGGAGCTCATCATGTGGTCTTGTTTTGTGCAAATGCTTTTTACAACTGAAGTAATACAGAGAATAAAGATTAAAAGTTAAATAAGTGTTGTTTTCTACTTTTACAGTAGCTTCAAGGTGTTCTCCAGGTGAAAGGATCAATTTAATTTGCAATAGCATGTTCAAACACTGACGTTTGGTCTGTTGTTTTTTTCTGGCTTGTTGCCAACATTTTAAAACATAATTCCCTTAAACTTGTTAATTTTAGAAGGTTTTTCAAAAAAAAAAACTTGAACAAATAAAATGAGATCAAACAATCATAAAGCTTAAATAAAAAAAACCTTTAGGGTCAGTGAAGGTGACGATGGCAGCTTGTTCATCTGGGATCATGATGATATTGTCTGGCACGGCCCAGCTCGTCTCAAAGTACAGCTCCAACCAATCTGGAAAGGATCAGATACAGAGAACCTGTGTTAGCATAAATATTGAGAGTATTTGGAAAACCTGGAGCCAGAGAACCAAAAGGAATAATGATGTGAAATTTAAAGTATACAACAAGTACACTGAATAATGGAAATGACAAAGTCTTTAATTAGATACTGGATCTGTGCAGCCTCCTCTATAACCAGATTTGTTTTAGTGAAGTGTTGTTATGTTTATGAACCTTTAACTGCAGTTGGAGGAAGACTCTCCACTCGGACACTCTTTGTTGCTTCCAGCGTTTGAGCCGTCAGTCCGTATTTCTGCATCTTCGTGTTGGTCTGACTCACAGTGAGGAACTTCTCTGCATCTGCAAAATACTCCAGATTACTCCTTTAAAACTGAAGCAGGCTATATAAGATTTTTTAAAATGTCATTTTCATAGCAGTTTTAGTTTATCACTTAAAAAATGGAAAACTCTGCACATCTACTGTCACCAAACATACAGGAACAGCAACATCTCACATGCTCTGATAATACACCAAATTCAAAGTGATTTTAAGAGGTTTTACTAAGATGTAGTTTTCCCTGTGTCCTCTTGATTAGCATTTATTGGTAAGAAACTACTTTAAAAACGTAGAAAACTACAAAAAACTTCACACAGAAAGGAAGCTGAACAGCTTCAAGAAATCTGGTTAAACTACTTAGAAAACGTTAGTGATAAATTCTGAATTTTACACATCATACAAATTTAAAACAAAATCTAAAACTAGAAAGTCTCAGGCAGCAAAGAAAATGTTACTCAGTGGAGTTTACAGCAGAACGTGTCTCCTGGTTTTACTCCAGTGTTAATAGGAAAGTCCAGGTGGAGAACTGTGAGCGGACAATCCAGCTTCCTGATGAGACCTAAACAGTTCTAACCAAAGCAATCCCATGTCTGGTTGTGGTTTCAGTAATTATCCACACAAAGACATTGAAATGCTACTGTAACATGAAGTCAAAGCACTCGTTTAATGACGTGGTTCACTACTCCCCAACACTGTCTGCAGGTTAGTGTGAACACACTCAGTGTTAATGTTTCCCAGAGAGGAAACGCTGCATGATGTGACAGTTCATCTCATTACTAGTAAAAGTACTTTCATCAGTTTTAGTGTGGGAGGAGCTGACTCCACCCTGCTGACATGACACCCGGTAGTTTCTCACCTGTGGGGTTATTGAAAGTGACCACAGCGCTGTTGGACTCCCAGATGATCTCTACACTGTAGCTGCTCTCCTCCAACACCACGATGTTCTTCACCAGCATCGACAGCAGCTCTCTGGTCATGTCCTCTGGCACCTTTTCCAGCACCACTCCGATGCACTGAATGGACTCTGGATGTGGGGGTGAGGAAAATGAGAACATGCTGTACATCATCTAGCTCATTATTTATGTGTTTGGAGGCAGGATTATACAATTGAAATGAGCATCGACACTGTGACTATTAAAGACAGTTTTACCTGATATGTCAACATCTGCTGAGCTTCTGGAGAAAAACACAAATGAATATTTAATCACAAAAAGATAAAGGAGGTTAGAGGAAAAATTAGTCTATGAATCTGTTCAAAATGTAAAAAATCAACATAATGACCTCACAGACGCTGTTTGTCTCCTGTTCAGTCGGACTCATGGCTTTAAGAACAACGTTCTCTACAGAAGCCCTGATTTGTTTGATCTCATCATCTCGACCGGCCACAGTTAAAGTTCCTCTGGACTCATCCAGCAGCAGGACGGCGTCTTCCTTTACAATTGAACGGACGTCTGTCTCCGCAGCTTTCCATGCAGACGCATTAGCTGGACATTGGAAGACTGAGTACTGAGACATCTGCTGATGAAAGGCCTCCTGGGCAGTACTCATCCAGTCATCTATGTGTTTGGCTGTCAGGTCTTTCTGCCTCAACAAGCTCGGGAGGGGACTGAGTTTCACCTCGGGTTCGTCCTCACACAACTCCACACTACAGAAGTACGGACGCATCTGATCATTGATGCTTCTTAACTCTTTCTTCATCAGGAGGTATTTCCAGACAGCGTGGTCAATGTGCTCAGTGAAGGGTTTGGGCATCTTCCATGCTGGTCGTTCTTTACCGTACAAGGCGGTTCCCAGAGACTCATAGTATGGATACACCTTGACAGGGATGGAGCTCATCATGTGGTCTTGTTTTACTAAAATACTTTCCACAACTGCAGTGATACAGAAATACAGTAAAAAGAAAATATGGTAAGTGATTGTTCAAACTGTAGCTAGTAGGTATTATACAGTAAAAGTACATGGACACGCGTGTCCTGACATTGGTTTTTTAGTGTTTTGATTGATTTGTTGTGGTTCTAATTTAAAAGAAACTTTGGTCCTCCCCTGTTTTAATTAAGACTAAATGTAAGTTATAAACAGAAAACATCTACATAAAGAGTTTAAGTGTGATCTTATCAGCTACATCAGCGTTGGACTTCTCTCCTCTGCCCTCTGAGTGGGTTCAACATCTGAAAGTAACCTTGAAACTCAACATGCTAATGACATTAATGGGGACTCAACAATCAAACGACTGTACTCTTTGTCCACATACATGAAATATTGTATTTTAGTGTTTGTGAACCTTTAGGGTCACTGAAAGTGACGCTGGCAGCCTCTTCATCTGGGATCATGACGGTTCTGTCAGGCAGAGTCCAGCTCTTGTCAAAGTACAGCTCCAACATTTCTGGAAAGATTCAGAAAGACAAGATTTGTATCCATGATACTATAAATACTGCAAGCAATAACGGTTAATTATCACACAAATGTAGTTGATCCATATACAGTATAACACTGTCAGCGATGATCATCACATAGACTTTTCTTCCTCCATTCGGGTGAGGTCAATAGGACATATACTCATATATCACGTGTAGGTGTGATTCTGAACTTGAATGTCTCCATGTGTCTCTCTTGGGTTGCAGCTGACAGCGGCAGCGACTGGCTGCAGGGCTGCAGGCTTCCTGCCACCATCTCTAAGCTAGTGGGTGGTGGGATGGACAGAAAGACAACGTTTGTAGGATTTTAAAATATCATTCTTCTTCCAGGATCTCCTTGATTTCTTGTTATAAAAGACGGATGTCAGTGTTAGTTCACTTATGGGCTTGTTGCATTGGTGGACAGAGCAGCTGTGTTGCTAAACACCATCATGGAGATGCTGTACTACAAGACAACGTTCTGATGCTACACAGATGTGCCAAACTAAAGCTCCAGGTCAATAAGCTGAGAACCTTCAAGTCAGGGGACAAACTGGACCCACGGAGGGTACAGAAAGAGCTGAAGACGAAGATCAGGGTGTGGAAGGACACTACATATATGTAGAGGGAGAGTGCAGGTTGCCTTTGGTCGACCAGAGTTGCACCAGTGACCCAGATCTGTTCTTTATGTACCTTTAACTGCAGTTGGAGGAAGACTCTCTACTCGGATGGTCTTAGTTGCCTCCAGTGGTCGAGTAGTTAATCCAAAATTCTGCATCTTTGACTTGGTCTTACTCACAGTCAGGAACTTTTCCACATCTGCAAAATATTGCACATTACTCTTTTAAAACTGAAACCACCAAATATCTGACAAACACATGGTTAGAGATAAACGAGGCCTTCAGCAGGACTGGGTTTGGCTCTGTTACATATCGGATCTGAAAAACAGGACCAGGTTCGTTGACTGCGACTCGTTTCCTACCTTCAGGTTTACTGAAAGTGACCACGGCTGTGTTGGATTCCCAGATGATCTCCAGAGTGTAGTCGCTCTCGTTCAATCCCGATGTGTTCTCCACCAGCATTGACAGAATTTCACTGGTCATGTTGTCTGACACGTTTTCCAACACCACAGCAGCGCCCTGAGCCAACTCTGAAAACATTGGTTCAGCTTCCCAACTTTTAAATTAGATTGTTTTCATGCACTTTTATTTATTAATTTATTTTCCTACTTCAAACACACACAGTGTGTGTTTTACCTTCTTTGTTTGCAGCTTTAGCTCCATCTCCTGGTTCAACTTCAGATTTCTTTGTCTCTGTTCACGAATGTCACAAAGAAAATGAGGTTTGTTCAGTTCACTTTACATATAGTTGCTGTAAATAAAATAATTGTATTTAATCTTTTGAAATCACACATTTTTACAAGCTGTTTCCTTTTTAAAGAGTGGTGGGCTTAGGGATGTTTGTTTTTTAACAATTTAATAGATCACAGCTGTGATTAACGATTAAATACTGAACTGGGTGACACAAGTTTATTTTGACTCATTGTCCTTTATATTGAGTTTTACCTGGGGCGTCGTCATCGTTGGTTGGACTCTGGGAAGAAAATACAATAAGGATATTTTAAAAACACACAGTGAAAAGACGCTGGAGGAGCATATGTATATATACTGTACATAAACTTCATCATTACTATTGGAGAAGAGGTCAAACCTCCCTGTAGTTTAAAAAATATTGCGAGACTGTGTTTCAGCCCGTTGTCAGCATCACAGCTGTCGTAACACACATTATAAAGAAGATTGTAGATGAACTAAAATACTAAAATACATCAGACACAGGCGGAGCTCTTTACATTTACCCACTTTCCATCAGCCGTTTTAATTTAGTCCACAATAAAAAAGAACAAATGTACTGCTGGTGAGAAACAGAATTCATTCACAACAAGCACAGACTGAAAAATGAATAAATAAAAAAACGTACAAAGAAATTAACATTAACATCAGGTTTACCAGGTTTAACTGACAACAACTAAACTAACTCAGTTGTTGTAATAACAATTTACAGCTGCTCAAAGTTTAACTTTACTCTATAAAACTGGTGGTTAATCATTTTTGGAAATCAAAGATACTATTAAAATACTTTAATTTGACTAAAGTGTGCAGCTGTAACAAACATATCTCATGTGTGGAAAAGACAATAGTTTCTAATAATTTACACTTAATAAATGATTATCAGGTATAAACTCTGAATCCTACACGCTGCTCTAAGTGACAGTGCTGTTAAAGTTTTGTGGGTCCACAAACAGGAAGATAATTCATCCTGATAGGACAGTGGCCCTCAGCACCGTGGTCCTCCACCCTGCACCTTCATACACTTTAAAACTTTACTCACGGTTTCAGAAATCAGACGCAGCTTCACGGGTTTCTTGTCCAGGATGATTTCATGTTTGTCCCATGTGAGGACTCTGGCTCTCACTGCAACCACAAGGAAAAACGGTGTCACGATTCAGCAACGACAAGAGACTGTTTACAAAGATTTACATTCATTTCAAAGACTGGAAGTCTGAAACATACCAGTTACTGATGATAAAAACCAGTCAGACGTTGACTTTATATTTACTGTTTTTATTAAATACTGTCAATCTGCTCTGCAGCAAACAGCGACTGTTGGTTTGTTATTAACATTGTTATGTTGTCTCTGGCTGTTTTAACTAGTGTTCAACAATGTAAAGTGGTTTTATAGTAATATTATTCATATCAGTGATATGTGGAACTCTCTACAGGACTCTTTTCTAGCAGATTGTTTTTGGGGAACATGAGACAACAGCTTTCACTTTCATCACATTCAGCAGGAACTTAGGGTTTTTCCAACAAACTGACTGTTAGAAAACCAGAAGTAGTTCAACACTGTAATTTGATTCGTTATTTACTTCACCAGTGATAAAATAATAAACACATGATAACTCAACACAGTGTGTTTGTGGAGCTCAAGCTCATCTGTTCATTAGGCCTGATCCACTTCCAGTCTCTCTGACCCGGCTTCTGATCAAATGGAAGTCTGTGACAGGCTCCAGTGTTTCTAACCAGACGACTCAGTGACTCCCAGAGACCAGTTTTAAGTCCTGTTTACCTCAGGAACGGGTTTTGCTGCGCTCTGCGCTCAGACTCACCCTCCTGTTCCCTGAAGTAAACTGCGGCTCTCGGAGCTCCGTCCTCCACCTCCACCCTACAGTCTCCTCCGTTTGACTTCTTCTTGCTCTGGAAGTGAAGCAGCAGTTTGTTCTTCACGGTTTTGGTCTGAGCCGGACTCCAGTCCCCCTCCACGACCACCGGGGGACACTCGGATCCAGACATGGTGGCTCCCGGTCCAAACCCTCCGACTGACGGGAACAGGAGTGTTCAGACTTCAGACTTCAGCTGCTTTTAGTTTCGTTTTCCCCGAACGACTTAAAACGAAAGTGTTGATGATGAATTCATTCAGTTAAACTGGGCTCGTTTATTCTTTGGGATTATTTGTTTCACATGTTGTTCCATTGTCGTCAAATCATAGGATTTAAATTCTCAGATTTCTCTTCATCAATAATATTTAAACTGGTTAATTCTAAGCACTGAGGTCTTTTAAAGCCTCTTCTCTTCCCTGTTTGCGCACGGCTCTGAGGTCTCAGGTGTTTTCCTGCCAAACCGGATCAGGTGGAAAGAAAAATCCACCTGCTGCTGAGGAGGAGGATGAAACATCAGTATGAAGGTGGAGTTTAAAATCAAAATGTAGGTGAGTGAGAGCCAATCAGATTTATTAGATCAAATTTAAAAATGAAACTCAAAACTCATCAGCTGCAAAATAACTAGTTACTAAAGCTGTGAAATCAGTGTAGTGGAGGGAAAGTACCAAAACATGATCATATTAAAGTAGCTAATAGTAGGTAGGTTGATTTAAAACCTTCAGGTGTGAGTCTGAACCACAGTAACTAACTAACAGGATCAAACAAACTGCACCAGAATCTCACAGAGATTAAATATACAGCGTCTATAAAAAGTATTTACCTACTTGGATGTTTCATCCTTTTATTGACATTATAAATCAGTCACGGTCAGTAAAAGTTGGCGACTTTGACAAAGATAAAATATTTTATATTATATTAATATATTATAAGTGAAAACAGGTTTCTACAAAGTCATGTCAATTAAATAAAAATACACTGCTGAACATACAGCACACAGTGTTTTTTTACTCCAATAAGCTGACACACAGATTTATAACTGGAAACCAGGAATCAGACGCTGTAGATTAAGATGTTACAGTAAAGCGAGTGTTTAATTTATTTAAAATTCCTTTGGAGAATTTATTTTTCAAATATCATTTAAACACAAGCACGTCCTGATTTCTCTGTGCAGGTTCTGCAGCAGCAACACGATGCTCGGTCATCTGTCTCCTCCTGCTGGTTGATTTCACTCCTGCTGGTTGATTTCACTCCTGCTCGTAGTTAAAACATACAACCATAAACTTGTGAGAGTGGAGAGGTTCTTCAGATTTATAAGCACTTATAACAGATATCATTAGTTTGTGTTGACTTGAATTGAATTTATGTTCTCAATTCAAGTGATGCAGTTAAACATATTGAAAGAGCTGAAGTCAAAGAAAATAATCAATAAACTGTAACTACTGGATTTAATTTAACTTAGTTTTAATTTGTTTGTTGAAACGTTTTATTTATTATTTTACATTATTTTATATAAACTATCTTATACTAGTTAAAACACTGCATCAGTGGACAGATACCTTGGCTACCAATAAAACTGGCCGGTAATTTATTTTATCTTTTACCCTAAAGTCGTCTTCAGTTCTCAATAAATCACCTCAAACCACTTAAACTCTGTGGAGTTGTTTAGTTAGTGACACTTCAGGTCATCTTTACTGACTGTTTGCTGTTCATAAACACTTACTGGGGCGTCGCTAGTCTGAGATTTTACAACTTACTGCAGATGTCTGTTGTTAGTGTCCATCAAATTTATATAGAAATCAGATTAAAAATTCGAATTCAGAAACTAAACCTCATGTTAGGAACAAAATACAAAATACAAAATACAGACAAGATCTTTGACCTCTATTCTACAAAGTTTTACATCTCACTTTACTACTGATAGGAAGTCCTAATAACTGCTTAAAAAGCCTCCAGTTAATCCAAAATGCTGCAGCCAGAGCTCTGACTGGAATTAGAGAGATCATATTTCTCCTACGTTAGCTTCTCTCCCTTGACTCCCTGTAAAATCCAGAATTTAATTTAGAATTCTTCTCCTCAAATATAAAGTATTTAAAAATCAGGCTCCATCTTATATTATCAGTAAGAGATTACAGACAGAGATAGCTGCAGGGATCAGGAGTGGCAGCCAGAACCATTTTGTGTGGTTGAGATCAAAGTCACTATGACTTTGTCAAGCCAGGTTCCTGGTTTTCTCCTGACACACCTTTCCCCCTCTCTACTTTCACTTTGCTCTCTGTGTCTGGACTTTGTTTTAGGGAAAATAAGGCAGAGACCATATCAGGTAAATAAATAACGAGTTTTTCAATGCACATACAAGTTCATCTGTGCATGATCCTACCCCCATCTGTGGGTAGGATTATGGCTTAACGTTCTGGAACAGGTTCACAAATCCTTGTGATGGTAGTAGTGGGATTCAGTTCAGTTTTCTTTGGTAACTCTTTCTTTGACAGTGCTCTAATTGCAGCATCTTACTTATGGTAGTTACCCAGTATATTACTATAATTTCCACATATTACTGTAAAACTAAGCATGAAAAGTTTTTATTCAATGTTTTACACATTTTCAGAGTTATTAAGTAAAATGAGACCAAACAGGTTCTCTCTCAGCTGTTCTAGTCAAAACACAGAAACACACACAAGCAGACATTTATTATTTCTAAATGTTTTTAATCAACAACAAAATCCATTCAAAAAATAAATTGAGCATTAAAAGGTTTTATCTTAGCAAAAGATTAAAAGAGCTGTTATTTAAAGAACTTTGAAGTAAACATGCAAACACTAAACCAAAATCACAGACAGAAGGAGCAGGGTAATCATAGCTTTACCAAACGGCATCTTTATACTTTCAGTGCTTAACTTTGTACTTTGTGACTCATCAGTTTAAAGCAGAAGCGTGTGAATGCATAAATGTCTCCAATAGTTAGGAGAACATGATGAAATTGATGAGCGGTGTCAGCAGGAGCAGAAGGCCAGCGCTTGTACTGGTGCCACTGTTGCAATAGTTTCCCTGACAGCAACTAAATTCTCTCCCGATAGCTGATGAAATCTGCTCCGAGTTTGAGCTTGAGCACACCTCCTTGGAGGCGCAGCCCTTCAGACTCGACATTAAACCTCCTGCATTCACTGAGAGAAAGTTTTTTACATTAGATCTGTTTGAATCACTGAACGTTCCTGTGCGCAGGATAAATATATGAGTCACAGTTACCTGTTGCTGATATGCATTGGTCCTCATCCCCCTCACAGTTCACTGTTGAGGTGCATGATTGTCCAATGCAGCCGAAGCATTTTTTACCATTGGGAATGGTTTTGATGGGTTCTGGAACAGAAACGACTGTGTTTATTTTGTTTGGGAGTGGGTTGACTGCAATGCACCTTTTAAAGACCTTAGAGGTTCAAACTCCACTGTAACTTGATGACAGACTGTTTATACAGGGTGTTAATACTTTGTACACTTTAGTCTGTTTCTGTAATGTAACTGAAACCATTCTAAATACCAGCAGACTAAAGAAGTAGGTTACCAGGGGCTGGTTGGGTGTTGCAGAGGTCCGAGGTGCAACACTTGCTGGTGATTTTGGTTTTAACGAGTCCAAAGTTGAGTGAAGCTGTGATACATTCTTCAGGCAAAGCACAGTCTTTCACATTCAGATCAACTTGTATCGAATCATCTGCAATAAAACAATAATGTGTTTAACCTGTGTATGAAATAGTTTTAGAACAAAAATATGTACTACAAAATAGCATACCTAAATATGAAATAACCCGCGATGCACCACACTGATAACTCTGTGACGGACACTCCTTTACTGTACAGGTTCCTGAGTCTCCTGGTATACACTCGTAACATTTCAGAGTGTAGGCTGGAAAAAACAAAAAAGTGGTTCATTCAAAATGTATTTTCTCCAACATTTAATAATTGAACACATTGACACTGAAGAACCGTTTATTTAATTATGAACACAAGTTAAAAACTGCAAACACAGAATGAGGATCAATACAGAATGTAGCTTTTCTCAATATAAAAATATACACAGACTATTAAAGAAAATGTAGTGAACTAAAGACTTTCCTTATGATTTAATTTGTTATTTAAACTAAGGAGGTGAAACTTGCCTTTATGGAGAAACACAATCCCAAAGATCAGCGTGAGGAGATGCATTTTAAGACGTCAGGAACCAACAGAACTTCAGTTTGATCTGTTGCAGCTATAAGTAGTTCTCCTGAGAAGGTTGTCACATGCAGACCACTCCTCCACCCTCCAGTAGGTGAAACGAAACTTAAAACAGCCTCATAAAAAACAGTTTTACAGGATGATTCTTACTGGTAGTTTTTTTATAGGGAACTTATCGGTAGTCTTGACTAAAGCACAGTGAGGTGTGTTGTAGCAAAAAGAACTATAACACAACTGTACAGTACATGCAAAGAAAGTCCTGCTTGCTGCAAGCCTCATACAATACAGGATAAAAACGATTCAGCTCATGCGCATGCAGTTAAGACCAACCCAGTGTTACACTTTTTAGTCTTTGGTGCGATCATCTGGATGAAAAGAAAAAAATAAATCAAATAAATAAATAAATAATACCAACAGACCCAGTGGGATGAGGAAAGGTTTCTTGATTGTGTCATCATTTCGTTGGAACTTAATTTCCATCCTGCAGCTACATAAGGAGGAAAGAAAATTATGGGTTTTATATTAGTGCAGTAAAAAAGAGCCGTTGTCCTGATTTTCTTTGCCAAAATTGCTCAGTTATAATTTAACTTTTGGTAGGAAATGTTACTATTACACTTCAGCACACGTTCAGCAACACAAACTTACCTCTGAGGAGAAGCAAACTGCGAAGAATGAAGAAGAACAAATGGATAAACATGTAAAATGGAAACATCTCGTGTCAAGGGAGGAAGAGGAAGATACATCAAAGCCTTATTCAGTATCAGACAGAAGAAGACAGGTTAACATAGTTAGAATCTCCATGGAAATTCACACATCAGTGTTGATATCTGTCTTTGTTCATTATATGCATACAATGATTACTGGGGTTTGGAAAACTGATGCAAAATCAGTGATAATTAAGTTTTGTGAGTCTTTAAATTGTTTCATGGGACTTCCAGCTTTGCTTCACCCTCCTGCAGCGGGCAAATCATAATCTTCACTTTTAGGACCATACTTTTATCTCGTGACCTAATTTACGTTCACATTCACTCATTTTGCAGTGAGCAACAATAAGCAAAACATCTGAGTCAAAAAAAAAAAAAAAGCAAAGTGCTACAGGAAAAAATGTTTTCATTTCATGACATGCAAGTGCAAATGTGGTGGCTTTTTCCGCCATCGAGGAACCACAGCGCTGAAAAGACCACACTTTTCTATTCACACAACTTTTGTTCTCTTGCAAGAGGAAGTGGGAAAGCTCAGAATAGTCGTCTGTTTAGCCACAGAAAAGCCTGTGATAATGATGATAATACAACATAGACGTACATTACCAATCTCTATCAATGATGCACCTTCGTTGTTGAACAAACAGTAAATATAACCTCACTGTGTCGTGATACCTTACTTTTTGAATTCAAAGAACATTAATCAATACTCCCTATTGAATATTTATCGTTTTATACAAATGCAATATAGAGGGTTGGAAAGAGAAAGAAAACACAGAAACACACACAAGCAGACATTTATTATTTCTAAATGTTTTTTAATCAACATCAAAAATCATTAAAAGATTAATTGAGCATTAAAAGGTTTTATCTTAGCATAAGATTAAAAGAGCTGTTATTAAAATGAAATTTGAAGTAAACATGCAAACACTAAACCAAAATCACAGACAGAAGGAGCAGGTTAATGATAGCTTTACCAAACGGCATCTTTATACTTTCAGTGCTAAACGTTCTTCTTTGTGACTCATCTGTTGAAAGGAGAAGCGTGTGAATGCATAAATGTCTCCAATAGTTAGGAGAACATGATGAAATTGATGAGCGGTGCCAGCAGGAGCAGAAGGCCAGCGGTTGTACTGGTGCCACTGTTGCAATAGTTACCCTGACAGCAACTAAATTCTCCCCCGATAGCTGATGAGATTAGTTCCGAGTCTGAACTTGAGCACACCTCCTTGGAGGCGCAGCCCTTCAGTCTCGTCATTACACCTCCTGCATTCACTGAGAGAAAGTTTTTTTTACATTAGATCTGTTTGAATCACTGAACGTTCCTGTGCGCAGGATAAATGTGTGAGTCACAGTTACCTGTTGCTGAGATGCAGTGGTCCTCATCCCCCTCACAGTTCACTGTTGAGGTGCATGATTGTCCATTGCAGCCAAAGCATTTTTTACCATTGGGAATGGTTTTGATGGGTTCTGGAACAGAAACGACTGTGTTTATTTTGTTTGGAGAGGGTTGACTGCAATGGACCCTTTAAAGTCCTTAGAACTTGATGATAGACAGTTTATACAGGGTGTTAATACTTTGTACACTTTAGTCTGTTTCTGTAATGTAACTGAAACCATTCTAAATACCAGCAGACTAAAGAAGTAGGTTACCAGGGGCTGGTTGGGTGTTGCAGAGGTCCGAGGTGCAACACTTGCTGGTGATTTTGGTTTTAACGAGTCCAAAGTTGAGTGAAACCGTGATACATTCTTCAGGCAAAGCACATCGTTTCTCATTCAGATCAGCTAGTATTGAATTACCTGAAATAACACAAATAATGTGTTTAAACTATGCATGCATGAAATAGTTTAAGAACAAAAATAATGTACTACAAAATAGCATACCTGAATATGAAATAACCCGCATTGTGCCACACTGATAATTTTGTGACGGACACTCCTTTACTGTACTTGTGCAGGTTCCTGAGAGTCCTGGTGTACACTCATTACATTTCAGAGTGTAGGCTGGAACAAACAAAAAAGTCTTACATTAAAAATCAATTTTCTTAAAATTTAACAATTGAACACATTAACACTGAAGAACCTCGAAACACAAGTTAAAAACTGCAAACACAGAATGAGGGTCAATACAAAGTGTAGCTTTTTTTTCTCAAAAAAAAAAAAATATATACACAGACTATTAAAGACAAACAACTAAAAGGAAAAACATAAATTATTCATTGTGGCATTGTGTCAGTCAAAATGTAGTAAGTTAAGGTCTTATCTTATGATTTAATTTATAATTCAAACTAAGGAGGTGAAACTTACCTTTATGGAGAAGCACAATCCCAAAGATCAGCGTGAGGAGATGCATTTTAAGACGTCAGGAACCAACAAAACTTCAGTTTGATGTGTTGCAGCTATAAGTAGTTCTCCTGAGAAGGTTGTCACATGCAGACCACTCCTCCACCCCCCAGTAGGTGAAATGAAATTTAAAACAGTCTCATGAATTGAAACTGTAAGGATGATTCTTAGTGGTAGTTTTTTTTATAGGCAACTTATTAGTAGTTTTGATGCACAGTGAAGTGTGTTGTAGCAAAAAAGAAGGTGCATATAAAACAACTGTACAGTACATGCAAAGAAAGTCAGACTTACTGCAGGACTCATACAATACAGAATAAAAACAATTCAGGTCATGCAGTCAGGGCCAACCCAGTGTTATACGTTTTAGTCTTTGGTGCGATCATCTGGATGAAAAAAAATACAAATTTTAATAAATAAATAATACCAACACACCCTGTGGGGTGATGAAAGGTTTCTTGGTTGCACCATTCGTTTCGTTGGAATTCAACTTCCATCCTTTAACCATGTAAGGAGGAAAGAAAGAGAAAACTCTTTCAACATCCCAACAAGTGACGACAAACACAGACTCTCCCTGATAATTATTGGTTTTATATTAGTGCAGCCGTTGTCCTGAGTTCTGTTTTTTCTTTGCCAAAATCATTCAGTTATAATTCGACTTTGGGTATGAAAATTCTATTTTTACTTAAAGTGCTGTGGAACATGAAACATGTAGTTCACAAACTTTAATTCTGGGATTTTTCAGGATCAGGGTGATGTTCAACTCTATAGAACCAGTCCAAATGTCACTATTATAGTTCACAGGTAGCCTGGTGAGATACTAGATAACAGCCACAAACTTACCTCTGAGGAGAAGCAAACTACAAAGAATGAGGAGAACAAACATACAAATGGATGAACATGTAAAATGGAAACATCTCATGTCAAGGGAAGAAGATACATCAAAGTCTTATTCAGTCATCAGACAGAAGAAGACAGGTTAACATAGCTAGAATCTCCATGGAAATTCACACATCAGTGTTGATATCTGTCTTTGTTCATTATATGCATACAAAGATTACTGGGGTTTAAAAAAAACTGATGCAAAATCGGTGTTAGAGTGTGGGCGCAGGTTTCCCAGCACCTTAGATCACATGGTTATTGCACAATACAAACTTTTAACACTGTATTCCAGAGGATATTACTATAGAGTGGACACTACACTTGTACTGTCTGAGAAGAGCAAACCAATCTGTGCGATGAAATGTAATGTGCAGTGTAAAAAACACATTTTGAATATTTTACCTTTTTCTTTTAATTCTGAGCAGCTGACGATTACTGTTAATGCTTGTTTTAATAAAACTAACAATGATCTCAGGGCAGGTTGTTTTTTTCCTTTACAAAACATGTGTGAACCTGTAAAAAAACAATTACAACTTCATTTAGTACAGAATGTTGTTTTCCTCAGACATGTGCACACACGTGTTTCCTTTGCCACACGTACACCACGCAGCTGCATCTGGTCAACAGTACCTGAGGGTAGGGATGGGCACCAACAAGCCTTTAACTGACAAAGTTTACAGGAGGTGGTGTCGTCCTGTAATAAACAATTTCCCTCTGGGATTAGTTAGTTCACGGAACTTCCAGCTTTACTTCACCTTCCTGCAGAGAGCAAACCATAATCTTCACTTTTAGGACCATACTTTCTTCCCGTGACCTAATTTACATTTACATGCAGTTATTTGACAGTGAGCAACAATAAGTAAAACATCTAAGTCAAAAAGAAAAGATTCAAGCAAAGTGCTACAAGAAGAAATGTTTTCATTTCATGACATGCAAGTGCAAATCTGGGAGCTCATTCCACAACGCAACCACAGCGCTGAAAAGACCCCACTCATCTATTCACACAACTTCTGTTCTCTTGCAAGAGGAAGTGGGAAAGCTCAGAACTTCTCAAACAGTCGTCTATTTAGCCACAGAAAAGCCTGTCTTAGCATCATGTGACTTATTGGGCTATGTTGAATAAAGATGTCTTTTGTTAGTGCCCCGTGAAATTTATATAGAAATGATTTAAAAAATTCAAACTCAGAAACTAAACCTGATGTTAGGAATAAAAGTCAAACATCAAAAATACAAAAGTCAGACAACAACTTTGACCTCTGTTCTACAACGTTTTACATCTCAATTCATTATTAATAGGATGTCCTAATAACTCCTTTAAAGGTCCACTGGGATTTGTCAATCTCAATATTCTGACCTCAATCCTTTATCTTTTGTTCTCATCATCAAGTGTTATTGTCTAACTCACTGCAAGTTGGCTGCTGGGAAAACTGCAAATATTAACACTGGCTCCCAATACATGTTCGATGTTGTATTTGATTTAGAAATGTCTAAAATTATATAATGTTATCAAACATTATATTTTAGAGGTAAATCGTACAGAACGGGGCTGTAGTTCTAATGAAATAAATATCATTTCTACTACATTTGTTTCTGTGTGGTCCACCTGGAAAACATCTAGTTTACTGTACAAAGGAGTTAAGGTACCTGCTTGTGCAGACTGGCGGACATTTTAAAGTTTCTGAGCCATTTTGTGTGGTCGAGGTCAAAGTCTCAGATCTTTGTCCTTGTTTTTCCTGACACACCTCTTCTCCTCTCTGCTTTACTCTGCTCTCTTCAGTCAGTTATTGCTGTGGAGTCTGGAGGGAAAATGAGGCAGGAACTATTTCAGGTAAATGATAGAAATGATAAATGACAAAAGAAACTAATGAAAACTGACCAGGATACAGCTGAGGTGTGTGATGCAGGTTGAATACTTAACGCTAGTGATGACACTGTTCTATGGTGAAGTACATGACCTCAGATCAGACTAGCTACGCTTCTATATCGATGGATTTAAAAATACACCATTCTTTTTTAAAGATTTATTTTAATCGAAAAATGTGTTTGGATTGAGATTTATTTTTCAATTCTCAGGTGTTAAAAACTATTTAAAGAATCTACTCTAGAATCACACGCTTTGCAAAAATAACCATGACGGACCGACGATCAAAGAGAAAAGCTGAAAGCTCAGGTAAGAAAATTATATCTATTAAATCAATTAAATCTAGTTCTTAAATCTCAGTGGAATAAGACATTAAAATCTATCTATGGCTGCTGTTCATTGGCTTTGATTAATGCTGAACTTTGTTTTATTGCTTAATGGCCACCAGAGGATTACAGCTGTAATCCAGTCGTAACCGTCTGTATAAAAATATTACTAATAAATAATTGACAGGTTTCAAATCAAAGCTCTACATCCATTAAAATAACAATGAATCAGTAACTGAACTGTTGGTTGAAGGTCTGTTTTATTCAGCTATGAATGTATCACTGTTGAATTAGCTTCATTCTCATCAGTGTTGTCATTAGTATTTCCAACTCCTCAAGTGGATTAATATGAATTTACACAAAGGTCAAGTGCAGAATAACTTTTTAACCCTGTAAACACACAGAGCAGCATCTGATTTAGTTTAAATGAATGGGATCAAATTTCAATTTACCCTTAAGCAAAGAGCAAATAATTGCTGTACTGAAGTAAATATAAAATTAGAATACCGTGAACCACGGCTCATAGCTGTGTTATATTGTTAAGCAACTTGTACCTAATGGCCGTTGGAATTATTAATTGTTAATAATTAATGACCAGAGGAAAAGAGAATTTCAGGTAACATCCCATTGGTTCAGGTGAATGGACCTGTCAGTATGAATTGTCTAACTTGTTTAAAGCATTAAACCTCTAGAAGCCCAATGGATTTGAGAAATCTAGGAAAAGATACACAGAGAGGAAACAAAGAAATATGTTTATAGAGAAATGAGGCTGTGAGGGTTTAATTAATGTAGTTAATTTACATAAGGAAATAGTTTAAAGGAAGAGCTGAAGACTCAAACACAGATACTGTGTCAAACTGTTCTGCTGCTGCTGTGGTTCAATAGTAAATGTTATTAGATCATCACATCAATTCAATCAATGTGCAAGTTAGATCTATAAAATACTTTTTCATGTATATGACTATGGTTGGCTTAAATCTTTTGGTTTAACCAGACTAACAATGACAACTCAACTCCTAATGAACCGCTCTAAATGGTCCAGCTTTAATGGATGATTTGTGTGTTTCTGTACTCTTAAAAACAGCTGATCTGCAGTCCCCGAAGCGACGGGGCAGCTTTGGATTCCTGCCACCTGACAGTGAGTTGAATTTAAGATCTCTGAAACATCTCCTGTCTGAACAGAACTGAACAGAATTTAGTTTACGGTGCTCAAAGCGCTGATGAACTTCACTTCAGAGAACTGTTTGTTAATATATTCTTGGACTAAAGGTGGTCATGATTGTTTGTATCTGACTTAATATTTAATTTCAGTGTCAGAGCTGAGGATCGTTCTGCTCGGCAACAGCTGGTCTGAGAGGAGTTCAGTGGGGAACTTCATACTGGGAGAGACCAAGTTCAACACTGAGCAAAAACCAGGGTTCCTGACAGTCAGAGGACAGTTGAAAGATAAAGAAATAGTTCTCATAAACACACCAAATCTGCTGCTTTCTGTCACCTCTAGACGTATCACTAAACATGTAGAACACTGTGTGAGTCTCTCTGCTCCTGGACCTCATGTGTTCCTGCTGGTTCTACAACCCGAAGACTTCACAGAGGAACAGAAACTAAGGCTCTGCAGAGTCCTTCAATATTTTAGTGATGGAGCATTTGATCGTTGTCTGGTACTAATATCACCACCCAGAAGGAAGTGTTCAGATTTCATGCAAAAGTATATTCAGCACCCACCCTTAAAAGACATGATCAGAATATGTAAATACAGATATTTGTGGCAGAAGAACATCGACTGTTCCGAGCTGTTAACACGTTTGGGTCAAATTGTAAGAGAGAACATTGGAGAACATCTCACCTGTGATGTGCCTGAAAAACCAGAATCATCTGGTTCAACCATAGCACCAGTGTCTGAATCTATCAAACCAGCTTTAAACCTTGTTCTGTTTGGTGGAAGAAGAGCATTGAAGACTTCAGCAGCCAAGAACATTTTAGGTCAGACAGAGCTTCATTCAGTCTCCAACTCATCAGAGTGTGTTAAGAATCAGGGAGAGGTGTGTGGACGTCGGGTTTCCCTGGTGGAGCTGCCTGCCTTGTATGGAAAACCTCAGGAGACAGTGATGGAGGAATCATTCAGGTGTATCTCCCTCTGTGATCCTGAGGGGGTCCATGCCTTCATCCTGGTCCTACCTGTGGGTCCCCTCACTGATGAAGACAAGGGAGAGTTAGAGACCATCCAGAACACATTCAGCTCTCGAGTTAATGACTTCACCATGATTCTGTTCACTGTGGAGTCAGATCCTACAGATCCAGCTGTTGTTAACTTTGTAAGAAGAGACAGAGACATCCAGGAGCTCTGTCAGAGCTGTGGAGGAAGATATGCTGTTGTCAACATCAAGGACAGGAAGCAGATCTCTGAGCTGTTGGACACTGTGGAGGAGATGAGACTTGACAAGGACAAACCGTGCTGCTACACAACTCAAACATATGCATATGGTAAACAGGATACGATCTTACAACTACAGAAACGTGTCACCACACTACAGGATGAACTTAAGCACCAAAAAACAAAGAGCAGGGTTGGTAAGTAAATAATTAATATAATGAAACCTGTAATTCTTCTCTACCTCCTGTCACCTGTCTGTGGTTTGGGTTTACAGTTTATCAAACATGAGCACTTATGTGAGACACCCACAGCTGATACAAGTTTCCTGCATTTATGATATCTGTCGATTCTGAAAGAAAAAAATCAATTGTTCTTGTAGCACTCCAGCAAGATTTCCTTTTGTTTGTCGTCTGTTCGATTTCACCACTTTTACCACAGAAATGTTTGCTACATTCATAATTATTAGGCCCCTATTAAAATCTCTCTATCACTCACATTGAAACCATTAAATTCATTAAAAACTATTAAAACCACATTATAATTTGTGGTTCAGCAATTTCATTTTGGATTCCTATTCACATGATCATATCTGTCTGTTACCTTTGAAAAGAGACCAGATACATGGATAAAATTTTTACGATTCAAGAACAGAAACCATTTTTTTTATCTTCATGCCATAAGAGCAGGTGCTGGTAAAAGAAAATATTAATGATCAACGTTTAAGGCAACTCTATGCCCTTTTATTTCACAGGTGATGAAGAGGAACAGAGTCCAGAGAGTCTCAGGATTGTGCTGATAGGAAAGACTGGCAGTGGAAAGAGTTCTTCAGGAAACACTATTCTAGGAAGAAAAGAGTTTAAAGCCAAATCCAGTCAAACATCAGTCACCAAGAGTTGTCAGAAGGCTCAGAGTGAAGTTAACGGTCGTCGTGTTGCTGTGGTCGACACTCCTGGTCTGTTTGACACTAATCTGACTAATGAAGAAGTTAATGATGAGTTGGCAAAATGTGTCAGTCTTCTGGCTCCAGGACCACATGTCTTCCTGTTGGTGTTGGAAATTGGCAGATTCACACCAGAGGAGAAGAAGACGTTAAAACTAATCAAGAAATTCTTTGGGAAGAATTCAGAGAAGTTCACCATCATACTCTTAACTGGAGGAGATAAACTGGAGGAAGATGAACAGCCCATCGAGGATTATATCAGAGAAGACTGTGATGACTCCTTTAAGAAGTTGATCAGTGACTGTGGAGGAAGATACCATGTGTTTAATAACTATGATAAAACCAACCGCACACAAGTCAGTGAGTTGATAACAAAGATCGACACCATGGTGAAGGAAAATGACAGCAGCTGCTTCAGCAACAAGATGCTGCAAGAGGCAGAAGCAGCAATAAAGAAGCAAATGGAGAAAATCCTGAAAGAGAAAGAAGAAGAAATGAAGAGAGAGAGAGAAGAACTGGAAAGAAAACACAAGAAAGAACAGGAATCCATGAAAAGAAGAATGGAAGAACAGAGAACACAAATCGAAGAGGAGAAAAAACTGAGAACACAACAACTCAAAGAAATGGAAGAAAACATCAACAAGGAGCGTGAACAGAGAAAGAAAGAACAGGACAAGAGAGAAGAAGAAGACAGGAAAAGGGAAGAACAGGAAAAACGAGAAAGACAGGAGTGGGAAGAAAAACTAGATGTTTTAGAGAAAAAGATCAAATCAGAAACAAAGGAAAAAGAAACAATTGATAGAAAACTGGAGGAGAGTAGAAAAGAGATGAAAGAAAAACGAGAGGCCTGGGAGAAAGAACGAAAGGAGTGGTGGGAGAAACGGAAACAAGAAAACGAACGGAGGCGACAGGAGGAGCAAAGAAAAATTCTAAAACTTGAAGAAAAGTACGAGCAGGAAAGAGAAAAGTATGAAAACAAAAGAAAAGAGGAAGAAGTTATCAGAAAGAAACAGGAGGAAGAAGAGAAAAAGCTATTAGAGAAAAACTATGTGGAAAAAATGGATGGCATGAAGAAGACGTATGAAGAAGAGGCCAGAAAACAAGCTGAAGAAGTCACTGAGTATAAAAGCAAATACCATCAGTTAACATCATGGGTAAATGAACGAGCTCAGGAACTCGGATTAAAGACAGAAAAATGTCTCATCATGTAACAACGTTCCTCACTCCACATTACTGTGAAATCAACCTGAGCATCAACCCGGTCATACAGAAGTATATCGATCAATATTGTTGAGCTGCAGAAGCTTGTGATTCAATTCAAGATTGAATCAAAAAACTGTCTTAATCCCAGAGGGAAATTGTTTTTCCTTCGTTACAGTTGCTCTCGAATCAGACAGAAAGAAATGGAATAATAAGGTCAATAAATGTAGTCCAGCGTTGAAGGACTACAGATATATGACGAGAAATTACAGAGGAGGGAGGAATTGTAAAGATTGATGGTCACAGGAAGAAAGGACCTCCTGTGGTTCTCTGTGGCTCTTAATGTTAATAAGTCTTTGGCTGAACGTGCTCCTCTGTCCAGCAGCACACTGTGCAGTGGGTGGGAGGAATTGTCCAGGACTGAGATGATTTGGACAGCGTCCTCCTCTCAGCTTCAACATGTAGAGGGTCCAGCTCCACCCCAGAACAGAGCCAGCCCTCCGAGAGATTCAGTGACTTGAGAATCTTCTAATATCCATCTCCTCAGTTGACCTTCTGGTGGATTTGCTTGGAGTGTTCTTTTGTCTTCGGTGTTAGTTTTTGTCGGATTAAGTATCAGGACACTGATTCAGAACTAACTAGACGCCTCAGATATCTGTGTGTTCACTGCGGTCAGATGATCTCATTCAACTGTGTGATTACTTTAACCAACTCTCTCTACCAGTGATTTTAGTCACTTCAGTTACTTTAAGTTTTTTTAAAGTACATTTAAACATTAAATTTACTTTAATTATTCAAAGTTGTAAAAAAAAGGGGTGAAAGGTTTTGATACATATTTTACAAACCACAAAGACAAGATGAAGATATGTAAAATATGAATAAACCGGTATTTAGTTATTGGTTTAATATTATAGAACAGTATAATAACAGTATAAACAACAGTATTAGGTTGTCACCAAAATATTTTTTATCTTTTTTGTACAGAATTTTTTATTGACACATGAATAAAAAGGTTTTTACTGTGTTGTTTTTTTTAGTGGGTGGGTTCAAACAAAAGGTGCTATCTTCTAAGTTGTGTATCAGATCGAGACATAAACACCTGGAAATAAAAACTGAAATGATGATCTTTTGTCTCATCTTCATCTTTTGTGTCAAACACAAATGTTTTCCGTCTACAGCAAAAGTACTTCTAAAATACTTGGTGTGTGTCTACATTCACCAGATTCACAGTTCAAAGTTTTTTTTACATAATATGAAATATCATATAATTCTGATTTCAACCGTTCAAGGACAAACAAGAGCTCTGACATTGAAAATCCTAAAGTCAATCACAGTGAAATTTTTAAAAAACGATTTATTGAGAAGCTAATTAAGAAAAAATGCAGACATGTGATGTAAGTAAAACTGTAACGTGGACTTTTAGCTAACACTTAAAAAGAAGCTTTTTAAAACCAGTCACCTTCATCACAGGCACCTTTGAACAAGCTCAGATACAAAAGCTCATACAACAAAGATGAGTTTCAAAGGAAGCTGAAAAGGAAAATTAGAGCACAAGAGACAAGAGCAAAAGGTGGAGCAGAGACAGACCAGAGTGCATTATCGAAGAAACGACTTCAAAGGAAATATGAGCAGTGGAAATATCTGCAGTGACTTGTTGTTAACAAAGTGAACATGGATTAAAACCAACAGACTCACTCAGAGCAGGTTTTCAACACATCATATTCTGTTAATATGTCACGTCTCTGCTGCCTCACTCAGTTTTTTAAAACCGCACCTTTGATAAATAATATTTTAAACTCTCACTGTTCCCGAATGAAGGTTGGTGACTTATTGCGTGTCACCAAACACTGCACACAAAGGTAGAACCGTTTCCAGGGTGTGTGGGTAGAGCATGGTGAGCTTCCAGAACCATAAACGAATTAACCAGACTTTAGACCTGCAGTTTTATTCACCACCAATCATACCTGTGATTTAGTTCTCGGTCACATGAGTAGCTGAGTTTAGCCTGACATTAACACTTAGCCTTCATTCATTTTCAGATATTAAATCTTGGACAAAGTATTTATTCTGATAAAGCTGGGTTGATTTTTTTGGCCATTCTAAGATTCAAACTGAAAGTCTTCAGTTAACTTCCACCCTGCAGGTCAAAGGTCCGATTTATTTGAAGTTTTTTATTGCTACAGAGCAGAAGGAGTGAGCTCTAGATTAATATTCAACATCATGTTGTGTGAAATGTTAATTTGTCCAGTAAATACCTTACTTCACATCAGGTCACTTTATTTCTGCCACTTTTCCAGATGATACAGAAAAAACATCCTGCAAATAATCAACCTTGCTGTTAACTGTGAATATATCACAGACCAATTTTAATTTAGCTTGTTTGACTTATAATGTTGTTGTGGTGAGGTAGAATAAATAGCTGGTGCAGCACTGCTTTGCGTGTACTGTACCACACTAAACAAGATCCTCTCTAAACTCTTCTGGACCCGACCACAAACTACGTCATCTCAAATTCCTGCTTCTCGCACTTATTTAGGAACACTCACACGTTTTTTATTTATTTTAAAAACAAACTACTACTACTCAAATCACTTTGTAGGAATTGGTTGGTTGTGATTAAAAGACCCTCAGTGGTTTTGCAGCCGTATACAGCAATGACACATTACGACTGCACTTTACTTCTGATGGATTGTTTTTCTGGACACGACAGTCTGGGTAAAAACATTGCTGCTGTCCTAAAAGCTCCTTAAAGAAAAGGTTATCAATTTATTAAGTGTGTCTTAAAACATCAAGATTGAAATGTGATTAACAAAACATTAAAATCATCTCTTGGAGTAAAGCGCTCCAGCTCCAGGACCTCAGTAATAAACATTTAGTACAACGATGACCTTGTAGAAGTGGAACTGGAAGCAGAGCTGTGTTAGATTGCATTTGATTGTACAGGTGTACCTAATAAAGTGGCAACTGAGTCACAGCAAACAATAAACTAACATCTCTGAGCTTTTAATGAGTTGACAAAAACGGGGAATTAATGAAACACCATAAAGAACAGAAAACAATGAAACACCATCCACGTCAGACGCTGGACTCCAACTGCTGCTTCTTCACTTTCACCCACAGTTTATCTGAAAGTTATGAGACGACACTTCAGATGACGTTATTCCGTCCAGTCAGTTTCCTTTTTGCTGACTCACCTTCTAACCTCCTCTGAGCCGTCACTCAGCTCTCAGCGAGTCAGCTGTTGCTGTCAACCTTTTTATTTTTAATTTAACTAAATGGAAAATGGTAAAGTGCCAACGTCTGGTGAGTAAAATCAAGACAAATGCAAAAAAAAAAAAAATATATATATATATATATATTGTAATTTTACAAAGACAAAAGTTCAGCTCACAGGACTGTTGTACTTTACAATGTGTACAGTATATAAATTCTAGATCCTTTGGTTTAAACAGTTCTTGTGTTGTGTTCAGGCCTGTGGTCGAGTGACTGCTCAGCTGATTTAACAAATACACAGTCTGACTGACAGTTAGTTTAAGAAAGCAGCACCAGCATCAGGTAAGTGCACCGTGTTTACATGTCCGATGAGAAAAGACACATGTTAAACTCTCTTCTAAATGTCTGATGATGTTTTTGTTCAGAAACAAAACATTTAATCAGTTTATTTATTTAAAAATCACATTGAAATAATTTAAGTTCTCTTGAGCTACGCTACTTGTTCAGGTTACAGCCAATAAAAATCAGAGCACCAGCGTCCAGAGTCCAAACCAAAGGTCAACGAGGAAACGAACGCTTGAAATAATCTGATCTTAATTATCTTCATCTCAATGTGACTACATAAAATCAATAACCAATACCAGACCAATAACTACTACTACTACTTCAACTGTTTCAGTAGGTTCATTTAAAGTGAAGTTTGTATTTAACTTAATTGTTTGGTTTACTTTCACTAGTCAACAAGTAAACACGATTATCAGCAAACTACAGCCAATATACTAAATAAGTAAACACAGTATGTTCAGACAAAACATGTTCAGACAAACACAAATGTGCTCCAGCAGTGCTCAGGCCAGTCAAACTTTACTTTGATCAGTATCTTAGCTGAGAATCCACAGTAAACACATCTTCTTTTACCAATCAGCAGTTAAGGAGTTTATTCTGTTTTGTATTCATTTTTATTTTGCAATAGGAAAAACTAAATGTAATTAGGCCACGATAGAGAGATATAGAGAGATGACACTGTCACTGCCAGCAAATGGCAAAATGCACACTGCAAACCCTGTTTTTGAAATGTAGGCCACTGAAGCCACAGTAGTTATTGTCATGAGAAGGTGAATTATAAATTCATTGCTGTTTCTTTGTATTAGATGATGAGCAACCATGAAGCGTAACAACAGCTGTGAAATCCTGCGACCGGACTGTGAGTCAACAGCTGATGAATAAAAACACGTACAAAACATTTGGATGAAAGTTAAAAGTGTTGAACGTCACATTTGTTTTAATCTATTGAAGCTTCAACTCTTTTCTGAGCGGTTATATGAAAATAGTGATTTAACTTAAATCATAACTTTATGTTTTCCAGTGTCTGAGCTGCGGGTCGTTCTTCTGGGGAACAGCTGGTCTGAGAGGAGTTCAGTGGGGAACTTCATGCTGGGAGAGACCACGTTCAGCACTGAGGAAGAACCCGACCACTGCCTGAGAGTCAGCGGACGCCTGAAAGAGAAAAACATTGTTGTCATCAACACCCCAGATCTGCTGCTTCCCAACATCTCCCAATACAGACTCATACAAGAAGTAGAACACTTTGTGCAGCTCTCTGATCCTGGACCTCATGTGTTCCTGCTGGTTCTACGACCCGAAGACTTTACCGAGGAACAGAAACTGAGGCTCTGCAGAGTCCTTGAACTCTTTAGTGACAGATCCTTTGATCACTCACTGGTTTTAATATCAACAGCAGAAGAGAAGAGTACAGATGTCAGAGAAACCTACATGAAGGATCCTCCTTTAAAAGACATGATCAGAATCTGTAAAGACCATTTTTTATGGAAGACGACGGAACCTTCACGGTTACTGGAAAGCTTGGAACAACTTGTGACGGGTAACGGAGGAGATCATCTGAGCTGTGAAGCATTTACAGATTCAGCAGGAGCCACCTCAGACACTAAAGTCACTGGTGAGTGAGTGATACTAAAGAATGTGTCCAATGAAACCATCAATTTAATGTAGTCATCACTGAGTCAGGGTTGAGGAACAAACCATCTGACCATTTTGTTATACTGCTTAATAAGAATATGTAGCACTAGCTTCATAAAAATCTATAATAATAATTAATAATTATATATTGAACTTCTCAACACATGATTATTTATTATTATTAATTTGAAATTAGTGTTTGGTTTATTTAGTTACACCTGATACCTCATCCTTCATCCTTCCTTTAGGTTTGTACTGTAGCACTGAGGAATTTAAAGGTTGTTTCCATCAATAATAAAGTACCAGTTGCTGTTTTGTTTAATACAGAGATAGTTTTTCATGATTTCTTTCTGTCGTGTTACAGAATCACTCAGAATTGTGCTCTTAGGAAAAAAAGACGGCAGAAAGACAAGTCTTGGAAATGTAATTGTTGGTTCTAAAAGCTTCACTATGCAAGAACCTTCTCTTAGTAAGAAATGTGTGGCAGCGAATGGGCGGTGGAGAGAAAAATCAGTAACAGTGGTTAAAGCCCCAAACATCTTCAGTCTGTCTGAGGAGACTGTGAAAGAGGAGATGAAGACGTGTGCGACTCTTTGTTCTCCTGGACCAAATGTTCTGCTGCTGCTAGTGAGACCCTCTTCATTCACAGAGAAGAAGAAAGAAAGACTGAAGCTGATCCTGAATTTGTTTGGTCCAGAATCTTTGAAACACTCAATGGTCATAACGACGGAGAAGGAGCACGAAAACCTGACTGTGAAACGTCTGATTAAAAAATGTGGAGGACGACGGTACGGCCTGTTTAAACATGATCGAAAACTGCTGATGAGGACGATTGAGAACATGGTACATGAAAACAAAGGAACCTTCCTCACCTTCACTGAAAACACTGTAAGACCAAATCCTGAACTGAGCACACCAGCTTTAAACCTAGTTCTGTGTGGGGGGACTGCAAAGACTTCAGCAGCCAAGACCATTTTAGGTCAGACAGAGCTTCATTCAGTCTCCAACTCATCAGAGTGTGTTAAGAATCAGGGAGAGGTGTGTGGACGTTGGGTTTCCCTGGTGGAGCTGCCTGCCTTGTATGGAAAACCTCAGGAGACAGTGATGGAGGAATCATTCAGGTGTATCTCCCTCTGTGATCCTGAGGGGGTCCATGCCTTCATCCTGGTCCTACCTGTGGGTCCCCTCACTGATGAAGACAAGGGAGAGTTAGAGACCATGCAGAACACATTCAGCTCTATAGTCAATGACTTCACCATGATTCTGTTCACTGTGGAGTCAGATCCTACAGATCCAGCTGTTGTTAAGTTTGTAAGAGAGAACAGAGACATCCAGGAGCTCTGTCAGAGCTGTGGAGGAAGATATGTTGTTGTCAACATCAAGGACAGGAAGCAGATCTCTGAGCTGTTGGACACTGTGGAGGAGATGAGTTCTAACAAGGACAAACCGTGCGGCTACACAACTCAAACATTTGTATATGGCTCTAAGATCTTACAACAACAGGAAAACATAATCAACCTCCAGGCTGAGCTTATGGATCTGAAAATAATGACAACTGGTGCTGGTAAGTATCTTAGATTTCTGAGATTTTAGATTTGCTGTGCAACACGAACATTTGTACAGAGGAAAGTCAAAAATCCCAAACTACCAACCAAATTCAAAATGTCACTCCTACCTGACACTAACATGAAGAAGAGCGTATTGTCTGGACTGTAGGAACCATTGACCTTTTACATAACTGTGGTAATTCTATGTTGCAGGTGATGAAAAAGAACAGAGTCCAGAGAGTCTCAGGATTGTGCTGCTAGGAAAGACTGGCTGTGGAAAGAGTTCTTCAGGAAACACTATTCTAGGAAGACAAGAGTTTAAAGCTGAATCCTTCCAAATATCAGTCACTAAACAATGTCAGAAAGCCCAGAGTGAAGTTAACGGTCGTCCTGTTGTTGTGGTCGACACGCCTGGTCTGTTTGACACTAGTCTGTCTCATGAAGAAGTTAATGAAGAGATAGTTAAATGTATCAGTCTTCTGGCTCCAGGACCACATGTCTTCCTGTTGGTGTTAGAAATCGGTCGACTCACTCAAGAGGAGAAGGAAACTTTAAAACTCATCAAGAAAGTGTTTGGGAAGAATTCAGAAATGTTCACCATCATACTTTTCACCAGAGGAGATTCACTGGAGCACCATTCACAGCCTGTAGAGGAATACATAGACAAGGGATGTGATGAATATTTTAAGAATCTAATTGCAGACTGTGGAGGAAGATACCATGTGTTTAATAACTACGATAAAGAAAATCATGTGCAGGTTACTGAGCTGATCCATAAGATCGACACCATGGTGAAGGAAAATGGAGGCAGCTGCTACACTAATGAGATGCTGCAGGAGGCTGAAGCTGCGATACAGAAGAAAGTGAAGGAGATCATGAAAGGAAAGGAAGACGTGATAAAGAGGGAGCTGGAGGAACTTCGCAAACAACATGAAAATGAAACTGAACAAATGATGAAAAGAATGGAAGATAACGGAGAAAAGGAACAAGAGAAAGACAGAGAGAAACAGCTCGAAGGAATGAAAGAGAGAATTAACAAGGAGACGGAGAGGAAAACGAAAAAACAAGAAAAGATAGAAGAGGAGGATCAGAAGAAGATACGACAGGAAGAAAGTCATCACAGAGAGTGGGAGAAAAGGCTCCAGGGGTTGCAGGAAAAAATCAATTCTGCATCAGACGATGAAAAAAGAAGTGAATTAGAGCAGATTAAAGAAAACGTGACGAAAGAACAAGAAGTCTGGAAAAAGAAGCAAGCTGAACGATGGCAAACACGCAACAGAGAAACAGAACACGAGCTAAAGAGGGTTCAATCTAGACTGAAGAAGCTCCAGATGGAATACGAGCAGCAGAGAGAAAAGTGTGAAACCCAAAGAAGAAAAGAAGAACGAACCCGAAGAGAACAGCTGGAGACGGAAAGAAGAGAGCTCGAGGGAAAATACACCAAGAAAAAGGACGACGTGATGAAGAAGCACGAAGAGGAGGCCAGAAGACAAGCGGAGGAGCTCAACGACTTCAGGCAGAAATACATCAGGAACTTTGCAGGACTGATGGAGGAACACATGGAGGAGAAGAAGAAACTGATGCAAACGCACGACGAGGACGTGGAAGAGAGAGAGAAGGAGCACAGCAGAGAGTACAGGCTGCTGGGAGATCTGTCCAGTTTCAAAGAAACCAAGTTAAAGGAAGAACTCAGAGAAAAAGAACAACAGCACCTCCGAGACATGGAGAACCTGAAGAAAGCACAAGAGCAGGAACTGGATGCTTTAAAAGAGCAATACAAGAACAAATGTGTCATCCTGTGATTTGTCTTCCTGTCTCATTATAACACTGGAAAAAGACTCTGGACGTTAGTTTGTTTGTGTTTCCTTCACTTGATAAAACAGTTCATTAACTTTATTATTGGCTCTTTAACAAATCACAAAACTGGTCGTTGAATTTAAAGTGTTCATTTGTTTTGTTTATTGCAGAGAGTTTGGACATTTGGCCAATTCACATACTTTCTTGTAGATACTGACTCTTTCTTGAATTTAAATGCAGAAAGGATTTTTATAAACGTGATTAGAAATGACGTTTTGTTCATAGCTCAGGTTTCCTGAAAGACAGAAACACGATCCAGCATCAGAGGTTCAGGGTGTCAGTGCATGTCTAAAAGCAGCTTAAATCACATTTGTACCTAAAAAAACAACTAAAGTATGACTCCAAGTGCTGATGAAGGCTTTAAGAGACGTGACTGACAGCTAAAAAAACGGGTAAGTCGGCGTTGATGAGATCCTTTGTCAAATATTCCAACATTCCTTGTTCTTACAAATATCCCGTTCCATGTTAGACAGTTGTATAAATAAATAAACTGCTTTGTCTACTTGTTGTCAGTCCACAGTTTACACACCACTCATAAAACATAATCTGTAAAATGTTTAAGATTTGGCGCCATCACGTGGTGAGATTGCAGAATGCAACACCACTCACACACCACTCCTCATTTCCAAGTGTAAAGGAGCCTAAAGTGTCTGTGAGGTGTCACATCGTAGAAATCAGTGAAGTGATGAAGTTACTTTAGATGGTTTATGTTCCCACGTCCTGCGCTGAGCTGTAGTGGACTGAAGAGGCTCCATCAGGGGCTGGTTTCCTCAGTGGTGTCCTTCTCTACAGCCTTCATCACTAGAGAGGTGAGGTTGACAGAGGTTTATTAGCTGTGTTTTCTAAACCATCTCTGCAAGAAAAGGTGATTTGTGTTTGTATTTATCCGTGTTGTTTAGAAAGAAACGACAAATGAGTGAAACTGGGAAGTTTCAAGTGAAACTCTACCAGTTTTCAACAGTTAGTCAATAATCAACATTTAAAGCAAAGAAACACTCCATGTAACAAACAGTAAAGTTATTCAAGTTAGCAAATCACCTCTTTCTTCCCTTATCAATGTCTGTCTGCAGACAGCTGGACACAAAGAGGGATCTGTTTGCAGCAGAATAATAACTAGATGGCGCCGCTGTCACAACAGAGAAGACCCATAAAATTTAATTAATAAATAACAACACATTTCAGTCATATTTACTCTCAGTTAAGTTGTAACTGTAGGCTGCTTCTAACTCAATAGCTGTTTTTATAAATAAGAATAAATATATATATAACACATTGTCATATTGAAGCTGGAATTTTTAAAGAGAAGTAGCTCAGTCGCATTAGATGCTCTTTTATTCTGTAAATCTGTTTAGATCAGTAGATCTGTGTTAAAGCATCATCCAAAATCAATCTGAACCTGGGGGAGCTCAGAGCAACACACCTCATAAAGATCACGTCTCCATGGGAAACAGACTCGCAATCATACAGGTTAAATCTACAAAACATTTGAAGTCAAAGAGAAATCCTTAATTTCAGAGAAGTCTGCACACAGAGCTTTATCCTGTAAGAGTGTAACCAGAGGGAAGGCAGACGATAAAGAAAACTCAGCCATTTATCTATCGTGAACAACTTAATATTATTTTCTGTTTAGGTTTTTAAAATACAGCACGTGGTCCTCACTTACTGATGCTTCCAGCAGGGTGATACTATGGCAGCTGCAGCACTTGGTGAGTCAAGTCAGTCTGGATTAAAGTCAAAACAACATAACGAAGGTTAGAGGGTTATTAACACATCTGTGGGATTGACCCAGGTCTTCTGGTTCCATGAACCTGACTCACCCAGCTAACTTGGGAAGGACCAAACCAAAACACAGTCTAGTTTCACAACAGAGTTTATCTGATGACTCGTGTTATCTGTAATCTAAAGAGAATTCCTGAGAGAATGATCACTTTGACACCTCATCACTGAAACTCAGACACAAGCAGTGTCTGTGATGATGATGATGATGGCTGGGAACGTAGTGGAAGAGTTATCCATACACTAAACGAGGACGACACGGGACATCTTACCTGAGCTGGACATTAAACACTGCTGCCACAGTGGAAAAACACCCAGCAGCAGCTGGGGGCCATGATTAAGTCCAAACCTGGACTTCAGACTTATAAACGACTGATAGAGATCATCCTACAGGGATCAGTGTCTGGTACAATAACTGCAACTGATCAGGGCTGATTAGCAAAGGAGCAGGGAGAACAGAGTAGCAGGGAGGATGAGTGCGAGCAGGAGCAGAGAAAAAACTGAGCTGCAGCTGAACCAGACAGCGACAAGCAACATTTCAAATTCACCATTTTATCCTAATATCATTTTATATTTATCTTTATTATTGTGTTTATACTGGTCAAATGTAGCCGCCTGCAAATTTGAAACAAGACCCTGTTTAAGTACGTTTTAATTCTCAGACTGTTCTTTGGGTTAGGGTTAATCCTTTGCACAATAATTCCTATATAAAACCTTCCCAGAATGAAATAATTAATAGACTGTAGAAGTGAGACTGACCTTTCTGTGTTGTGGAGACATTAATAGAAACTCCTGTTACGTGTATTAGTAACTGGTGAATACAGTTTGAGCAACAATCACAGAGCAACACGAACTTCATCCCTCAGAATGATCATACAGTTAAATCAACACCGCTTTCAAGCTTCCACCTTTAAAAGACTTGATCAGAATGTATAGATACAAATACCTGAAGCAAGAAAACCGAGAATATACAGAGCTGTTAACAAGCTTGGTCACACTGCAAAGGAGAACAATGGAGAGTATTCAGGAGAGTATTCAAGGTGTTATGTGTGATTTAGGTTTAATCATGTCACAAACGCATATCCTCACCAAACCAGATTTAAAACTAACTGTGTGTGGGAGGAGAGGAGCAGGAAAGACTAAGACAGTAGAGATCATGTTAGGTCAGACAGAGCTTCATTCAGTCTCCGACTCACTCACTTAGTTTTATTGTGTCTTTAAACATTTAATCCAACCCAGTGTTTCTCTGACATGAAGAGCTTCTCTTGTTAAAACCAACCTGACACAGGCCTCTGGACTTCACAGTATAAACCTCCAACCACCTTCTTGCTGTGTTTCCTGTTAATACATGAATTACTCCAGTCATTGAATTAAACATGTTACATCACAAAATGATGAATAGATTTCCAACAAAAACATGATCACAGTTGTACTTTAGTTGTATATAAATGTCTTTTTAAAAAACAGGGAGGGTTGAATGAACAGATATGAAATGATTCCATGATCTTCATAAAAACGTCCTGGTTCTGTTCTAGTTCTTCTCCTTCTGAACCACCTCTGTTCTCTTTCTTGGAGAATGTCACAGGTCACGTCCAGATTCTTATTTGAATCAAATAAACTTGGACAAAACAAATAAATGTCCAGTAGACATGAAGCATGAGTTCATGCAACAATCTAGATACTGATATTTCACACAGACGCTGGTTTTACGTGCCATGATGTTCAATATCAGAGTGTTTATATGTCAATAGCTGAAATAAATAATAATGAATCGTGTGTAGTACGTGTCACCCGGACCCTGTACGTTTGATTAACCCTTTCATGAATTATTAATGAGAACTTCAGTCAAAATGTTTTATTTCTCTCTAGGCATAAAAAAACTATTTAACAAACCAACAGCAGAAAATGATAAACTACCATATTCTATTACTTTTCAAAAATGTTGAATTTAGCCGCTGACTGATGAACGCTCCACTGACTCTGACCTGCATCTACAAGAGAACAGCTTTTCAATATCTGTCCACTGTAGTGACCACAATGTGTTTAACGTTTAAATGGGCTAAATACAAATTAAAATTTTTGTTAGTGTTTTTTTCCTCTGTGTATCTTATATAGATTTGACATGTTTCCATCTTTCAGTTGTAAATTGTATTCATTTCCGCTACTGGTCGCTGCTGTTTTGTGTTTTGTGTTCTGTTTTTGCACTGTCTTCTGACGTCTGTCTGCACTTTTTCTTTGTGTTCTTGCACTGTTTGCACTAGGTTGCACAGGATGCACTTTATGTGTTTTGCTAGGACAACTTAGCAGTCCTCAGCCCCATGTTTGTCTTGTTGCCGTTTTATGTAGCACCATGGTTCTGGAGAAACGTTGTCTCATTTCACTATGTACTGCTTCAGCTATATGTGGTTGGAATGACAATAAAGCTTCTTGACTTGACTTGACTAATTACTTCTTATTTTCTATACATCGTTATTTGGTATTAGTTTTTAATATAAGTTATAAATAATTAGTCCTAAGTAAATGTACTTTAAATATTGAACTGATTACTTCACTGTAATCATCATTTTAACACTGAAGTTGGTTAAGGTGAAATGATTTTGAGCTATTTTATGAACTTTAGGGTAAATCTGTATAAATCAACATTATTTTTATAACATGTCATAGAAACTTAGAATTTTAACCAGGATGATCATTTGAGTATTAAGATATAAAGAACTCTCATCACCTGGTTGTAACAACTCCTGGACTCACTGTCTGCATCACTGCAGAATCTCTTATGTCTCTGAAATAAGAACAAATGACAGAATAGAAAACACGAGGAACATATGAAACCTGACCTGACATAAGAAAACTGAATGTCAACTATTTAAAATATAACAGTTCATAATGAAATGACAAATACTCTCTGTTTCTGTTTGATTCATATCTGAATATGTTGTATTGATTCTTATTAACTCAGTTTTAATGGACTGAAGCACAAATTCATTAAAAGAGGTTTTATATCAAATGTCAACTAATAAACTAACAAACAAACAAACATCAGTTTCTATAGTGGACGATTCATGTTGGAACCTGTAAATTGTTCTTTAACTTGAGAATTATTGTATTTCCACTTTAATTATTTTTAAGCACCTCCCAGTTCTCTTCTTTCCTGTGTGTTGCTGCCTTTTCTCTGGTTTCTTTTACTTTCGTTTCTCTGCACGTTTCTGACGCCGTAAAAAAAGAGGTTTAATCAAAGTTCGGTGAGTAAATGACAGTAAACAGTAAAATACCGATGAATCTTGTAAATCCTGTGTCGTTAGTGTTGCTGGATCATTAAATCGATCATTATCAGGTAAAACTCAGAGGGACTAGATTTAGTTTGAAGCGGATCTGAATCCAACGTCCACGTTAAAAAATGGATTTTCTGATTCTCTGATGTTTAATATGAAACTCAGACTGAACAGTTCGTGTCTGTTCTGAGAAATGTTTGTCAACGTTTGAATTATTATTATTATTAAATGACCAACATTTAAATCCGTTATTTCAGATTCTTATGATACAGAACCAGGAAGTAGTTCAACGACTTCAATAACAGACACAGATTCAAATTCACTTTCCTCATATGAACAGTGAACTCCCAGCTGAGTTCCTGCTTTAATAAACTCTTTATTTCAGGACTTGTGTGAGTTTGGATTCAGCTGATCAGGAGCCACATGTTGGTTTGATGGTTGATGTTGAAAAGTGACGGACTTGGTCCAGTTCAGCTACAGACTGGACAAACTGGTTGAACTGGGAATGAATGACACAGTTTATTAGGACTTTTCTATCACTGCTACTGGTCATTTATAGATGCAGCTTGTTAGTAGTGATAAGATCAAATCCTCCATGTGGGAGACTGTGGTTCGACTGTAGTTGCTGTGGCCAACCTCCGGGGGGGGGGGGGGGGGGGGGGGGGGGTGTAAATAAATGTATACACAGAATTATCTTGTATTACTGAGCAATATCCAATATATATTTGATTAATTAGCGTGTAATTAAATTCATAAATGCAATTCCAATAATTGCCTAATTTTATGTTATTGTTATTATACAAAATGTTTTTTTAAATAGCATTATTATCATTATTAATATTATTATTATGTAGAACTCTCACTACAGTTTAGTGTAAATAAAGATTCTTCAGTAATAAATTCCCTGTTTTATTAAATCTTTATAAACCCTCTAAGTATAATTCAAACCTCCACATGTGAGATAATTCATTATTTTCACTTCTTCTTTTAGGTTGTTGAACCCAGCTCTTTGTCTCCAGTTGAATTAGTTTCTGATGTTTCCAGCAGTCACATTATGGCGACTGCAGCACCAGGTGAGTTCGGTCAGATTGATGATAGTTTTATTTTCGTACTGATGTTTTTAATATTGAAGGAACTGTTGTATTTAAACTGCAGCTCAGCTCATTTGTCTCTGTCTTTACAGATGAACACCCCCTGGAGCGAAGCAGGAGCTATGAAATTCTCCCACCTGAGAGTAAGTTTACCTGAACTGAATGTGAATTGTTCTGGTGTTAATTAAAATAGGCCGATCATTAGATAGATAGTGCCCTCTACTGTCTGTTGTACAGAGTGATGACTATTGGCAGGAAGGACTTCCTGTAAATAGACCTTGGTCTGTGCTAAACAAACATTTGTGAGAGACTTGAGCAGAATGTGAAATAATGAGATCTTTGGCACAGACATGTTAAATGTCTGCTACCTATAAAGTACAGTAATACTACAGCGCCAAACAGATATAGATATAGATAACAGTTGTAAAGCAACAAGAGCTCAGAGAGTTATTAAGATAAGATGATAAAGGTTTTCTTATTTTATCTTAATTACTCTCTAAGCTCTTGTTGCTTTACAACTGTTTATATCTGTTTGGTGCTGTAGCTTTGTGTTTTACTTGTTTTGTCAGTTTTCACATCACATTCGTCGTCTTGAACATCACTTCAGTTGATTTGCATCTTTTTTATCTTTTCCATATTCAGTTGACTATATTCTCAGATTCCACTGTTCAAAAGAGGAACCTGAACTTCAGTCTTTAATTCATCCTAAAGTGGAGGACAGGCGGACTCAGTCCAAAACTTTCTGTTCTTTGCTCTGCACACATTACACACAGACACATTTACAGTGTTGTAAAAAAGTATTTGCCCCCTTCCTGATTTTTTGTTTTCATGTTTTAATTGCCCCTAGACCTAATGTAATCAAGCATCTGGCAATTATTGTTTCACATTCCTGTGGAGGAATTTCACAAGACTTGTCGCTCACAATAATCTACAGACTTTCAGCATGAAAACATACAGGCACATTTTTGGAACTTCAAGGACCTGTTTTTAAGTCCCAAAAGGGAAAAATATGGGCACTTTAAGGTCATTCCACAGCATGTGGCATCATACTTAAAATAAAGCAGTCACTGATGTTAGATTCATGTACGCGGTCGATTCATTATAAATTATTTATATCTGCATGGAGAGAATGAGGAAAGAACACTGACTGAAACAATGGACAAATGATCCAGAGAAGCTGTTGAGGAGTTCTGGAACTGGAAGCTACAATTTAACTATACTATTAAATAGAACATATTTTACTACATCGTCTGAGTGTGAGAAGAATTGTTTTTCTGCAGTTAATGATACAGATGGAGCTCTGTCTGCAGTGCTGAGCCAGAAAGATAATTTCCTTATTCTGAGTTCCGACAGTATGTTGTTAGGTGCAGATGTACTTCTAATAGGCCTACATCACTCTGCAGAGTATAGGCTACTGTGTTGCTACCGAATATTATCATTATTAATGAGTATGAATAGTGATGCAGAGTGGTTTCTGAATCTAGTCGTCTCCCCTGAAAGCCACAGTCTAACACACACACTGATCAACCAACAAAGGCAGAAAATAAATCAACTTGTTTGCAGCTAATGACTGATCCAGTGTAGTAAGGTGGATGTGGAACTGAGTATATGCTGTGCTGACTGAAATAGAAGTAGGTATCCACTGTAAACCTCTGTAAACCCTGGACTGACTGCGTGTAATGCATCTAGAATCTGAGAATTTCATTTTTAAATTGTGAAAATATTAAAGTTTTTTTTACAATATTCTAATTTATTGAGGTGCACCTGTTTATACACACAAACACAGAAATACAAAAACAGTTCAAAAGGGTTCACAAACGTGTTTAAAGTTTACATACGTCATTCTGAGGTTATTGTCTACAATTAAAACTTAGTGTGTGTTAACAAGTTGTATAATTAGAACTAGGTGGTTCATCAGCTCATGTCATTGTTGATCTCACTTCCTTTCTCCTAAATTATGGTCACAATGGTCCTTTGATCAAAAAATACATTTTCATTCACTTTTTGATCCTTTGAATATCTGAAGAGCACCAACCCTGTACTGTATTTAGTGTAATAAGAAAACAAGTGGAGTATGTTGTATATTTGAGATGCTTCAGTTGATGAAAATAATATAATGCTAAAAAGAGAAAAGTGAGTTTTGTCCAAACTTTGACTAATACTATAGTTGATCTTTGACTGTTTTTCCTTTCAGTGTCTGAGCTGAGGGTTGTTCTGCTGGAAAACAGCTGGTCTAAGAGGAGAGAAGTGGGGAACCTCCTACTGAGACAGACTGTGTTTGATAAAGAACCAAACTGCTCTCAGAGAATCAGTGGAACACTGGAGAATAAAAAAATCTCTGTTATCAACACCCAAGATTTGTCATTTTCCAAAGTGGATGAACTGACAGAGTTTGTAAAACACTGTGTGAGTCAATCTGCTCCTGGACCTCATGTGTTTCTGTTGGTTCTACAGCCTGAAAACTTCACTGAAGAACACAAACAGACCCTTTGGAAAGTTCTTGAAAACTTCAGTGACCGATCATTTAATCATTCAGTGGTTCTGATTCTACCACACAGAGTGGAGAGTTCCTTTGAAAACTACATGGAAAACCCAGCATTAAAAGACCTGATCAGAAAATGTAGATACAGATACTTAAAGCAGAACAATCTTGATCATGAAGCACTACTAACACGTATGGGTCAAATTGTAAAAGAGAACAATGGACAATACGTTTGCTATGAACCATTTGAAGAAACAACTGAGGACACAACACCTACATCAACAGGTGATCATCAAAGTCCCAAACAAAGAAAAACACAGACTTCCATCATGTCTGCTGTTGCTGCTGGTAAGTCAAGAAACATTCTGAGAAGGAAATTAAAACTTATCTTCCACATAAACCTAAATTATTAAGCTCCAAATAAATGATGTAATCTTTTTACAGGACTGAATGAACAAGTAACTCCACAGTTTTCAGGGAGCCGCACCATGAGCTGCAGTCTGAGTGATGCTGGTAGGTACACACTAGTATCAAACAGTGAGAGAGTGACCACAGGTGCTTGGGGTGGTCAATGAGTTGTGTATAAAAATAAGCTGCAGGAGTTTTTGTTTGTATTTGAATTGTCTCTGTACATGTATTTTGTTTCATTTCTCTCTCTCTGATATTTTACAGTGTCTGCATTCAGAATTGTGCTATTGGGAAAAAGTGAGGACACGAAGAAAAGAATAGGTAAATTCATCATCCAAGATCGAGGTTTTCATAAACCTTGGCCTTTCTCCTCAATCAAGCACTGTGTGGCCACCTGTGGAGAGTGGGAAGGAAAACCAGTAACAGTAGTAAAAACTCCAAATATGTTCAGTCTGTCTGTGGAAGCAGTGAGAGAAGAGATGAAGAACTGTGTGACTCTTTGTTCTCCTGGACCAAATGTTCTGCTGCTGTTAGTGAAACCTTCTGATTTCACTGAGGAGAACAGAAAAACACTGAAGTTCATCCTGAGTTTGTTTGATCAAGATGCTTTTAAATACTCAATGGTCGTCATCACACATGAGGAGGATGAAACCAGTTTCTATGTTAAATGTCTCATTAGAGAATGTGAAGGAAGAAATTACAACATGTTTGAAAATGATCATAATCAGTTAATGAGGAAGATTGAGAACATTGTTCATGAAAATAAAGGGACCTTCCTCAAGTTGACCGAAGAGACAGAAAAAACTAAATCTGAACCCATCAAACCAGCTTTAAACCTGGTTCTGTGTGGTAGAAGAGGAGCAGGGAAGACTTCAGCAGCCAAGACCATTTTAGGTCGGACAGAGCTTCATTCAGTCTCCAACTCATCAGAGTGTGTTAAGAATCAGGGAGAGGTGTGTGGACGTTGGGTTTCCCTGGTGGAGCTGCCTGCCTTGTATGGAAAACCTCAGGAGACAGTGATGGAGGAATCATTCAGGTGTATCTCCCTCTGTGATCCTGAGGGGGTCCATGCCTTCATCCTGGTCCTACCTGTGGGTCCCCTCACTGATGAAGACAAGGGAGAGTTAGAGACCATCCAGAACACATTCAGCTCTATAGTCAATGACTTCACCATGATTCTGTTCACTGTGGAGTCAGATCCTACAGATCCAGCTGTTGTTAACTTTGTAAGAAGAGACAGAGACATCAAGGAGCTCTGTCAGAGCTGTGGAGGAAGATATGTTGTTGTCAACATCAAGGACAGGAAGCAGATCTCTGAACTACTGGACACTGTGGAAAGAATGAGTCAAGGATCCAAATGCTTCACAATGGTCATGTTTACCAAGGCTCAGATCAAAAAGGTTTTAGAGCAGGGAAACATTATTGCAAAACTTTATACTGAAGTGAAGAGTCTAAAATATAAACATGAGACAGAAACTGAAGACAAAAGACTAAACAGAGATAGTCTCAGGATGGTGCTACTTGGGCGAACTGGCAGTGGGAAGAGTGCAACTGGAAACACCATTCTAGAGAAAGAACATTTTACATCTAAAGCCTGCTCAAAATTTGTGACCAAGTTTTGCAAAAAAGCACAAGAAAATATTGATGGACAACGTGTTGTTGTGGTCGACACCCCCGGCTTATTTGACACGAGTCTGTCAAATGATTTAGTTCAACAGGAGCTTGTGAAATGTGTCAGCATGTTGTCTCCTGGACCTCATGTGATCTTATTGGTGCTGCCGATTGGTCGATTTACACAGGAAGAAAAAGATTCTGTGGAACTGATCAAAAAGTACTTTGGCAAAGATTCAAGAAATTACATGATGATTATATTTACAAGAGGAGATGATCTCAAAAACCAAACAATTGAGAATTACATAAAAGACTCAGATGATTTTGTCAAAAAATTGATAAATGACTGTGGAGGAAGATACCAGGTCTTCAACAATAAGAATAAAACAGATCGCACACAAGTCAGAGAGCTACTGACAAAGTCCAACAACATGGTGAAGGAAAATGGAGGAAGCTGCTACACCAGCAAGATGTTCGAAGAAGCAGAGGCAGCAATACAGAAGGAAGTAGAGAAGATCCTGAAGGAGAAGGAAGAAGAGATGAAGAGGAAGGAAGAGCAATTAAAAATAAAACACGAGGAAGAAATGGAAGCAATGAAAGAAAGGATGAAAGAAGAGAGAGCAAGAGTTGAACAAGAGAGAAAAGAGAAAGAAAAACAACTGGAAGAAATGAAAGAACACATGAACAGAGAGCGTGAGGAGAGAAGGAAAGAACAGGAAACGAGAAACGAAGAGGAGAGGAGGAAGAAACAACAGGAGGAAAGTCAACAACAGGAGTGGGAACAAAAACTGGAAGATCTGGAGAAGAAAATCCATTCAGAATTAGAAAAAAATAAAACTATTACGAGAGAGCTGGAGCAGAGTAGAGAAGAGATGAGGAAGCAGAGAGAGGTCTGGGAGAAGGAGAGAAACGAGTGGTGGGATAAACGATACAGAGAAAATGAACAGAGACGACAGGAGGAGCAAAAAAGACTGAACGAGCTGCAAGAAGAATACGAGCAGGAAAGAGAAAGATGTGAAAAGAAAAGAAAAGAACAAGATCGACGGAAAAAAGAAGACGAGGAGAAGGAGAGGCAAGAGTTAGAGGAGAATCACAAGAAGAAAATGGAGGACATGAAGAAGAGATATGAAGAGGAGGCCAGAAAACAAGCTGAGGACATTAGAGAGTTCAAAGACAAACTGAAAGTGAGGCAAAGGCAGGAGGCCGAGGGGAAACTGTGGGATGAGCTCTTAGACCAGAAAGAACAACGACACAGAAGAGAAATGGACGAACAGAAGAAAAAGTATGAAGAGGAAATAAAGGAGCTGAAACAGAAATATCAGCACTTGTATCATATCATGAACTCCTGACCTCCTGATCTCCTGATCTCCTGATCTCCTGATCTCCTGATCTCCTGATCTCCTGATCTCCCGCTGACTGAACCGACTCACTGGCTCAGTTTTATTGTGTCTATAAACATTTAATCCAACCCAGTGTTTCTCTAACATTCAATTTTCAATTCAATTCAATTCAATTTTATTTGTAGAGCGCTTTTTACAATTGACATTGTCACAAAGCAGCTTTACACAACCAAACAACAGTACATGAACAGTGAATGCGTAAGAATCATAATAATCAGATTGTCCCTTATGAGCAAGCCGAGGGCAACGGTGGCATATAAACCTCCAACCACCTTCTTGCTGTGTTTCCTGTTAATACATGAATTACTCCAGTCATTGAATTAAACATGTTACATCACAAAATGATGAATAGATTTCCAACAAAAACATGATCACAGTTGTTCTTTAGTTGCACATAAATGTCTTTTTAAAAAACAGGGAGGGTTGAATGAACAGATATGAAATGATTCCATGATCTTCATAAAAACGTCCTGGTTCTGTTCTAGTTCTTCGCCTTCTGAACCACCTCTGTTCTCTTTCTTGGAGAATCTCACAGGTCACGTCCAGATTCTTATTTGAATCAAATAAACTTAGACAAAACAAAAAAATGTCCAGTAGACATGAAGCTGAGTTCATGCAACAATCTACATACTGATATTTCACACAGACGCTGGTTTTACATGTCATGATGTTCATTATCAGAGTGTTTCTATGTCAATAGTTGAAATAATAATGGGTCATGTGTAGTATGTGTCACCTGGACTCTCTAACTTTGATTAACCCTTTCATGAATTATTAAGTCAAGATGTTTTTTCCTGAGTGTTTTTATTTCTCTCTAGGCATAAAAAAACCATGTAATTTTGAATTTTCCATGGAGTTGTTTATTTGACTTTTTAACTGAGAAAAACCAAAACAATTTAATAAACAATAGCAGAAAATGATAAATTGTGTATAATATGAATAATAATTCTAATACGTTGAATTTAGCCGCTGACTGATGAACGCTCCACTGACTCTGACCTGCATCTACAAGAGAACAGCTTTTCAATATCTGTCCACTGTAGTGACCGCTATGTGTGAAACGGTAAAATGGACTAAATGCAAATTTTGGTTTTTGTTCTTGTTTTTTTCCTCTGTGTGTCTTAATATTACTTTAGTTGTACTGTGTTTTTGTTTTTTATTATTGGAAAATATACAAATGTGAATGTTTGTTAGTAGAATTAGACGCTGTACAGTTTATAGAGAGAAATATTAAGAACAGACGTTGTTATTTCTACGTTTCTGCTGACATTTCATTGATGCTGAACCTTTTTCCAATCACAGATTTTAGATCTGTGTTGGAAACAGCTCCCTCTTCAGGACACATGACTACATTACTGTTGTTTTTAATCAGGCAGCAGTTTAACGTTGTTCTGTCGGACTCTCTCTGTACTGTGAAGAAACACTGATTTCTATAAATCATTATTTAAAGTTTTTAATACTACGTTACGTTACAAATAAATTGTCCTATGTAAATTTACTTTAATGGACATATAAGCAATCACTGGACACACTACGAGTTATAAACACAGCAGCAGGATCACACAGATTCAGTGGTAGCAGCAGACACAGCTGAGCTGCACTATGTTATAAAGGTAAGTACAACTGCAGCCTGTGCTGAGACTGAAGATTCACTGTGTAGAGTTCTAGCAAAGCAGGATTATCAGTATTGGCCTGTAGGAATAAATGTTATAAATCATTATTTATAGTTTTTAATACTAATTATAAATAATTCGTCCTATGTAAATGTACTTTAAATATTGAGCTGATGACTTCACTGTAATCATCATTTTAACACTGAAGCTGTTTAAGGTGAAATGAATTTGAGCCATTTTATGGACTTTAGGGTAAATTTGTGTAAATCAACATAACATGTCATAGAAATTTAGAATTTCTACCAGAATGATCATTTGAGTATTAAAATATGAAGAACTCTCATCACCTGGTTTTAACAACTCCTGGACTCAACTAATACTCTCTGTTTCTGTTTGATTCATATCTAAATATGTTGGATTGAGTTGAATCACTGTTTTATATCAAATATCACTCAACAAACAAACAACATTAATTAATTTTGTCCATTTTAGAACCTGTAGATTGTTCTTTAACTTGAGATTAGAAGATTTCCACTTGAACTATTTTTAAGCACCACCCCATTCTTTCTGTATCAGCTCATACGACCTGTGGGCAGGTTTCACCTTCTCAGGTGAATCACATTTCTCTGCTCGATTCTGACGCAGTAAAAAAAAGTTCAAGCAAAGATTGGTGAGTAAACTTTACCAGTAAAATACTTAAAATACTTGGTAAAAATACTTCAATAAGGGATCTTGTAAATCCTGTGTCGTTAGTGTTGCTGGATCATTAAATCGATCATTATCAGGTAAAACTCAGAGGGACTAGATTTAGTTTGAAGCGGATCTGAATCCAACGTCCACGTTAAAAAACGGATTTTCTGATTCTCTGATGTTTAATATGAAACTCAGACTGAACAGTTCGTGTCTGTTCTGAGAAAAGTTTGTCAACGTTTAAATTATTATTATTATTAAATGACCAACATTTAAATCCGTTATTTCAGATTCTTATGATACAGAACCAGGAAGTAGTTCAACGACTTCAATAACAGACACGGATTCAAATTCACTTTCCTCATATGAACAGTGAACTCCCAGCTGAGTTCCTGCTTTAATAAACTCTTTATTTCAGGACTTGTGTGAGTTTGGATTCAGCTGATCAGGAGCCACATGTTGGTTTGATGGTTGATGTTGAAAAGTGAGTGAGTTGGTCCAGTTCAGCTACAGACTGGACAAACTGGTTGAACTGGGAATGAATGACACAGTTTATTAGGACTTTTCTGTCACTGAAAGTCCTCAAATATTTTTACAGAGGCTACACTAAATGACCTTGTATTACTGAGCAATATCCAAACAATATCATAGTATATTTAGTTCTTAGTATATTAGTATATACTAATAGTATATTTTCCAGAATGTAATTAAATTAACAAATGCTATTTAAATAATAACTTACGCATTCAATTTTACTATTGTTATTAGGCTATACTAGTATTTAACAACAGCAATAATGAAAATTTTATTTTCTGAAACATTCTCTCTACAGTTTAAATATTTATAAAACATGTGTGTATAATTAGAACCTGCACATGTGAGGTAATTAATTTGTTTTGTACTTTTAGGTTGTTGAACCCAGCAGTTAAATTTGTTTTGGATGTTCCCAACAAAGTGACAATATGGCGACTGCAGCACAGAGTAAGTCTAGTCAGATCAATGATAGTTTCATAGGTGTGCCAGTATTTTTAATATTAGATAATTGTTGCATCTTAATATTAACCTGTTTTACAGAAGGGTTTTTTTTTATTGTTTTATCTAATTAATGTGTTCATTACAATTATTACATGGAGTATTCTGTATATTTGAGATGCTTCAGTTGATGACAGCTTTACAGAAAATAATATAATGCTAAAAAAAAGAAAAAGTGAGTTCTGTCCAAACTTTGACTAATTCTATAGTTGATCTTTGACTGTTTTTCCTTTCAGTGTCTGAGCTGAGGGTTGTTCTGCTGGGAAACAGCTGGTCTAAGAGGAGAGAAGTGGGGAACATCATACTGAGACAGACTGTGTTTGACAAAGAACCAAACTCTCTGAGAATCAGTGGAACACTGGAGAATAAAAAAATCGCTGTTATCAACACCCAAGATTTGTCATTTTCCAATATGGACAAACTGACAGAGTTTGTAAAACACTGTGCGACTCAATCTGATCCTGGACCTCATGTGTTCCTGTTGGTTCTACAGCCTGAAAACTTCACTGAAGAACACAAACAGAACCTTTGGAGAGTTCTTGTAAACTTTAGTGACCGATCATTTAATCATTCAATGGTTCTGATTCTACCACACAGAGTGGAGAATTCCTTTGAAAACTACATGGAAAACCGAGCATTAAAAGACCTGATCAGAAAATGTAGAGACAGATACTTAAAGCAGAACAATCTTGATCATGAAGCACTACTAACACGTATGGGTCAAGTTGTAAAAGAGAACAATGGACAGAATGTTTACTATGAACTATTTGAAGAAACAACTAAGGACACAACATCTACATCACCAGGTGATCATCAAAGTCCTGCTGTTACAGCTGCTGGTAAGTCAAGAAACATTATGAGAAGGAAATTAAAACTTTGTTATGTTTTACAAAAATCCAAATTATTAAGCTCCAAATAAATTATGCATTCAGTGTCATTATACTGCTAATAATAATCATATAGCTTTTAAATCAGCCCATAAGGTGATTTTTCCTAAATAATACTTTGGATTTGCAAATGCATATACAATATTCCCATTGACCACCCACCACTTAAACCTTCACATCTACTCCACCACATGGACAAAAAGTAATTTTTACAATATTAGGCTTCAAACATAGTTCATTTGAGTACACAAACACTTTTAGCTACACATTTACAATTAGTCATTAGGCAGACGCTTTTATCGTAACTTGTGAAGTCATGATGTGATGTGTAAGGCAAGTGTAGCCCCTAGTAGGCTGATGCCCTACTCTGGCTATCTAAAATCTACACTTCTGAACCTGACTGAGTATCTAAGATTTTCTGTTCTATGCTTCCTACCGAGTTTGGGCACAGTGTGATTCAGATCTGTCAGGTACTCAGATTTAGGGTTCTTTGTGTTCATTTATCACTGGGTTCGGTAAGGAGACTGGCAGTAGCAACTCTACAAAGAGAGCGAAAAGACCTCCATCCCACTAGAAATTCACACATACACACTTATGACAATAGCAAAAAGAATGTATTTAAAAAAATGTAACAATTACAGTGACAAACAAAATAACTTATTTTAGACCAATTACTAAAATATGATAAGAAAATTAACACAACATAAATAAACAATTCTTTTCAAGTCAACCCAAATATTCAGTTATCAGTTCTTATTCTTTTGAGTTCCTTGTTAACAGATTCCTTTTTTTCAGTCTCAGTTTCATTAGTTTCAATATTCAGCCAAAATTATAGCCAACATATCAAACGGAAAAATAGAACGAAAGGGTGAATTTCCCTCGAAGAGTGTCTCCTTTAATGTGTTCCTACCACCGCCTAGGAGTGATGACCTTGGAGTCCTGACGAGAAGACTTCAGCTCCACGACAGCAGAAGAACTGTTCCTCAAACAAAACAAAAAAAAAAAAACAAACAGCCAGGATAATCTGCTTAATTGAACGCCCGTCGGGATTTTCCTCTCGCTCCTTCAATTCAGTTATCTTCTCTAATTCTTTGCACTGGCAGTTCCAGCTCTGTGGACTCTAAACAGCAAACGTCTAGTCAAATGTTCTTCCTAACTTTTATGACCTTCTACTGTTCTTTCCTCCTCCGCTCACACACCTGTCCTAGTTGTTCGGTCTGCCAGAGTCATGATGGGAGTAGAAACTTCATGTGCGCAGTATCCCAGAGACCTGTTCAGGATGCGTTTAGGAAGACTGTGTAAATCTGAGCTCTAAAATATAACCTGGGTTACACAAGCAAAATATCTAAGCCAAAGAGAAAAACATTGAAGTCCTCTAGGTTGAACTGTTTCCATTTTATTAAGTGCCAGATAACAGAAACATTTGTAGTGAAACTGTTGTGTGTGCAGAGGTGGGTAGATTGTTCTACCATCACAGAACCACAGAGCTAAAAAGTTTTGCCTGGGATCTTTTTAGGTTAGTTGAAGAGACCACAAGATGTTGTTTGTAAGAATCAGGTAAGCTGGTGCTGTTGAGTTGACTGCTATGTAGGTAAGGGTCAGGACTTTGAACCGGATGCAGCAGGTACAGGAAGCCAGTGCATAGATCTTAAGGGTGGTGTAATGTATTTTTTAGACAAACAAAAATTAGACGTGCTGCTGCATTTTGATTCATTTGGGGATTTGATGGTGCAGCTGGTAACTCTGTTAGTAAGACATAGCAGTAGTCCAGATGAGATATGACCAGAGCCTGCACAATTAGTTGTGTTTTGTACTCCGAAAGGTAGGGTGTGATCTTTCTGATGTTGAAAAGGGATCATCTTGAGACAGAGGAAATGTGGTCAGTAAAGACCAGTTGATCATCAATGACCACTCCTATGTTTCTAGCAGACTTAGGTCATTGAAGACCCTACACATTACCAACACATTATTACCTTGATGGTGATAATGTGTTGAGTTGTATAAAAAGATATTGTCGTACAGTTGAAAGTACAGGAAGAGCTGTTTGTCGTCAGCATAGCAATGATAGAAAAAGTCATGTAACTGGATAGTGGAATAGGGAGAAGCTGTCAAAGATACCTTGAAGGTTTGCTCAGACAAGTAAGACTTAAGCCAGGCCAGAGCTGTACCAGTAATTCCCAAATGAGAAAATGCACACAGGAGCGTCTGGTGGTTAACCGTGGAAAAGGCTGTAGAAAGATCAAGTAAGATTAATACAGGAGACAGCAGCTTTTGCAGGCAGGGTGTCCAGAACTTTCAGGAGTTCTGTTTCTGTGGAATAACCACAAGCAAGACTGGTTAGGAGGTCATTCCAAGATAGGAAGTCAGTCAGTTGATTGAAGGCTGCTTGATCAAGAGTCAAAGAGAGACAGGTCTGTAGTTCTCCAGAAGGGAGGAGTCAATAGTTGTTTTTTAAGGAGTGGGGTGATCTGGGCCAGTTTAAATTCATTGTTTGCACAGGCGTTATTCAGTCACATGTTGATAGTGACAAACATTATGTGAAATTAAGAAAGCACTAACCTTTAGTCAAACATATTATTATATAACACATTATTTAAGATATTTCATGTAAATATGCCAGCATCATTTAAGTTCATAGACCACATTGTCTATACAGCATGTGATCCCTGTCGTGATTATTTTGTTTGTTTATTTTCTCTGTCTCTTTGATATATTACAGTGTCTGCATTTAGAATTGTGCTATTGGGAAAAAGTGAGGACAAGAAGACAAAACTTGGTAACTTCATCATTGGAGATCAAGGATTTCATAGTCCTTGGCATAACTCCTCAACCAGGCAGTGTGTGGCCACCTGTGGAGAGTGGGAGGGAAAACCAGTAACAGTAGTAAAACCTCCAGACATGTTCAGTCTTTCTGTGGAGATCATAAGAAGAGAAATGAAGAAGTGTGTGACTCTTTGTTCTCCTGGACCAAATGTTCTGCTGCTGTTAGTGAAACCTTCTGATTTCACTGAGGAGAACAGAAAAACACTGAAGTTCATCCTGAGTTTGTTTGATCAAGATGCTTTTAAATACTCAATGGTCGTCATCACACATGAGGAGGATGAAATGAGTATCACTCTTAATGAACTCATTAAAAAATGTGAAGGAAGACACTATAACATGGCTGAAGATAACTATACTGTGCTAATGAAGAAGACTGAAGAAACTAAAACTAAATAACTAAAATAAAAAGTATGAAACTGACCTGCCTGTGTCTGAACCCATCAAACCAGTTTTAAACCTAGTTCTGTGTGGTAGAAGAGGAGCAGGAAAGACTTCAGCAGCCAAGATCATTTTAGGTCAGACAGAGCTTCATTCAGTCTCCAACTCATCAGAGTGTGTTAAGAATCAGGGAGAGTTGTGTGGACGTTGGGTTTCCCTGGTGGAGCTGCCTGCCTTGTATGGAAAACCTCAGGAGACAGTGATGGAGGAATCATTCAGGTGTATCTCCCTCTGTGATCCTGAGGGGGTCCATGCCTTCATCCTGGTCCTACCTGTGGGTCCCCTCACTGATGAAGACAAGGGAGAGTTAGAGACCATCCAGAACACATTCAGCTCTATAGTCAATGACTTCACCATGATTCTGTTCACTGTGGAGTCAGATCCTACAGATCCAGCTGTTGTTAACTTTGTAAGAGAGAACAGAGACATCCAGGAGCTCTGTCAGAGCTGTGGAGGAAGATATGTTGTTGTCAACATCAAGGACAGGAAGCAGATCTCTGAGCTGTTGGAGACTGTGGAACAAATGAAACTGCCTAAAGACAAACCATGCTGCTACACAACTCAAACTTTTGCATATGGCAAACAGGATATTATCTTACAACTACAGAAAAACATTATCAAACTACAGGCTGAGCTTAAAGATCTGCAAACAAAGAACACAGTCAATAGTAAGTATTTCATTCATTACACCACATAAAGGTCTTCTATATTCTGTGTACTTACATAGTATTAAACACTAAAGTGTATAGGTTTTCAACCTCTGGTATTTAAGTTAATTCAATGCCCTTTTATTTCATAGGCAATGAAGAGAAACTGAGCCCTGAGTGTCTCAGGATTGTTCTGATAGGGAAGACTGGCTGTGGAAAGAGTTCTTCAGGAAACACTATTCTAGGAAGAAAAGAGTTTAAAGCTGAATCCAGTCAAACATCAGTCACCAAGAGTTGTCAGAAGGCTCAGAGTCAAGTTAACGGTCGTCCTGTTGTTGTGGTCGACACTCCTGGTCTGTTTGATTCAACCTTATCTAATGAACAAGTTATTGATGAGATGGTGAAATGTATCAGTCTTCTGGCTCCAGGACCACATGTCCACTGCACACAAATCAGTGAACTGATAGAAAAGATCGACTCTGTGCTGAAGGAAAATGACAGCAGCTGTTTCACCAATGAGATGCTGCAGGAAGCTGAAACAGCAATAAAGAAAGAAATGGAGAGAATCCTAAAAGAGAAGGAGGCAGAAATGAGGAAAGAGAGGGAAGAGCTCGAAAGAAAACATAAGGAAGAAAAGGAAGCAATGGGAAAAAGACTGGAAGAACAAAGAGCTGTAATTGAACAGGAGAAAAAACTGAGAGATGAACAACTTAAAAAAATGGACGAAAACATAAGTAGGGAGCGTGAGCAGAGAAAGAAAGAACAGGAAAAGAGAGAAGAAGAAGAGAGGCAAAAAAAGAGCAGGAAAAACTTCAGCAAAAGGAGTGGGAACAAAAACTGGAAGCCTTGGAAAAAGAAACAATTGATAATGAGCTGGTTCAGAGTAGAGAAGAGATGAAAAGAGAACGAGAGGCATGGGAGAAGAAGCAGAAAGAGTTGCGGGAGAAACGAAAACAAGAAGATGAAGAGAGACTACAAGAAGAGAAAAGAAAACTGAAAAAGCTCCAAGAAGAATATGAGAAGGAAAGAGAGAAATCTGAAAAGGAAAGAAAAGAAGAAGATCGAGTCAGAAGAGAACAAGAGGAAAAAGAGAAAAAGGAATTGGAGGAAAACTATAAAAAAAAACCTGGCGGAAATCACAAATACATATTAAGAGGAGGCCAGAAAGAGAGCGGAAGAATTTAATGACTTCCAAGCAAAATACACCAAAGACTTTGAGGCTTTAATGGATAGACATGATGAGGAACTCAATGCTCTTAAACAACAGCATGTGAAAGAAATGCAACAGACAGTACAATCTGTTAAACGATCTTTCCACTCATAAAGAAAAGGAGCTAAAAGAAGAGCTGCAAAGAAAAGAAAAAGAACTACAAGATGAAATGAACACAAAATCCAAACTAAAAGATGCCATAGAGGAACAAGAAAAGAAACAGCTCAAAGAACTGAAAGACAAGCATCAAAAAGAAGTAAATGCTTTAAGGGAGAAACACAAAAAGAAATGCACCATCTGCTGATGAACCTTCTCATTGCCAGAAAACTCATTGTTATTGTTTATACTGTAGACGTGCAAAGAAGAGGTCAGGGTGGACAGAGTTGTGTGTGGTTGGGTTTAGGCAACAAAAACACTTTGATGAAGGTAAAAGAAAGATTTTTGGTTTTGGTTAAAGGTTCATAAACACATTGTGTGTCGAATGACTATTATTTTCTTCCTATAAGTCAAATCACAATCTTTCTCTAACCTTAACCAAGCATAAAAAACTTAAATGGTGTAGTGACAAGACTGAATCTTGTAATGGACAATCAGATATTTTAGCAGAAAAAGCAACTGGATTTTGAAGATTAGAAAAAAAAACAGAAAAAAAATTATTGGAAGTGCTTTAATTTTCCTCATATGTTTATTGTGTTAAGAGAAAACAGATTATAAAAGAAAAAGTCAACACAACAAAAATGTTTTGGTTGTAGTTTACTTTCATAAAGATGTAATCTGCAGGAGACTGGATGGATTTATGAGCATTCAGTTGACATTTTAGTTAAATGTGTGAATACATAGCAGTTGTTCACATGAGAACATGATACACGTCACATGAATGTAATTTAAGAATTTAAATTGTATTGGTATTATGATGTATTTTGGCCAATTAGATCACAAGTTAACAGCACTAAATATAAGTGTAAAGAACCATAAAGACTAATTGTGATCTGACTATTGATGATAATGAAAAAGGGACTTGAGATCATATCTGTTGTGTTCTGATGCTAAACAAATAAAATTTTATTGAATTCATATAGCTAAATATCTAACCTTTGATGTTATAGATGAAATGATGAAGCTTGTAAACACACATGTACAGGTATAAATGGTGTCTTGACTGTCCACTGATGATCCAATTCTTAATACCAGGTGTAAACAGGGTCTAGGTGTGTTTCCTTTAATGTTGGGTTGATGTGACAGACGATTTGCTGCTTTGGTGTTGGAGGAAGGACACTGCAGAATAATAGGCTCCATGTTTATCTTTGGTTACATTACTTCTGATATTACACGTTTGTCATCATCATCATCATCTTCTGCACTGATCTCCTTTTTCATTATGTGGTAAACATTTATTTGTTCACTCTTTGCAACTGATACATGTCTCTTTTTTTATTGGTCATGACATGTTTATTATACAAATATTTCAAATTAAAGCATCAAAAGGCTGATTGAATGATTAATCACTTTCATTATTTGGTTTGTTAACTTTCCCCTGAATTATCACATCGAATGTCAACTTCAGTGATGTCTCACACAAACAGTTTTGAAAGTAGTATGTGTGAACACATACTGTAGTTTACACTTTCTTCTGATGACAACTTATTATTAATTAGAACAAATTCCCCACATTAGATGTCAGGTGGATGGTATAACTGTATCATACTTACCTGGTAAACTGACCTGCCAACAGCTTTCAGGTCTCCTGCATGTTACACAGTACTGTAAATAAAGAATCACTCAAAGTATCTATATGATGTGCTAAAGCATGCAAAGCAAGCAAACACTGGACACACTACGAGTTACAAACACAGCAGCAGGATCACACAGACTAAGTGATAGCAGCAGACACAGCTGAGCTGCACTACGTTATAAAGGGAAGTCCAACTGCAGCCTGTGCTGAGACTGAAGATTCACTGTGTAGAGTTCAAGCAAAGCTGGATTATCAGTATTGTCCTGTAGGAATAAATGTTATAAATCATTATTTAAAGTTTTTAATACTAGTTATAAATAATTCATCCTATGTAAATGTACTTTAAATGTTGAGCTGATGACTTCACTGTAATCATCATTTTAACACTGAAGCTGTTTAAGGTGAAATGAATTTGAGCCGTTTTATGAACTTTAGGGTCAATTTGTATAAATCAACATTATATTTATAATATGTCATAGAAATTTAGAATTTCAACCAGGATGATCATTTGAGTATTAAAACATAAAGAACTCTCATCACCTGGTTCTAACAACTCCTGGACCCACTGTCTGCATCACTGCAGAATCTCTCACGTCTCTTTATCCCGACACTGAAATAAAAACAAATGACAGAATAGAAAACATGAGGAACATATGAAACCTGACCTGACATAAGAAAACTGAATGTCAACTATTTAAAATATAACAGTTTATAAAAAAATGACAAATACTCTCTGTTTCTGTTTGATTAATGTCTGAATATGTTGTATTGATTTCTATTAACTCACTTTTCATGGACTGAAGCACAAATTAAATAGAGCAGGATTCATGTTAGAAACTGTAAATTGTTCTTTAACTTGAGAATTATTGTATTTCCACTTTAATTATTTTTAAGCACCTCCCAGTTCTTTCTGTATCAGCTCATACATCCTGTTTGCTGCTGCCTTTTCTCTGGTTTCTTTTACTTTCGTTTCTGACGCCGTAAAAAAAGAGGTTTAATCAAAGTTCGGTGAGTAAATGACAGTAAACAGTAAAATACCGATGAATCTTGTAAATCCTGTGTCGTTAGTGTTGCTGGATCATTAAATCGATCATTATCAGGTAAAACTCAGAGGGACTAGATTTAGTTTGAAGCGGATCTGAATCCAACGTCCACGTTAAAAAACGGATTTTCTGATTCTCTGATGTTTAATATGAAACTCAGACTGAACAGTTCGTGTCTGTTCTGAGAAATGTTTGTCAAGGTTTAAATTATTATTATTATTAAATGACCAACATTTAAATCCGTTATTTCAGATTCTTATGATACAGAACCAGGAAGTAGTTCAACGACTTCAATAACAGACACAGATTCAAATTCACTTTCCTCATATGAACAGTGAACTCCCAGCTGAGTTCCTGCTTTAATAAACTCTTTATTTCAGGACTTGTGTGAGTTTGGATTCAGCTGATCAGGAGCCACATGTTGGTTTGATGGTTGATGTTGAAGTTCAGCTACAGCTAATTTCATGGAATTTAAAACGCAGTCTGCAATTTGCAATTCATTGCCAAGAGTATCAATTCAATTCTTTCATAAAAAGTTGAAATAAAAGCAAAATTAATTACATTTCATATTGCCATGGATTTTTGGTCTCTTTATTCAAATGTGACGGCGAAACAGCACCACCAGCCTAATGCATTTTCATTAACCTGTCATCACGCCCCAGTAGTAATTAAAGAAATGGACAACTGAATTGTCAACTGCAGAATACATTTTAAATTACATGACAAAATTGCATATTAAATTAACAATTATTATGACACTGAAACTTCCATACTCGTTACCTTGAAAGTCGCTTTGGATGAACCCAGAATCAAAACTAGATAATTCATTATTTTCACTTCTTTCTTCTTTTAGGTTGTTGAACTCAGCTCTTTGTCTCCAGTTGAATCAGTTTCTGATGTTTCCAGCAGTCACATTATGGCGACTGCAGCACCAGGTGAGTTCGGTCAGATTGATGAAAGTTTTATTATCGTACTGATGTTTTTAATATTGGAGGAACTGTTGTATTTAAACTGCAGCTCAGCTCATTTGTCTCTGTTTTTACAGATGAACACCCCCTGAAGCGAAGCAGTAGCTATGAAAGTCTCCCACCTCACAGTAAGTTTACCTGAACTGAATGTGAATTGTTCTGGTGTTAATTAAAATAGACAGATAGATAGATAGATAGATAGATAGATAGATAGATAGATAGCGCCCTCTACTGTCTGAATGTAGCTGTTGTACAGAGTGATGACTATTTACAGGAATAACTTCCTGTAAATAGACCTTGGTCTGTACTCAACAAATATTTGTGAGAGACTTGAGCAGAATGTGAAATAATGAGATCTTTGCACAGACATGTTAAATGTCTGCTACCTCTCCTATAAAGTACAGTAATAACTCTCTGAGACTCTCTAGCTGCTTTACAACTGTTTATATCTGTTTGTTGCTGTAGCTTTGTGTTTTACTTGTTTTGTGTGTTTGTGTATTTTTCATCACTTCACATCGCATTCATCGTCTTGAACATCACTTTAGTTGATTTGCATCTTTTTCAGGGACCATATTCTCAGATTCCACTGTTCAAAAGAGGAACCTGAACTTCAGTCTTTAGTTCACCCTAAAGTGGAGGACAGGCTGACTCAGTCCAACTTTCTGCTCTTTGCTCTGCACACATTACACACAGATACATTCACAGTGTTGTAAAAAAGTATTTGCCCTCTTCCTGATGATTTTTTTAAAATATTTGTCACTGTTAAATTATTCAGATCATCAAACAAATTTTAATATTACACAAAGAGAACCTCAGTAAAAACAAAATCCTGTTTTTAAATGATGATGTAATTAAAAGAAGAAATCTGTCCAAACCTGCCTGGCCCTGTATGAGAAAGTAATTGCCCCTAAACCTAAAAACTGGTTGTATCACTCTTGTGTAATCAAGCATCTGGAAATGAGTCTTTCACATCCCTGTGGAGAAATTTTGGCCCACGTCTTTGCAGAATTGTTTTTACTCAGCCTTATTTGAGGGTTTTGTGCCTGTATTACGCAAAATTAACTTTTTGGTAATTTTTGTATTAATTTATATTTTTACATTTTCTGGTTTTATAGAAACCAGTCCCCGAATGGTCCATTTAAAGTTTGTGCTCAAAATTATGAATTGAAGAGTCTCAGGGACCCAATCCCTGCTCAGGCTCGGTCCAAACACTGCCCATGATGACCTCATATGCACAGCACAAAACATGGACAGAGCTCAACCAACTTTTGAATTTATAGTCAAACCCCGAAGTCTCTCTCCTTCCTCCATCCTCTCAGGATCTGAAACTGTGGATTCATTTGTTTTTGCTCGACCAGTTTTCACTTAGCAGTTAAACCAGTGGGGCGGAGTCTCTGCCTCAAAACTGATCGTTTTTGAGAAGGCCTGTTTGTGCACAAGACTTGTCACTCACTATAATCTACAGACTTTCACTATGACAACGTATAGGCAAGAATTTGGGGAGTTCAAACACCTGGTTTTAAGTCCCAAAAGGGTATAATATGGGCACATTAAGGTCATGCTACAGCATGTGGCACCATACTTAAAATAAAGCTGTCACTGATGTTTGATTCCTGAATGAAGTCGATTCATCACAAATTATTTATACCTGCATGGAGAGAATGAGGAAAGGACAATGGTAGAAATAATCGACAAATGAGCCAGAGAAGCTTCAGTAACTGTTCAGTAACTGGAAGTTACAATTTAGGTATCAGGCAAAAAATGGAATAGCTTTGAATAGCTGGACAAACTTTACTACATCGTCTGAGTGTGAGAAGAATTGTTTTTCTGCAGTTAATGATACAGATGGAGCTCTGTCTGCAGTGCTGAGCCAGAAAGATGACAGTTGATGACAGCTTTGCAGAAAATAATGCAAATGCAAAAAAAAAACAAAAAAGTGTGAATTTTGTCCAAACTTTGACTAATACTATAGTTGATCTTTGACTGTTTTTCCTTTCAGTGTCTGAGCTGAGGGTTGTTCTGCTGGGAAACAGCTGGTCTAAGAGGAGAGAAGTGGGAAACTTCATACTGAGACAGACTGTGTTTGATAAAGAACCAGACTGCTCTCTGAGAATCAGTGGAACACTGGAGAATAAAGAAATCTCTGTTATCAACACCCAAGATTTGTCATTTTCCAAAGTGGATGGACTGACAGAGTTTGTAAAACACTGTGTGAGTCTCTCTGATCCCGGACCTCATGTGTTCCTGTTGGTTCTACAGCCTGAAAACTTCACTGAAGAACACAAACGGATCCTTTGGAGAGTTCTTGAAAACTTCAGTGACCGATCATTTAATCATTCAATGGTTCTGATTCTACCACCCACAGTGGAGAGTTCCTTTGAAAACTACATGGAAAACCCAGCATTAAAAGACCTGATCAGAAAATGTAGATACAGATACTTAAAGCAGAACAATCTTGATCATGAAGAACTACTAACACGTATGGGTCAAGTTGTAAAAGAGAACAATGGACAGAATGTTTACTATGAACTATTTGAAGAAACAACTGAGGACACAACATCTACATCAACAGGTGATCATCAAAGTCCCAAACAAAGTAAAACACAGACTTCCATCGTTGCTGCTGTTACAGCTGCTGGTGAGTCAAGAAACAATCTGAGAAACAAAATTAAAACTTATCTTTCACATAAATACAAATTATTAAGCTCCAAATAAATGATGTAATCTTTGTATAGGACTGCATGAACAATTAACTCCACAGTCTTCAGGGAGCCGCACCATGAGCTGCAGTCCGAGTGTTGCTGGTAGGTACACACTAGTATCAAACAGTGAGAGAGTGACAACGTGTGCTTTGGCTTCCACTAAAAATAATTTAAAGTAAATGTAGCACAATGTATTTATATACATGACACTAACTTGCATGTTCATAATTTAAATGCTGACATCAAATAGCTTTTCTCTGTCTGTGCAGTAGTAGCCTGCAGCAGTTGGCAGCAGTCCTCAATCCTCCACAGTTATGTTCATTTATTGCTGTGGACATGAAAATGCTTTAAGCATTCTCTCTCTGATATGTTACAGTGTCTGCATTCAGAATTGTGCTATTGGGAAAAAGTGAAGACAAGAAGACAAAACTTGGTAACTTCATTGTTCAAGGCCAAGGACTTCATAATCCTTGGCCTTTCTCCTCAACCAAGCAATGTGTGTCTACCTGTGGAGAGTGGGAAGGAAAACCAGTAACAGTAGTAAAAACTCCAAACATGTTCGGTCTGTCTGTGGAAGCAGTGAGAGAAGAGATGAAGAACTGTGTGACTCTTTGTTCTCCTGGACCAAATGTTCTGCTGCTCTTAGTGAAACCTTCTGATTTCACTGAGGAGAACAGAAAAACACTGAAGTTCATCCTGAGTTTGTTTGATCAAGATGCTTTTAAATACTCAATGGTCGTCATCACACATGAGGAGGATGAAACCAGTTTCTATGTTAAATGTCTCATTAGAGAATGTGAAGGAAGAAATTACAACATGTTTGAAAATGACCATAATCAGTTAATGAGGAAGATTGAGAACATTGTTCATGAAAACAGAGGGACCTTCCTCAAGTTGACCGAGGAGACCAAAAGACCAAAGTCTGAACCCATCAAACCAGCTTTAAACCTGGTTCTGTGTGGTAGAAGAGGAGCAGGGAAGACTTCAGCAGCCAAGACCATTTTAGGTCAGACAGAGCTTCATTCAGTCTCCAACTCATCAGAGTGTGTTAAGAATCAGGGAGAGGTGTGTGGACGTTGGGTTTCCCTGGTGGAGCTGCCTGCCTTGTATGGAAAACCTCAGGAGACAGTGATGGAGGAATCATTCAGGTGTATCTCCCTCTGTGATCCTGAGGGGGTCCATGCCTTCATCCTGGTCCTACCTGTGGGTCCCCTCACTGATGAAGACAAGGGAGAGTTAGAGACCATCCAGAACACATTCAGCTCTATAGTCAATGACTTCACCATGATTCTGTTCACTGTGGAGTCAGATCCTACAGATCCAGCTGTTGTTAACTTTGTAAGAGAGAACAGAGACATCCAGGAGCTCTGTCAGAGCTGTGGAGGAAGATATGTTGTTGTCAACATCAAGGACAGGAAGCAGATCTCTGAGATACTGGAGACTGTGGAAAAAAACAAGCATTCCAAACATAAACTATTCACCTATACAACCAAAACATTTGCATATGGCAAAGAGGAAAAGATTTTACAACTAGAGAAAAACATCACCACACTACAGGCTGAGCTTAAGCACCTGAAAACAGAGAAGACTGTTTCTTGTAAGTATTTCACTTTAACAAAACCTTTTAAGTTTAACTATCTATGTTCTGTCATGTTTACCTATATTATAAATAAATAATTTACCAACTATAAACATTTGTGTTAACTCCATTATTATTTCACAGGTGATGAAAAGGAGCAGAGTCCAGAGAGTCTCAGGATTGTTCTGATAGGGAAGACTGGCAGTGGAAAGAGTTCTTCAGGAAACACTATTCTAGGAAGAAAAGAGTTTAAAGCTAAGTCAGTCCAACAGTCAGTTACCAAGAGCTGCCAAAAAGCTCAGAGTGAAGTTAACGGTCGTCCTGTTGTTGTGGTCGACACTCCTGGTTTGTTTGATACTAATCTGTCTAATGAACAAGTTAATGATGAGATGGTGAAATGTATCAGTCTTCTGGCTCCAGGACCACATGTCTTCCTGTTGGTGTTAGAAATTAGTCGACTAACACAAGAAGAGAAGGAGACATTAAATTTAATCAAGAAAGTCTTTGGAAAGAATTCAGAAATGTTCACCATCATTCTTTTTACAAGAGGAAATTCACTCCAAAATGATGGACTGTCCATTGAAGAGTACATTCAAACAGGATGTGATGATTCTTTTAGGAAGCTGATCAGTGACTGTGGAGGAAGATACCATGTGTTTAATAACTATGATAAACAAAACCGTGCACAAGTTACTGAGCTGATAGAAAAGATCAACACCATGTTGAAGAGAAATGGAGGCAGCTACTTCACTAATGAGATGCTGCAGGAGGCTGAAGCTGCGATAAAGAAAGAAATGGAGAAAATCCTGAAGGAGAAAGAAGAAGAGATGAAGAGAGAGAGAGAAGAACTGGAAAGAAAACATGAGGAAGAAAAGGAAGAAATGAAAAGACAAATAAATGAACAGAGAGTAGAAACTGAAAAAGAAAGAAAACTAAGAGATGAACAACTTCAGGAAATGAAGGAAAACATAAGAAAGGAGTGTGAACAGAAAAAGAAAGAACAGGACGAGAGAGAAGAAGAAGACAGGAAGAGGGAAGAACAGGAAAAACGTGAAAGACAGGAGTGGGAAGAAAAACTAAATATTTTGGAGAAAAAAATCAAATCAGAATCAGAACAAAAAGAAACAATTGATAGAAAACTGGAGGAGAGTAGAAAAGAGATGAAGGCAAAACTAAAGGCCTGGGAGAAAGAACGAAGAGAACTGTGGGAGAACCGATATCAAGAAGATGAAGAGAGACGACAGGAGGAGAAAATACAACTGAAGAAACTCCAAGAAGAATATGAACAGGAAAGAGAAAATTATGAAAACAAAAGAGAAGAAGAAGATCGACTGAGGAAAGAACAAGAGCAGAAGGAGAGAAGAGAATTAGAGGAAAAATATAAGAAACAACTGGAGGACATGAAGAAACAACACGAAGAAGACCAGAAGGAGGCCAGAAAACAAGCTGAAGAATTTAATGAGTTCAGAAAACAACACAAAAAAGACTTTGAAGCTCTGATGGTAAAACATGTTAAGGAACTTAAGGCCCTAATGCAACAGCATGAGGAAGAAATACTGAAGACACAGGATGAAAACAAAAAACAGTATGATCTGTTACATAATCTCTCAAGTCACAAAGAAAAGAAGCTAAATGAAGAACTGGAGGGAAAAGACAAACAACTAAAAGATGAAATGGAAATTAAAACAACACTAACTAATAAAATGAGTGTCAAAGACAAACAACTCAAAGAACTGGACAGTTTGAAGCTAAAGCAACAACAAGAAATAGATGATCTCAAAAAAGAGTGTGAAAGCAAGTGGAGTTGTATAATCCAATGAGAATTATTCAATATTAAAATTCAATAAATTAAACATCAATGGATGAAGAGGAGAGGAGCTCAGTGTATCAGTAGAGTTCCCCCAGCAGACTAATCTAAGGCAGCATAACTAAGAGATGGTTCAGAGTCACCTGATCCATCTCTAACTATAAGCTTTATAAAAAAGGAAAGTTTTAAGTCTAGTCTTAAATGTGGAGAGGGTGTCTGCCTCCCGAACCTGAACTGGGAGCTGGTTCCACAGGAGAGGGGCTTGATAGCTAAAGGCTCTGCCTCCCATTCTACATTTGGAAACTCTAGGAACCACAAGTAAACCTGCAGCCTGAGAACGTAGAGTTCTGCTTGGAAAATATGGAACTATGAGGTCTTTAAGCTATTATATTATACCACCAGTGTTGATTAGACAAACAGTTTGTTGTTTCTATGCCTCTTGTCACATGTTAATCAGTTCCATAGTGAGTATGTAGTTTGATTTACATTATTAAATTACAAGATCACTTTAATTTTACATTTCACTGTCATTTCTTTAGTTATCTTTAATTTGATAACACATCCAGCATGTGACCATTTTAACATTCTGTAATATCGGTTGCTTGTTATTTTTAACAATAGATTATGTAATTTTTTTAGTATAAAATAGTAAGTATAAAGTTAAAGTATACCAAGGTATAACCATTTACACAGACTCATATATACTGTCTATGTTGAGATTTTTACTTGATATACTAATGTTGTTTGACTTTTGATCATTAAACAATTTTTTTGGTAATTAAAAGATTGAATTGTTTATTTTCCTAAGAATAAATTATGCTAATTCTTGCTTTCTATTGAATATGCATTTTGTCTTTTGCTATAATAATGTAAATGTAAATAATAAACTGACAAGTCATCTAAAGAGGTCATGATGTAAATGATTAATCCTCTAGGGGAAATTCTTATGATAGATAAAAGCCGACATGAGGAGTGCTCACACATTAACTTTGTTTGCTCCATGATATCAGTGCTACATTCTTCTGCCACTAGAGGGACTAGAGACATGCTGTTGACATGTTACCTCAGGTCTCTCTAACCTTTTACAGAAAGATCCCTCACAAACACAGACAGTCAAAATTTGTCTGTTTTCATGTATACTTGTGAACTAAAATACCACAAGCTCAATTTTCCCTATATTCACTACACAAATCTAATTATTGTGTGAGATATCTGGCAACATTTGCATCTGACATCAAAATATGCAAAAGAACCACAAGGATTTCCCATTATTCCAATAGTGTAGTAGATGTTAGCTTAGCATGAAATAAATATGCAGACACATAGCATATATAAAGTGAGGTTCAAAAAAAGGACACTAACAGCAAGGACAGTGATGGAACATTTATATTTAATAAATTAGACTTTATTCAAAGCAAGCAAATTCAGCTTCAATGTTTTACTGAGTCAACCCTGTGATTAGTGAACAGCCTTCACTACCTCAGCACAGACATGTTAACACCCACCACATCCTTCTTGTTACCAAACTGAACCCGACGCTCCAAGTTAGTAAGAACCAACATTTTAGAGACACTGAGACTCTCTTCAAACCATTTTACCAACATGTTTCCTCTCCTGTCGCCATTAGTTTCAGCTCATTAGCATTAAAATCCGCCTGTAGAGACTTGAAGCTGCAGTTAATTCCCGTCATTCAACGTGTCGTCTTTAATCTCAGTCTGATTCTTCTCTGCATGTGAGCAGAAAACCAAACTGTAACTGTGACAAAGATGAAGACCGACATGATGTGGACTGTTCTCTGTGCTGCAGGATTCAAGTCTCTGCATGTTGATGTTCATGACAGAGACCGTGTGAGTGTAGAAGAGCAGACTGAGGATTCCCACAGACTCTGGTCTCCACCCAGTCAGGAAGTTTCTCCTGTGCTCTCACCTTTTTTGGTCTTTGTGTTGTTGCATGTTAATCAGTTTCAGAGTGAGTGTGTTGTTTGGGAGACACTCCCCCGACTCCCTGAACAGGCCTGAACCAGCTGGAGAATGTGGACAATGTCGGCTGTGGCTGACTGCAGGGCGATGGTCACAGGTCAGAGATCAGAGGCAGGGTGCCGAGGTAAACCAGTGCAGAGGCTTCACAGCAGACAGGTCCTGAAGTTCACTTCATGCAACAGGACAACAGAATCCTAAATCTACTGCAGGGGTTACAATAAAAACCTGTAACTAATTTTATTACTTTATAAACTTGAACACTGTCATTAGACGTCATTTGGGTTTTTTGTACTACTGTACATGTTCACAGGGATGAAGTACTCAAATCCTTTACTCTTTAAGTAAACTTGAAGTAACATTGCTATAAAATCTTCCATCACAAGTAAAGGTTGTGATTTAAAAGTGTCATTAGCAGAAAGTATAAAACGTCTCATGATGCTAACATGCAGCGTTCTAATGTTGGAGTTAGTCTGGATTAATGCTTCAGACTAAACTGTATCTATGAAGATCAGTTTCTAAATAAAACCTCAATCTGCAAAGAGCCTTCAGCTGTTAGTTTAATGTAGTGACATGAACAGAACATGTAGTAAATGTCTGAACGTTTTACTAAAGTACTTCATTTGCTATGTGAGTTAATTTAAGTCTCTAGTTCCTTTATCTTTAGGGAAAATGTTCAAACACTGAGTGAATTAACTCAGCTGCAGTTTTTTCCATATAAGGAGACGTGAACGACTATTTCTCTGTGAGAATATTCAACTCTCCTACCAGCTTTGAATCTTTACTGCTTCACATTCCCTCAGTGTGTTCTTTACTCTACATCTGATTCACTTTCTGGTTGCTGCATTCTTCAGATAAACGCTGAGGAATGAAAATATAAATAGCTGCAGATTGTAACACCTGAAGTTTATCAGGACGTCAGAGCCTCTGACTTCCTCCTCAGCAGCAGGTGTGTCGCTCTGAGGAATTTCAGCTGCACTTCTGTCCATACAAGGACACAAGGGAAGAAGCTGCAGTCTGACACACGCAGGGCGTAGTCACACCAGGTGAGCGCCGCCTCCAGAGATCTGAAAGCAGACTCAGGTACGGGCCTGAAATCCTGCGTTATGATTGGTCAAATCCCGAGTTAAAAAAGGAAACAATCCTGAGCTTCTCTTTAAAAAAAACAAAGCATTTTTACTAGTAATAAAATGACAGACGAGCTCCTGAGTGTCTGTAATTACACCTGAAGACGTGTTTGTGCTGCTTCAAGCTGTGGACACAATAACAGGAACAGCTCTGACGTTTAAAGCAATAGCACGCATCAGTCAGCTGCTGTAGATACTCACAGACGACAGTAATACAGAGTAAAAATATCAGACGATACTGAAGGACAGGTGAGTAATTATATAGGTTTGTCAGATGAAACAAAAACAACGTACGAGAACAGGAAAGAAGAAAGATTCTGAGTGAGGACGTGGTTCCTATAAACCTCCAACTCTCTAAAATAAAAGAAAATTAAATTTTAACAATGTGTGAGTCTATGGTCTCTGAGCTCTCTAAGAAATAAAAGTAGAGAAACAGAGAGAAGGGAAGACGGGTTTGTAGACGTCAGGAGGGAAGAAAGAACGAGGGAGAAAGAAAAATATTCAAGGAGGTAAAAAGGAAATGACAAAGGATGGATGGAGAACTCAGTGGGACGGGACAAAAGTTGATTCAGACAGATGATGTACACAATAAGAAATGTAAAAAATGTAACAAGACAAACAAGAAACAAGAAAAACATATTATTTAAACCAGGAAGGATGGAATCAAAGGTCAACAGACTGAGGTTTATCAGCCTGTTCTCCTCAACCGGTTTACACGTGTTCATGTTGGAATAAGAACAGGATTCAAACATTAAACATACTTAACAGGTGAAGCTTCTTCATACTCAGCATACCAAGCTGTTCTTAGCAGCAGGAAGACGACACATTACACATTATTACCGTTTGTCTTCTGCTTCCTGTGTTCTAAAACTGCCGATTCAGCATCACAACTTCAGTTTAAATCACAGATTTCTTCTCATCACACAGAAAAACACACATTAACCACAGAGACTGGACGCTGTATCTTCAGGATAAAACATGAAGCTGCTGCATCACACTGCAGAGCAGCATCTCAGAACAAACTCCAAACCTCTGATGTCATCAGGAGTGATTTATCATTTAACTATGTCATCAGGTCATTTCAGTGTAAAACTGTTCTGAAGACTTGCAGCAGTTTTTCTGTAGAGTTACAGGAGTTACGGTAGAACAGGACAGATGAGAGTCAGTATGACAACGACTTTCACTTTACACTTGCCACTCTGACCACTGTGGTCCAGATTTGCAGGATTTACAACTTGAAACCAGCAGAAAACCACAAACATTCACACATGAGATGAACATCACTGTCAGAATGAAGCAGCTGACGAACGACACTGTGATTCGGCATTTAAACTGTACTCACTGTCTCACAAACATCCATTTATTCATGAATTAACCAGTTTATGCAGTTAAGGGTGGTGGAGGAGTACCCTGTGATTCCTACATCACTGATATTTACATGTGTATTCAATGGATTTTAGTAAAAAGTTAATGAGAGGGAGACAAACGCTTTAGGATGCAAATACTTCAGTATGACGTTATTTAATGAAGAGTGATAAGAAAAGACCCAGGTCCGACTGGTTTCTGCAGTTTCAGTTTTACTGAATAAAGAGCAGGATGAAGCCATAGGTCTTAATGTTTGGTATCTGTCACAATAAAACTGCCTCCACCATAACCTCCACCTCCTGCCTGTCCCACTGGACACGTTTTCACTTCAGCTGAACTTTGGCCACAAAACCTGGTTAAAGTCACGGAAGTGAACATTACTGCACCACTAGCCTCAGCTAACGCTAACACTGCCATTGATCTCCATTTAAATTGCGAGTTTGTGATGATGTTGACACCGGTTGAACTGAGAAGACGTGTTTCATTGTAGAAAAACATAAAAACATAGAACAAGCAGATTCAGTTCATCCAGATCCTGATCACTCTGTTCTGTTGTGGCTGATTATTGAACTTTGTTGCCACAGGACAGTTTTTGTCTGATATTTATTTGCAGCTACATACCATAAATGTTTCCAGGTCATTTCTGTACAGTGTTAACAGTGAAGCATCTGAACCACATACAAACAGTTAAATCTGTATCACAGCTGATGTCTGCTGAGGACTGAGACGGGTCTGAATCAGTATTTAACAAAATCAACAAACTGAGCTCCGTCATCGTCGACACTTCATCTTTTCAAATCAACATCACAGAGAATGTTAGAGGTGACTAAACGTTGTCTTCTTACCGTCTCTGTGACGCAGTCTGTGAGCGGCGAACATCATTTCATAAAAGCTGAATTCCCCGAACACAGAAACACCAAAGTGGAGTTTTCAGATTTCCAGTCCTGAAGCTCGAACACGGCCTCAGTCTGAAACAGATAAAGACATTTGATTACTGTGGATCGACTTTACTCTGAGTCCTGCTCCAGGACCTTGTTGCAGTTCACTGATCATATTATCAGCTTTAACTTAGCTGTTTAGAAACTCATGTGTTTACTATCAGAATTACTAAAATACATCAAAACCTCCACAGAGAGGGAGGAACGGGGCTTCAACAGAGGCCGAGCTGCTCATCAGGAGCCACCAGCTGATGTGGCTCCCACTACATGCAGAGACCTGCAGCTCAGGGCGAGAGCTGCTGCACAGAAGTGATGAGATCAAAACTCAGTTCTTCTGTATTTATTTTAATAAGATTACAGATTTGAACCAACCAGTCTTAAAACTATTGAATTTTCGGTTTGAAGGGATTTTAAATTTCATGTGTCAGTGGTTCCTGACTTATTGTTGCATTTACTCGTTTTATTATCTCCTAAATGATTAAATATTTTCATGTCTCAGTCAGTTGTTCTTTTATTTTTCTTATTGGAGAAAACCCTCTTAAACAAACCTTAAAGTATGTTTGGACCTTCGTTCTTGATTTAAAGACAGAACAGGCCTTCAGGGTTAATGTTGACCGACACCAACACAGTTCTGCTCTGTAACTGCTGGATGTGGAAATAAGAAACTGTTTGTTTCAACATGTGAGCGTCTGTTTTCAGCAGGTTCCTGCTGGAAACAAAAACTGTTCAACAGGTTTTGACTGGACTGTGGAGCTCAGGACACATTTCTGCTCCACTTATAAAGGACAAGTTTTAAAGGTTTTAAAGGTTCAGATGAGTTGAAATAATCAGAGCAGTTGTTTGTGCTTTAATAAATCTCACTTAGTGAATCGATGTGCAGAGTTTTAGCCCTGAATAATAAACATGAAGCAAACATGAAGAAACTCAACAGAACCACCTGGAAACGTGCTGGTTTTTATTTCAACCTTCAGCTCTTGTTGGTTTTATTTCAGGTGCAGGTTTAGTTTAACTTTAAGTTAAGTTTAGTTAAGTTTAATTCAGTTCTTTGGTTTGTCATAAATTTATTTCCTCACCTGTGAAGAGTTTCAGTCTGTCACCACACTTCCGGTCTGACGGACCAATCACAGCTCTCCCGCTCTGATGGACTCACCTCACGCGCGAACCCTGCGGGGACGGAAATGGATGCCGCAGCCCGCGCGCTCCCTCCTCCCCCCTCCCTGACAGATGCCTGCTCCAGCCAATCAGGACGCGAGCCGAGGCAACCTGTTCGCGTTTGCTCACCTGCACCAATCAGAGCGTCCGCTGGCAGAACGTTACCTTTTATGGGCAACGCGAGGAGCCCACGGGACGCAAATAAAACCGGCGCCGTTTGGCTGCTGATGCTACTTTAACCGAGCTGAGCTGGGGCAGAGCCACACCTGAGGACTTCACCTGCAGACACACCCAACACTCACCTGCACAGGTAAGAAGCAGCGACGGTTTCTGACTCTTTAAGTCGTTTTATCTCTTAAAGTACCGCGGTGCAGCAGGAGGTTTAATGCTGGGCCTGACAACAGGTGACAGGATGTGTGGAAGAAATTCAATGCTGGAAACATCCGAGCAGGTTTCAGCCCTAAACTAAACAGGGATCCGGTGTCTGGTGTTTCTGTGTTTGACACAGAGATTAAACTTGTTCAGCTCATGTAGAAGTTTCTTATTATCCCACAGAAGGAGACACTTCTGGAGTTGTCTCAGATTTAACTGTAACTGTTTAGTTTAACAGTGTTTTCAGCCTTTACGACTGGTTTTAATGTTAAATACACAGAAGTTACAAAAACTGAAAAATAAGAGGAAATCCTAATCTACACCAGACTCCATCAGAGGTTTAAATTGGAAACTGGCTTTTAATCCAGTAGAATCAGAGCAGTCTAAACAAATTAAAAATCAGCTTCTGACTTTATTGGTTTTTGTTTAATGTGTTTAAAGCCGAGTTAATGTGTCAGTGAATGAGTCGAGGATGAAGGTCCTGCAGGAAGAGCCGCTCCTTTCTGCACTTCCTGTTCCTTCCCTCAGCAAATAAACTGTGCTCATACGTTGATGAGCTGATCCTTGACACACTTGACTCATCCCACACGAGGCTGTTAGAAAGGGTGTAAGGTGTAATCTTTTGATTGCACTTTAATCCTGCAGAGACGGTCTGCAGTTGTTAAACAGGAGTGGTTTCTGTTCTGCCTCGACATGTTGCGAAACGTTCGAAGCAAAGGGGAAGGTCACAGCGTAGAGCTGAGCTGGTTGGATGACTTGAACTGCTCCGCCCCACGAACAAGTGTCATTCCTGCTGAGGAGGAACAAAGTAAAAGATGCAGGAAGAAGGAAAACCAGTTTCACTGTCGCCCCACAGAACTCGACAAAGGGAAACTGCTGTAGTGCAGCAAGCGTTAGAGGTTACATAAGAGCTGCAACATCAACTGAACCTTCTGACTCATTTAGAGCAAAGTCTTTTATTTCAGGAGTCTTTAAAAACAGCAGGGTTTTGTTTGTTTGCACTAAAGTTTAGCTTTAACTGTACTTCTTTTGTTTTTTCTAATAAAATGAATGAGTTCTAAGCGATCTGTATTTGGGTTTTGATGCAATGAGTAATAAACGTTTCTTTAATCTGTTTCCTTTCAGACATGGATGACGAAGTTGCTGCTCTCGTTGTTGACAACGGCTCCGGCATGTGCAAAGCCGGCTTTGCCGGAGACGATGCCCCCCGTGCCGTCTTCCCATCCATCGTTGGTCGCCCCAGACACCAGGTAAGAACCCGAACACCCCCTGTCTGTTGGGACTGACTGTTGTCATCAGTGTACTGACTGTAAATGTGTTTGTTCAGGGTGTGATGGTGGGAATGGGACAGAAGGACAGCTACGTGGGAGATGAAGCCCAGAGCAAGAGAGGCATCCTGACCCTGAAGTACCCCATCGAGCACGGTATCGTCACCAACTGGGACGACATGGAGAAGGTGAGGACAGTTTACAGGTGGACATGAAGCTTCAATAGTCCAGTCATGATACTGATCAGGTTGTTAAACTGCACTGAATGGTTGGATTTCAATAACATGACTGAACATCCAACCATCTGTCTGCAGCAAATAACAGTATATTTTACATACTGTTGGATAAATAAATTTAGTCAAACTAACATCTCTCCTCTCCTGCAGATCTGGCATCACACCTTCTACAATGAGCTCCGTGTCGCCCCTGAGGAGCACCCAGTCCTGCTGACTGAGGCTCCCCTCAACCCCAAAGCCAACAGGGAGAAGATGACACAGGTGAGTTTAAATATTCAGACTGTTCTTAATGATGATCCTGCTGTTTTATATCAGTTTTCAAAAAAATTTTTGATGCTAGTGTCTATGGAGTTTAAACTCATAAACTGATATAAAAATGTTTGTCTGTTTCAGATCATGTTTGAGACCTTCAACACTCCTGCCATGTATGTGGCCATTCAGGCCGTCCTGTCACTGTACGCCTCTGGTCGTACCACAGGTGAGAACAAGATCCCAAACCTGGTTAACTAAGCTGTAACATTACAAGACACAGAATTTAGCCCATTTTAGAAGAGTCACTTGAGCAGCATCTAGTGGTCACTAGAGGAACATCAGCAGTGGCCTTGGTGTTGAACTGAGATCAGTGACTTCAGCAGTTTCTTTTGTAATTGGTTGACTTTTGTCATGCAGGTATTGTCATGGACTCTGGTGATGGTGTGAGCCACACTGTGCCCATCTACGAGGGTTACGCTCTGCCTCACGCCATCCTCCGTCTGGACCTGGCTGGTAGAGATCTGACCGACTACCTGATGAAGATCCTCACAGAGAGAGGCTACAGCTTCACCACCACTGGTACATACAGAGTCTCGATTAGAGCAAATGGCTTCAGCTTCTAATTTTATAGTTTATTTTTGGAGTCCCATTTTGTAACTAAATCTTTAATCTGAACTCCAGCCGAGCGTGAGATTGTTCGTGACATCAAGGAGAAGCTCTGCTACGTGGCTCTGGACTTCGAGCAGGAGATGCACACAGCAGCTTCCTCCTCCACCCTGGAGAAGAGCTACGAGCTTCCTGATGGACAGGTCATCACCATCGGCAATGAGAGGTTCCGTTGCCCCGAGGCGCTCTTCCAGCCTTCATTCCTCGGTTTGTTCCCTGCATGAACACTAACATCAGGATTTACATGAAGCCATAAAGATGAATTTGTCACTAAAGTCTCTCTTCTAATCAGGAATGGAGTCCGCCGGTATTCACGAGACAACCTACAACAGCATCATGAAGTGCGACGTGGACATCCGTAAGGACCTGTACGCCAACACTGTGCTGTCTGGTGGCACCACCATGTACCCTGGCATCGCTGACCGTATGCAGAAGGAGATCACATCCCTGGCCCCACAAACCATGAAAATCAAGGTACAGCTAGACTAAATGCTGACTCTCTCAAACGGTTACTGTAGATCTCATTCCAACATTGTGGACCATCAACTCATGTCTCACCTGTTTTCTCTCATCACCTTTAGATCATCGCTCCCCCAGAGAGGAAGTACTCTGTCTGGATCGGTGGCTCCATCCTGGCCTCCCTCTCCACCTTCCAGCAGATGTGGATCAGCAAACAGGAGTACGATGAGTCCGGCCCCTCCATCGTCCACCGCAAGTGCTTCTAAAAGCTCCACGTCATCGTCGTCCTCTGCTCCAGCAGAGAAACTAAAGATGCTTTTCAACTGTTCCAGTTGCCTGGAAAGGTCTGTGGTTTGTCTTAGTGTGAACAGACTTCAAGTTGTGAGATGAGTCAACTTCACATTTTAATGAACATCAGCAACTAACTGAAGCTAAACATTTTGAAACATTTCTAAACATTAGTCTAATTCTGCTCACAGCTTTTGCTCCTGGTGATAAACTACTGATCAAAGAAAACAAACAGTATTATCACTGTATATCTCTTCCCCTCTTGAACAATGGTGCAATAAACGGCACGTCACTTTTCAGCTTTTCCCATTTGTCAGTTGAGCTGTATCAGTGCTTTTCAGGAGTGTTTATACTTGTCAATAAAATGCCCACATTTGTTTACAGCTGTTGTACTGTCGTAATTTACTGCTTGGTTACTTAATGGATTGATGTGCAGAGGCTTTGAGAGAAGATGAAGGAAACACTTCTGCTTAAAGTACAGAAATTATTTAAACACAATCGGTGCATTTTACTCCATTTTTGGGAGTTTTTTCTCTTTTGTGGGTAAATGGAAATGTCCACTACTAAGCTTTTTAAGAAGCATTACTTTGACTATTCTAGGATCAGGTGTAATTAAGTTACTTCCACACTAAGTACAATGGAAAAATACATCTTCATAGGCCTATTTTTTTTAAAAAGTCATTATTTATACTATTAACTACCTGTGAAGGTTCTTCAGGACAAACGGTCTCCTGAAAGTATTGGCACTACAAATATAATTTTTTGAAACCATAAAAACCACAGAGCAGGCTAGGGGGGAAAATATTGGCATTTTAAAATCTAAGAATATTACAATCAGATGCAGTACAAATATTAGACCTGGGCAATGCAACAATTTGTAATATTAAAATAAACCACTGGTGAACTGAGCAATAACCAGGGCCGGCTGAGGAAATGATGACAAAGGATTGTTGGAGAATAATTCAAGCGATGGGTGCATCAACACTCTGCATAGAGCAAGAGAGAAGGTGTCACAAGACTTCATCATCAGAAAGGATCAGATGACCTGGTTGGAAGCCACAAAAAACCATGAACAAAGTTTTCTGGACTGATTAGAAAACAGATTAAACTGTATCGATGTGATGAAAAGACCAAATGATGGGTCTGAAGAATGGATGAGGAAAGAACCTGTTTTAAAAGGAGTGTTGGCCCATTCTGTATTAGAGCTCAAAGTGCTCAAAAGATGAATTTTCATTCACAAAAACACTGAATTATCTCTATGTTATGTTATTCATGGGCTCAGGTGACTGTGTGAATCCAGTCTGTGTGTACAGCCTGCTACATGAGAGAGCTAACAGTGCCATTCAATAACCTGCAGTAGGTCATAATATAATAGCTGGTACATGTTAACAGCTCAGTTGACTTCAGAGATGTTGGGATGCAGCAGACCTGGAGCGCTGATAAGAACTATTTCCTTCTAATTAAATTACTTGTTCTATCTAAAAATCCAAACCACATGTCAGTAAAACACATAACGGTAACAGGTGGTTTTCATGTTGTGATGGATCAGTGTGGTTAATGTGGCTACGTGAAACTGATGCCTCCTCCTCCCATCATGTGATCTTTGTTAAATAATGTTCTTAATGCTAATTTAAAGAGAATCAAACACTATTAGTCTGGTGAATGATTCACTGTACAGTGATTTCAGAGATGATGGACTGTCACAGTCTGAGATCAGCTGACTGCACCTAACTGGACCAACTGTCAGATGTGGCTCCACCTACAGGTGGAGATTTGTCATTACAGCTTAGTTACTGCAGGGAAACACGATGACCCAGATATTTATTATTAATTACATAAATAAATCTGACTGTACTCATCAGGTGTCAGACCAAGAGGTGTTTTTTAAAATGCTGCAAAGACTTTTTAGACATGTTTTTAAACCACAAGCTGCTTCTCTGTTTGTCTTCAGCTTTTAATGAGTGTGAACGTCATGATCCTGCACAACTTGTTGCATTAATCACAAACACAGATGTGATGCAGACATTAAAACCTGGCGTCCTTTTTTCTTTACTCAGTCCACTTCTCTAGTTCAGTCTGGTACTTCCTAAAGCTCTTTCCTGGACAGGAAGTCTCTCTCTCATGCTAAAAATCAGATGAGCAGTGCTGCCATCTCTTGTTTGAGCCTCATATAGAACTGATACCTAGAAAGCCATCACTTCCCCCATTCACACTGCTGACAGTCCCTCAGCTGTTAGTCTAAGTAAGTATGATGAGGTGGAGGAGATGGTTTGACATCGGTCATGGTCATAAATTTATATATATATATATATATATATATATATATAGTACAGTATATATTTTTTTATTATAATAAACTTAACACGGATTCCCTCCATTAAAAACAGTCAGCACATTATAAACACTGCAGAACAACACAGTGAACCTAAGTGTGAAGTTAGAGACTAACTGGAATCATGATACAGTTACAGTTAGTTATTTGTGCAATTATCAATAAAACATCTCTGCATGTATAAAAGAAATAACCTGCATAACGTTTTTACATAGAGCTGTGATGTTCCAGCTTTACAACTTTCATTCACTAAGAGAATAAAGTGTGAAAACGTGGTCACTTATAAATTTATGTGTTCTCTCGCAAATTATTGAATTAACCGTCAAGTAAACCAGAAGAGAAAAAAGAAAACAATAAATCAACATTCTCACATCAAAACTGACTAAATGTTTGGCAGTGTTACATTAGAGGATCAGATTTAACTAAAACGTTTTGTGGTCAGTAAGGAGAAAAGAGTGAGGAATTAAAATGAAACTTAAATTTTCACCGTTCAATCAGCTGATATTAAATAAAATAAGAGTTGCATTTTGTTTTTATGTAGATTTTACACTATATCCCAACTTGTTTGGAATTGGGGTTGAATATTATTCAAAAAAATAAATGCTGCTTTTTCACACAGCTCTCACAGATAGATAAATATTATCTGTAATATAAAATGAGACTGAATATTAAACTGCAGCCTGTTTGTCTTAGAGCCCTCTGTAGTTTTCTGTATATGTATAACTCATGATAAAGTGATATAATAAAAATAACAGAAACAGCGACATCCCAAAGAAACAATATGACCATTTTCTCCTCTTGTGGTGATACTCGTCCTGCAGCTTCCTGTAGCTGCTCTTCTCCTCCTCCAGGTTCTGTCTGAGGTCCTGATGCGCTCGTTCCCACATGTCCTTCTTTTCTTTATCCCAAGCTTCTCGATCTCTCCTCATCTCTTTCCTACACTGCTCCAGCTTCTTCTCAGCTCCTTCTCTTTGTTCTCTTTCGAGTTGAACTGTTCTCTCTGAAGCGTCCAGTTTCTGTTTCCACTCGTGTTTCACAGCTTCTTCTTGTCGTTTCCGTCTCTTTTCGTCTTCCACCTGTTGTTTCTTTCTCTCCTCTCGCTCCTGTTTGATGCAGTCGTCTTTTTCCTTCAGCTGTTTTTCTCTTTCATCAACTCTCTTTTTCAGTGTTTTCAAATCTTCCTCCTTTCTCTTTATATTTTCCTCCTTCTCTTTTATAATTCTTTCAAATTCATCTGTGTGATCAAACATCTCACTGTTGTAGCAGCTGCCTCCATTTTCCTTCACCATGGTCTCAACCTTTTTCAGTAGGTCACAGACCTGTGTGCGGTTCGTCTCGTCTCTGTTGTTAAAGACCAGATATCTTCCTCCACAGTCATTTATTAGCTGCTTCACAAAGTCAGGACATCGTATGAGATAACTCTCAAATGATTCAGTGCCCAGTTCATCTCCTCTGGTGAAGATGATGATGGTGAAATGCTGGGATTTCTTGCCAAAGTATTTTTTCATCAGTTCCACAGATTCTTTTTCCTCCTGTGTAAAATGTCCAAGTTGCAGCACCAGTAAGAAGACGTGAGGTCCAGGAGACAACATGTTGATGCATTTTTTAATCTCTTGTTGGAATTCATCAGACGCTGTCGGATCAAACAGTGCAGGGGTGTTGACCAAAGCAACAGGTCGTCCATCAGTTTCTCCAGTTGCTTTCTCACAGGACTTGATTGGAGGCTTCGGGGCGATTCTGGGTTGGAAATGCTTTGTGCCTAAAATAGTGTTTGCTGTTGAACTCTTCCCGCTGCCAGTCTTCCCAATCAGCACCATCCTGAGAGGCTCTCTGCTCAGACATTCATCACCTCCCATATTTCTTTGTTTCATGTCCTGCAGTTTAGCTTCGAGTTCAGAAACCTTTTTAATCTGAACCTCGGTGAACATGTCCTTTGTGAAGCATCTCAATCCTTGATTCATTTCATCCACAGTGTCCAGCATCTCAGAGATCTGCTTCCTGTCCTTGATGTTGACAACAACATATCTTCCTCCACAGCTCTGACAGAGCTCCTGGATGTCTCTGTCTCTTCTTACAAAGTTAACAACAGCTGGATCTGTAGGATCTGACTCCACAGTGAACAGAATCATGGTGAAGTCATTGACTATAGAGCTGAATGTGTTCTGGATGGTCTCTAACTCTCCCTTGTCTTCATCAGTGAAGGGACCCACAGGTAGGACCAGGATGAAGGCATGGACCCCCTCAGGATCACAGAGGGAGATACACCTGAATGATTCCTCCATCACTGTCTCCTGAGGTTTTCCATTCAAGGCAGGCAGCTCCACCAGGGAAACCCAACGTCCACACACCTCTCCCTGATTCTTAACACACTCTGATGAGTTGGAGACTGAATGAAGCTCTGTCTGACCTAAAATGGTCTTGGCTGCTGAAGTCTTCACTGCTCCGCTTCTACCACACAGAACCAGGTTTAAAGCTGGTTTGATGAGTTTTCGTATTGGTGACATGGTTAGTCCTGTATCGTCCTGCTCATATTTATCACAGCTCTTTATAATTTTCTGCCCCAGGTTTGTTAACAGTTCTCTGCGTTCAAGGTTCTTCTGCTTCAACAATGTGTAACTACACTTTTCAATTATGTCTTTTAAAGGTGGATGGTTCATGTAGTTTTCACTTGAACTCTCTTTTCTGGGTGTTGATATCAGGACTAGTGATTGATCAAATGATCGATCACCAAAGAGTTGAAGGACTCTGCAGAGTCTCAGTTTCTGTTCTTCAGTGAAGTCTTCAGGCTGTAGAACCAGCAGGAACACATGAGGTCCAGGAGCAGAGAGACTCATGCAGTTTTCTACATATTTTCTCAGTTTGTCTTCAGAGATATCAGGAAGCAGCAGATCTGGAGTGTTGATGAGAACTATTTCTTTCTCTTTAAATTCTCCTGTGACTCTCATACAATAGTCTAGTTCTTCCTCAGCACTGAACCTGGTCTCTCCCAGCATGAGGTTTCCCACTGAGCTCCTCTCAGACCAGTTGTTTCCCAGCAGAACAACCTTCAGCTCAGACACTGGAAAAACAACACTCAATTAGAAGAATGAACTGAACAGGATGAAATAAACTAATAACAAATCCTCCACATGTTCAGTGTAACAGATTAATTAGAAAGACAGGTCCTCATGTTGCTTTATCACCTAAAGTACCTAAAAAACTCAGATAACAGAGCTGCCCATCAGGATCTGTACCATGTTGAGAAGGTGAGTGTTCTCTACTGCTGACCCACAGCTGTCCCAATCTAACATTTATAGAGTGAACATTCCCAGAGAGATCAGGCCCAATTCATTCATCCACCAGGTTGGCTCACTTTAGGGGGTAGGAGGGATCGGCAGAGGTGTGACCAACATCCAGATAACTTCGCCTGGAGGACTGAGGATCTACACATACCACAATTTAGATACATTCTTTTGGTCCGGACCAAATAAAATAAACTGAACTCACTTGATGGCGGAAGCCACGTAAGGCTGCTGTTGCGTCTCAAAGGGCCCTGTTTGTTTTCTTCTGTAATAAAACAGAAAAATCACTTTCAGTCATACAAATACACCATTAACACCAGGAATGAGACAATGACTCGAACGATAAGTAACTAAAGTCACTAAATCACAAGCAGCTGTGAAATCAGTCTGAAGTAGACACACACTCATCTCCGCAGCAGGAAGTACAATCCCAGTAATCTGCCATCTAAAGATAAATACTGTGTCCCCATCTGGTGGTGGATATTTTATATTATAACTGACAGGAGGAACTCACACAGGAGGCCTCAACATTCAAACACTTCAGCATGAATGACCATGAATATGACTGAACTCACCAGGTGCTGCTGTAGCTGCCATGTTATTACTGTGCAGGATCACAGCAGCAGAATCCAACTGGAGACCAGCAGCTGCTCTTTAAAAGATTCAAACACACAGCATGGTGGTTCAAACTTCAGTCTGCAGGATACTCACACACAAACACAAATAATCCTATCGACATACTGCAACAATACTGTAGTAACTAGTAGTAATACTGCACAAACCTCCAGAAACCAGCAGTAGTGATACTATACAGTATGTACACAGAGTAGTAGAAGTAAATCCACAGGTTGTTTTACGAGCTGCTGTGTAACAGGCCTGAAGTTTGAACCTGGACCACGACAACGAGAAGCAGCTTATCTGTTTAAAATACTGAACAACAGGTGGAACAACAGGTGGAACAACAGGTGGAACAACAGGTGGAACAACAGGTGTGCTGGTCCTCGTCCAGGTCTGATCTCTGTTTTTCTGTATTTACTCAGATCAGTTTTACTCACCAGCTGATTGTTGCTGCGTCTTCGCCGAGACATGAAAACGAAAGTGAAGACGTTTCAGAGGTTTCTCTCAGTTCGCAGCTTTTATCCATTTACATTCAGAAATATCCGTGTTAAAACATTAAATGAACTGGAGGGATGAGAAAAACAACCTAACTTAAGTAAAACGTTTTACGCAGCTTGATCTTTATTTAAACAGACTTCATTAGTTAAAGCTCCACCTGCTGGACAAGACAGGTGGAGCAGATGACTGGGACAGACGGTGGACAAAACAAGAAACCACTTTTTAAGAGAATGAAAAAGGTGAATATCTTTATTAGGCTTGTTGGAGTCAGTGGTTTCTCTACCGGCTGTGCTGTTTCTGTACTATGATGTACTCTAAAGTCTAAATCCTGACAGGAAATCTTTATTCCTGCGCAGGTGGTCACATAATCGCTTAGAAACTGTCTTTCAAGAATTTTAGAGATAAAGGGCAGATTAGATACTGGTCTATAATTACTAAAACCCTGAGTCCAGAGTAGGCTTTTTGAGTAGAGGTTTGACTACAGCAACCTTAAAAGCCTGTGGTACGTAGCCTATTTGTAAAGATAGATTCATCTGATCTGATCTAATTTGGACGTGCTGATCAAAGGTAAAACATCTTTGAGGAGTCTAGTCAGGATGGGATCTAAGAGACATGTTGATGGTTTAAAGAAATTAATTACTGAAATTAATTCAGAATGATCTACGGGGAGGAAGCAGTCTAAGTACGAGTGATGTCCCACAAATGAATCTAGAGCTATTGTACATACGAAACCATCCATACCATATGCAGGGAGGATCTGATCAATTTTTTCTCTAATAGTTGTGATTTTATTTGTAAAGAAATTCATGAAGTCATTGCTGCTGAGAGGTGAGGGAATACTAAGCTCAACAGAGCTATGAGTCTTCGTCAGCCTGGCTACAGTGCTGAAAAGAAACCTAGAGTTGTTCTTATTTGCCTCTATTAATGAGGAGTAATATGAAGTTTTAGCTTTACGGAGGGCTTTTTTTAAAATATATATATTATTAAACTCTCTTTCCAGGCAATATTCATCTAAATTGGTGGAACACCACCTTCTTTCCAGCTTACGAGATCTCTGCTTTAAGCTACAGATTTGTGAATTGTAGCATGGAGCTAACTTCCTCGGATTCACTAGCTTCTTTTTAAGAGGAGCAAAATTATTGAGTATTGTTTGGAGTGAGGCTGCAGTACTATCAAGAAGACATTCAAATTGTGCTGGAGTAACATTAGGATGACTGCCCTCCTCTGTGTTTGAACTAGGCACTCATATAAAAGATGGAATCAGTTCCTTAAATTTCTCAACATTTTCAGATGAACATTTACTTTAGTGATATTTATTCTTAGGTGAAGTAAAGTTTAGTACAGTAAATTCAAATGTTATTAAAAAGTGGTCAGATAAAAGAGGGTTTTGGGGAAAAACTATTAAATGATCAGAAAGGTGTGTAAGACTGCGTCTCTGTATCCTTGGCTCCATTCTGAGATGTCAGGGTTTAGGTCTCCTAATAAACTCTACTAGAGAATAGAGACGCAGCATCTAAAGTGAGATGGATGCCATCTCTTCTAATCAGCCCAGGTTTTCTCCAAAAAGTTTCTAATTATCTATGTAGCTCACGTTGTTTGCTGGAAACCACTTAGACAGTCAGCGGTTAAATGTTAACTGATTCGTTTGAATTGTATTTGTTAGCTAATAATAATCTGATCTGTGGAATGAATTAAAAAGTCTAATATTTTATTCCCCTCTGTTAAGACTTTTACATTATTCATCAGCAATATGACAAAGCTGTGAGCTGTTTTCTGTATTTGTCCAGTTCAGTAATCTGAGCAGTGGTGGACAAAGATCAGCAGCAGTTTCTCTCCTCAGACGCTCAAAATAAACACTCATTCATTATGTTCAATTCAGTTCAGAGCTAGTTTAACTTTATTTCTTCAAATGAACATAAGGACACATGTACAGATTGTGGATTGGGAACAAAAACTATTTCTTGTAACGATGTCTCGTCAGGAAAAAAAAATGAATAAAGTCAAGATAACAAATATAATGTCAGTTAAACTGAACATACAAAATACTAAAACCAGTGAAAATAATACAGGTCAAGGTAACTGATGCAACCCAGCTGTTCACTGTAGAGAGTCTAACTGCAGGTAAAGAGCAGCTACAGCTACAGGTAGCAGGTTAGCACAGAGTTTAAACAGTTTAGAAATGACGACTGGACTAAAACAAACTAAAACACCAACAGTTTCATAAACTCTGTCACAATAATATCTGTAACCATGGTAACAAGACAGTCCATCAAAGATGAAGACAGGACTCTTTGTGTTTATACTACATTAAAAATAGTGTTTCCTCATGATATTTTACAGGATGTTTCCTCCTCTGGGGTCAAAAGTTTCTCTTTCAACCCACTGATTTCTTCTTCATGTTTCTTCTGCAGCTCCTCCAGTTCTTCTCTGTCAGTGTCTTCATGTTCGGTCAGTTGTTTTTTCAGTTCATTCATCTCTTGTTCATGTTTCTTCTGCAGTTCTTCTATTTTCTCTTTCTCATTTTTTTCATTTTCTTTTATAAGTTTTTGTTTGAATTCATTCAGTTTTTGCTCCTGTTGTTTCTGTAACTCTTTGATTTCTTCTTTCTCAGTTTCCTGATGTTCGATCAAAAGTTTCATTTTTAACTCGTGTTTTTCTTGTATATGTTTGATGGACAGTTCAGTCTTTCTTATTCTCTGAGTTTCTTTGTTTCCCTTTTCCAGGTTTTTTATTTCTTGCGTTTGTTTCTTCTTTAATTCTTCCAGCTGTTTTTTCACTTTTCTTTTGTTTTCAGTTGAAAGCTCTTTTATCAGACTATCCATCTCTCTCCTGTGTTTTTCCTGCATTGTCTTCAGTTTGTTCCTGTTTTCTTTCTTTTGAATCAGAAGTAACAGAATCAAATCAGTCAGTTCTTCTTTATGTTTGTCCTGCAGTTCATCCAAACGTTGTTTCAGGGTCTTTTCTTTGGTATCTGACAGATCAATTAACCTTTTATACTCGTCCTGTTTCTCCTTCATCTCGTTCTCATGTTGCTGCTTCAGACGCTTCACTTCCTCAATCTGAGCTCCAAAGTCCTTTTCTGTTTTCTCTTTGAATTCATTGAACTCCTCCGCTTTCTTTCTGGCCTTCTCTTCATACTTCTTCTTCATATTCTCCATTTCTTTCTTTAAGTTTTCCTCTAACTCTTTCCTCTCCTTCTCCTCCTGCTCCTTCCTAATTCTGTCTTCTTCTTCTCTTTCCTCTTCTGATCTTCGTCTTTCCCGTTCGTATTCTTCTTCCAGCCTCCTAACGGTCTCTTGTCTCTGTTCATCTTCTTGTTTCCATTTCTCCTTCAGTTCTTTTCTTTCTTTCTCCCAGGCCTCTTGTTGTTGTCTCATCTGTTCTCTCGTCTCCTTCAGCTCTTTGTGAGAACTTTCCTTTGATTCTAATTCTGATCTTATTTTTTCTTCCAGCTCTGTAATTTTTTGTTCCAACTCCTGTTGTTGAATTTCTTCCTGTTTTCTGTTCTTCCTGTCTTCTTCTTCTCTGATGTTTTGTTCTTTTTTCCTCTGTTCATTCTCCCTCTTTATGTTTTCCTCCATTTCCTTGAGTTGTTCATCCCTCAGTTTTCTCTCTTTTTCATTTTCTGCCTTCTGTTCTTCTATTCTTCTTTGCATTTCTTTTATTTCTTCCTCATATTTTCTTTCCAGTTCTTCTCTCTCTCTCTTCATTTCTTCTTCTTTCTCCTTCAGGATTTTCTCCATTTCTTTCTTTATTGCTGCTTCAGCTTCTTGCAGCATCTCATTAGTGAAGTAGCTGCCTCCATTTTTCTTCACCATTATCTCGATCTTATTGAGCAGTTCACCGACTTGTGCATGGTTGATTTTATCATAGTTATTAAACACATGGTATCTTCCTCCACAGTCACTGATCAACTTCTTAAAAGAATCATCACATTTTGTTTTGATGTATTCTTCAATTGACAGCTCCTCATGCTCCAGGTCGTCTCCTCTGGTAAAAAGAATGATGGTGAAATTTTCAGAGTTCTTTCCAAACACTTTCTTGATGAGTTTCAGTGTCTTCTTTTCCTCTGGTGTGAGTCGACCAATCTGTAACACCAACAGGAAGACATGTGGTCCTGGAGCCAGAAGACTGATACATTTCACCATCTCATCATTAACTTCTTCTTTGGACAAGGTTGAATCAAACAGACCAGGAGTGTCGACCACAACAACAGGACGACCGTTAACTTCACTCTCAGCTTTCTGACATTGTTTAGTGACTGATGTTTGACTTAGTTCAGCTTTAAACTCTTTTCTTCCTAGAATAGTGTTTCCTGAAGAACTCTTTCCACTGCCAGTTTTTCCTATCAGCACAATCCTGAGACTCTCTGGACTCTGCTCCTCTTCATCACCTGAAACGTAAAAGAAAAATAGTATTAAAATGTTCACAGTTGTTGCAGTATATAGGTATAACAGTGTAATGTGGGACAATATTATTGATGAAAAAGATTTAATTACTTACAGATCGCACTTTTGTTTATCAAACTGTCAAGTTCAGTCTGTTGTTGTATGATCTTCTTTATCTGGACATGTGCAAATGTTTCTGTGGTAAAGCAGAGTGGTTTATTCTCACTTGGTCTCATTTTTTTCACAGTCTCCAACATATCAGAGATCTGCTTCCTGTCCTTGATGTTGACAACAACATATCTTCCTCCACAGCTCTGACAGAGCTCCTGGATGTCTCTGTCTCTTCTTACAAAGTTAACAACAGCTGGATCTGTAGGATCTGACTCCACAGTGAACAGAATCATGGTGAAGTCATTGACTATAGAGCTGAATGTGTTCTGGATGGTCTCTAACTCTCCCTTGTCTTCATCAGTGAGGGGACCCACAGGTAGGACCAGGATGAAGGCATGGACCCCCTCAGGATCACAGAGGGAGATACACCTGAATGATTCCTCCATCACTGTCTCCTGAGGTTTTCCATACAAGGCAGGCAGCTCCACCAGGGAAACCCAACGTCCACACACCTCTCCCTGATTCTTAACACACTCTGATGAGTTGGAGACTGAATGAAGCTCTGTCTGACCTAAAATGTTCTTGGCTGCTGAAGACTTCCCTGCTCCTCTTCTACCACACAGAACCAGGTTTAAAGCTGGTTTGATGGCTTTATATTGTGGTCTTGGAGTGTCTTCAGTGAAAGTGAGGAAGGTAGCTTTGTTGTTATGCACAATGGTGTAAATTTTCTCCATAAACATTTTATGGTTGATTTCAACAACGCTGTATTTTCGTCCTCCACAGTCTTTGAGAAGCTGACTGACAGAGCAGCTGGTTTCATCCTCCTCATGTGTGATGACGACCATTGAGTATTTAAAAGCATCTGGATCAAACAAACTCAGGATGAACTTCAGTGTTTTTCTGTTCTCCTCAGTGAAATCAGAAGGTTTCACTAACAGCAGCAGAACATTTGGTCCAGGAGAACAAAGAGTCACACAGTTCTTCATCTCTTCTCTCACTGCTTCCACAGACAGACTGAACATGTCTGGAGTTTTTACTACTGTTACTGGTTTTCCTCTCCACTCCACACTGGCAGACACACAGTGTTTATGTGAAGTGAATTTTAGTGTAGAAAACTCTTTTGTCCCAGTGATGAAGTTTCCCATTGTTGTTTTTTTATCATCTTGTTTCCCAAACATCACAATCCTGAGTCCATGTGCTGTAAAAAATAAATAAATAAGTTTGAATATTGCCTTAAAGATTAAATATAGTCTCATTCCACTCTACTCATTTGCCACATTTAATTTTAATATTTACTGCTATTTTTACAGGAATTAATGACCATTAATTACAATATGTCTGTTATATTTTTATCACATTTCTTATGTGTTAATAACGAGTGAGGTGTCTAACAGTCAAAAACAGTTTTTGCAGGATCCCAGATAGACTTCAGTCCTTTAAATGTAGGATTGAAAATCTGTCTGATTCTTGATCTAATGTTCAAACTTCATCATTTGTCTTCACATGATAAGAATATTCTTGAACTTACCAACAGGTTCAACAGGATCCACTTTAACACTGGCTGCTCCTTCTTCTTTCAGACTTTCATGATCACTGGATAAATCAGACTTCACGTCCTCAAATACATCACAGCTCACGTGATCTCCATCGTTCTCTTCCACAATCTGCTCCATGATCTTTAACAAGTCTGGACGTTCAAGGTTTTTCTTCCACAACATCTTGTGTCTACATTTCCTCATAATGTCTCCTAACAGATGATGCTGCAGGTATTTTACTGTGGAACCTGAACTCTCCTCTCTGGGTGTTGATATCAGCACCAGTGAATGATCAAATGATCGATCACCAAAGAGTTCAAGGATTGATCGTAGCCTCTTTGATTGTAACTCAGTGAAGTCTTCAGGCTGTAGAACCAGCAGGAACACATGAGGTCCAGGAGCAGAGAGTCTCACACAGTTTTCTACAAGTTCTGTCAGTTTGTCTTCAGAGATTTCAGGATGCAGCAGATCTGGGGTGTTGATGAGAACTATTTCTTTGTCCTCAGTCAGTTCACTGACCCTCAGACAGTGGTCTGGTGCTTTTTCAGTGTTGAACACAGTTTGTCCAAGTAAACAGTTCAACACTTCTCTTTGATCAGACCAGCTGTTCCCCAGCAGAACAACCCTCAGCTCAGACACTGAAAACAAAATTATTTCTATAATTAAAGTCATTATAATACAGAGAATACATTAATGTGACATATTGATAAATATATTTTTTTAGTTGTTTAAATCAGACATTTTGAGACATTCCACTGTTAAATATTCTAATTTCAGATCAACAAAACAAACTGTTCAGTTTGACTCACTGAGAGGTGGAAGGTCGATGCTGTGTCTACGTTTCCTGGGTTGTTCATCATCTCTGACTGTGAAAATACACAAAGAGACAAATACTTTTTTTATTCTGTCCACATCTGTTCTCTAATGTTCTCTAAAATCATTAAAATGATCCAAGATTACTGGCGTCTTCATTGACAATGATTTGATTTAAGTCTCCTCTGATGTCTGGTGTCACAAAATGTTGTGACACTATAGATCACAACATTTTATTACACAGACTGGAACATGTCATTGGAATCAAAGGAACAGCACTAGATTGGTTTAAATCATATCTATCAGATAGATTCCAGTTTGTACATGTTAATGATGAGTCTTCCATGCACAGCAAAGTTAGCTATGGAGTTCCACAGGGATCTGTGCTTGGACCGATTCTTTTCACTCTATATATCTCCACCTTTGGCAATATTATTAGGAAACACTCTATAAATGTCCATTGTTATGCAGATGATACCCAGCTATACTTATCTATGAAACCAGGAGAAACTAATCAATTAGTCAAACTTCAAGCTGCTTAAAAGACATAAAGGCCTGGATGTCCTCCAATTTCCTTCTCTTAAATCCAGACAAGACAGAGGTTATTTTGTGAGGGGAAATCTCAGAGACACTATGTCTAATCACGTTCTCACCATTGATGACTTAGTATTGGCCTCAAGTAATACTGTAAGAAATCTTGGAGTTATCTTTGACCAGGATATCTCCTTTACTTCATACATAAAAGAAATCTCTAGAACTGCCTTTTCTCACCTGAGAAACATTAGGTTAAGTTAAAATTAGGAGCATCCTGTCCCAAAGTGATGCTGAAAAACTAGTCCATGCATTTGTTACTTCCAGACTGGACTATTGTAATTCATTATTAATAGGATGTCCCAATAACTCCTTAAAAAGCCTCCAGTTAATCCAAAATGCTGCAGCCAGAGTTCTGACTGGAATTAGCAAGAGAGATCATATTTCTCCTACGTTAGCTTCTCTCCATTGGCTCCCTGTTAAATCCAGAATTGAATTTAAAATTCTTCTCCTCACTTATAAATCCCTTAATAATCAGGCTCCATCTTATCTTAAAGACCTCATAGTTCCTTATCTTCCAAGCAGAACTCTCCGTTCTCAGACTGCAGGTTTACTTGTGGTTCCTAGAGTTTCCAAATGTAGAATGGGAGGCAAAGCCTTTAGCTATCAAGCCCCTCTCCTGTGGAACCAGCTCCCAGTTCAGGTTCTGGAGGCAGACACCGTCTCTACATTTAAGACTAGACTTAAAACTTTCCTTTTTTATAAAGATTATAGTTAGAGATGAATCAGGTGACTCTGAACCATCTCTTAGTTCTGCTGCTATAGCTTAGTCTGCTGGGGGAACTCTACTGATAAACTGAGCTCCTCTCCTCTCTCCTTTCTCCTGTATCAATGCAAATGCCACCATTGCACATCATTAACTTTGTGTCTTCTCTCTCCTGTAGTTGTGTTTCCTCCTCTCTGTCTCCCTCTCTCTGTAATTTTCTGCAGGTATCCTCGATCTTGGAGCTGTTATCCCCAGAATCCAGTTGACCTGCCCAATGTTCTTGCTGCTTGTTGTCTTATTTCCTTTCTCTCTTTTCTTTCCGCTTACCCCAACCGGTCAAGGCAGATGGCCGCCCACTATGAACCTGGTTCTGCTGGAGGTTCCTTCTTTCCTCTCCACTGTTGCCTAAAGCTTGCTCAAATGGGTTGGGTTTTCTATGTAATTTTTTGCATAATTATACTCTATAAGGTCTTAAACCTTGCACTGTAAAGTGCCTTAAGATGCCTGCTGTTGTGAATTGGTGCTATACTAATAAAACTGAATTGAATTAAATTGAATTGAATTTCCAACAGATAATAAGTAAAGGAAAACACTGAATGTGGAAACAGAGTAATGTTAATTATTCAGACAAAGCTTAAGGTCTCTGTCATTTGGTGGAATCTGCATGATGGAGCAGGTCAGGTGAACTCATAACACTGATTCTGAATATGTACATGTGACATCATAGGGCCACTGAACTGAACTACCTGTCATGATCCTGTCCCACATTACTGGTCCTTGCTTTTATTTTGACTTTCCTTCCAGTCCCTGCCTGGGTTTCTCTCTTGCTCTTCATCAATTGCTTTTTGTGTCACTCTGTTTTCTCCAATTATTTTCTGTCTCTGCTATAAATGCTCCATTTCTGTTCTGTCTCTCCTCTGTTCACTCTGATTGCTTATCTTGTATCACCTGTCTCTCTCCTCTCTCCTCTGCCCTGATTGCCTGATCTCTTTCACCTGTGGTTTCACCTTCTATTTAAGCTCCTCCCTGCGAACTTGTCAGTGTTTCATCCTGTTTTCCAGCCACCTGCCTCTTCTTGTGTTTGGAGCTCATTCAAACCTGGACTTTGCCTCAGCTTTGCCCCTTGCTTGACTGTCAGTTTTCACGTGTTTTTGTCTGCCTCAGTAGCAGTGACTTGTTGTTCCCCTTTGAACTGAATTCCTGTTGTGTTTAGTTATTAGGTTTAGGTATGTTCCCCAAACCTGAAAAAAGGGCAACTCTCTTGCCCCCTCCACCCTGATGATTTTAGGTGTCAGTCATCAACACATACTTAAATGGTGTAAAATATGTTTAAAATTGTATTTTTCACTTGATATTTTATTAAACATTGCTTGGGCAAAACAACCATTCAATACTTTCTATCATTTCTATAATGTCTGACTAAATCATCAAATATCATCTCTCACTGCAAATAAATGCACTACTCTACTCTAAAATAGAGTTGACTAGCTGACCGCACCTGCCCCCACCCAGTTTCCCCTGCTGCAATCCCCAGTTTCTGCCCCCACAGTGAGTTGTTCCAACAACAACTAACTCTCTCTACACGGCCCTCAGCCCTCTCTCCACTCACCCCATACTGCCCCTCACAAAGACCCAGATGAGGAAGGAGCTCAGCAGGACCAAGGCAAGGAAGGCTGCAGGCCCAGACGGCATCATCTCCAGGCTGCTTAAAACATGTGCAGACGAACTGTGCAGCACACTGCTGTACATGTTTGGTCTGAGCCTGAAGCTAGGGAAGGTGCCACAGCTTTGGAAGACATCCTGCTTGGTGCCAGTGCCAAAGACATCTCGCCCAAATGACTCTCTTGGCTCTATCACATCTGAATAAGGCTGGCAGCACTGTGAGAGTCATGTTTTTTACTTCTCCAGTGCTTTTAACACCACCCAACCTACACTCCTGAAGGATAAGTTGGTAGACATGGGGGTGGACCAACATCTCTTCTACCTGGATATTGGACTACCTCTCAAACCGACTACAGTGTGTGAGGGCTCAAGACTGTGAGTCTGACATGGTTGTCTGCAACACAGGGGCTCTGCAGGGAACGTTTCTGTTCACTGTTTACACTGCAGACTTCATGTTCAGTTCAGCATCCTGTCACCTGCAGAAGTTCTCTGAAGACTCTGCCTGCTCACGGATGACAATGACAGGGAATACAGGGAACTGATCCTGAACTTTGTGGACTGGTGCCAGTGGAGCTATTTCTAGATCAAGGTCTTTTCTCCCTTGCACCATGTGACCCATGGTGCAATTGCTTGTATGATTGTGTACATATGTAAAATATTTTTATCACTTTTTTTTTTTTTTTTTTGTTTTGTTTATTTTCATTTTGGAATGTTGCCGTAAAATGCACATTCTCTGCCCTGTCCCACTGTGGGATGAATAAACGTTTATCTTATCTTATAAACAACTAAATAGTGAAGTGTAGCCGGCTGAATTTTCATGGACATGTTGCTGAACATGAAGAAACAGCTGAAGTTGTTCCTCTGTAAGTCTGCTGCATAAATACAAGCAGCCTGTAACTGTTAAACTTAGACCAGATGAAATCGCCCTATCATCGATACTTTTATTATTTTTTAATAGTTATGTCTCTTGGGGCAGAGCTGCTGAGGCCCAGAGGCATAAAAATGCAAAGTAAAGTCAAGTGTACTGTCAGGACGTTGATGGTGTTTGAGGGCTCTGGATGAGTCTTTTAAAATTGTGAAAATGATTAACAATAATTGGTTGAAGCAACTGGATCATGAAATAAATAAAAACCTCTATATAAAATCAGGTGCCACAGAACTAAACTTCACATGTAGCAGAGAATCTGTTTTTGTGGTTTAGGTTTCAGTCTTCTAGCCAAAATCAATTAATTAGATTTATTAAAAAAAGGTTAAATTGCTCCATCAGTACAGCTGCAAAGCATAAAGGTCAAAGTGAGGAAGGAAAATCCAAAAACTGATAAATATCAAATAACGTGATGAGTTTTTCAACTGTTACTTTCAGAATTTTATTCTAACTTAAGACAACTATTAATTACATGATTCTGTTCAAGTAAAGATTTAACTCAGAAACTCATTAAACATCTGAAGAGTATATTAAGAGTTCATTTATAACAGGTGTAATGTGTGGACAGTGACAGAAGACAGTGTGTAAACCTGGACTCACCTGGTGCTGCAGACGCCATGATGTCACTCTGCTGACATCAGCTGGTACTGAAGCTGATTCAACTGCAACAGAGGGAAGAATAAAAAGAAGTTAGATTTTAATATGATGAACTCAAAACACACACACGTCTCTATTCAATAGTGCTGAGGTGACGAACAGTCTCTTCACAAACAATTAATGTTTTAATTCTTCTTCATCTTTCTGAAAAATAACCCACAAAGAAAAAGTGAAAACATGTTTTTACATTAAATTCTGAAAATTAAACTTCTGAACAACTTGAAATCTCTCTTTTACAAAAGTACAGTAACTGTGTGTCTTTGGACAAATAGTGAATGTTTGTGTCCTCTGGTCTGGGAGGAGTTTTACTGAAGTCGAGATAAGAATGAAAACATCAAGAAGCAAATATGAACTGACTCCCAGTTGGACAAACTGAGTAAACACTAATGTTAGTATCTAATTCAACTGATCGTTAGCACTTTATAATACAACCTGTGGTTTACGGTGTAATTTAATGGGATGAATCAGGAACCAAATACTTCGACAAACTGAGAAATAAAAGTGAAGTTTCGGGAGAAAGTGTTAACAAAGTTGTAATTAAAGATTAACAGGATTATATCATAACAGATCAGATTAGAATGAAAATAGAAGAAACAATCGATGATGGTTTGATTTGAAACGTAACACATCACAAACTGACTCCAACTCTTCTGCTTTTTTCCTCATAAGTTTTCAGTCTGTAAAAACGACTTGTCAGTGAAGTGAACATGTTTCATATCAACTCCTGACGGTCTGTTGATCCATCTACAGTCTGATCACTGACACTGGCTTTATTCTAACGTCTGGATGTTGAAGTAATGATTAGAGTTTGTTCAAGTTTACTCACCGATTTATTCCTGTTGCGCCATCACTGATCACTGCTCCGAGTTAAAAGTAAAAGTAAAACGTTTGGTGTCAGTTTGCAGCAGCTGTTCACATGTTTCCACATATTCAACAGTAGATCTGACGACACAAGATAAACTTAATCCCAGGTGATGTCTGAGTGTTTGTATCTTCCAGAAAATCCAACTTGCAGAATCATTATTAAAAGGGCGTTTACTGGTCGATGATAAAGCGCCATCTGCTGGAAGCTACGCTGAATATACACGAGAGAGGTTCAGTGTTGATGTGATTTATTTACATGCATTGAAATATTTAAATGTACTGTGCTTACAGCTGACTTTTGATTTTAGATCCTGCTGTTGCTGTAGTGTAGAAATGTGGTTCTTTTCTAATGTAATTTCTTGAGCATGTGTGAAGGTTTGTTTTAACAGAATCATCTAATACTCACTGAATCTCTGCTGTTGGAGTTGATCTTATCGTCTGGTTGATCATTTGTGGTCCAGATTTATTGAAGCAGACAAACTTGTATCAGTGTTATTTAACATGCTGCCATATTATTTCTAAATTGGAGAACTGGGTGTTTCCATATGAAACAGAGCAGGCTGTCGTTTTTTATTTGGCCACTAGATGACAACAGAAACCTGTAAATGACACATTCACAGTACTTTGTGTGTACTAGTATATTAATGTATACCTGTGTTTACTGCATATCACTCAGATACACTGTCAAGGAAATGGACATTTAATGATTTTACAGTGTGAGGAAATGGATGTGCTGTTTGAGGGACCTGTTAATAATTCAACAAGGATTCTGACACAGAGAGAAAAACTCCAACCTGCTCCCTGGTTAGAGACTGAACACCTTAAATAACAGCACCGTGACAGATTTAATAGGTTCAAGAGTCATATTCAAGTTTATTTCATGTTTCATTGCAGCTGTTTGAGCTGGTTGTAGGTACTAAACCACCTCAGACAGCTGCAAAGACAAAACAGTTGTTTGTATTTAACTCATTCAAGACAGTATTTAGATTATTTACTTCAGATACATCACAGCTCAAACTGTCTCCATCATTCTGTTTCACAACTAGGTCTATAATTGTGAACAGCTGTGAACTTTGTAGCTTCTGCAACAACACCCAATGTCGACTATATATGCTAGTAGTTGTGTTTTCCCCTCTTTGTCTCCCACTGATCAACTTCTTAAATGACTCATCACATTCCTTTTGAATGTACTCATCAATAGACTGTTCCTCCTCCACCAGTGAATCTCCTCTGGTAAAAAGAACGATGGTAAAGTTTTCTGATTCGTTAACTTCACTCTGTTCTTTCTGACGTTGTTTAGTGACTGATATTTGACTTAGTTCAGCTTTAAACTCTTTTCTTCCTAGAATAGTGTTTCCTGAAGAACTCTTTCCACAGCCAGTCTTCCCTATCAGAACAATCATGAGACTCTCTGGACTCTGTTCCTCTTCATCACCTGAAACATCATTAGAACACAGTATAGTAGCTTCAAATGTGTAGAATACTGTATGTTTAGAAAAGGTATTTAAAACAGGAAGTACTGCAGCGGCACCAATTCAATACTGCCCTTACAGGTTCTGAGTGACAAATTATCTGAGGCAGTAATGATAAAGATACATATGATTAAAATAACTCAACAGTTTATTTTTTTTATAATCTTTTGAATATAAGAGTATCAAGTGAATAGACTTAATAATTAAAACCAAGTTAAAACATGTTATATTTGTTTTGGCCATGTTTTTAATGCATCATTTATAATTTAGATAAAATGTAAAGTTGCATGAAAATGTAAATGAACTATTTGTAATTTCCTAGTTTTCTGTACAAATTGGTCAAAAATGTGATGTGATTATGACCAAAATCAAAAATAAAATATCTGAGTCATGATCTTTCATGTCTTTATTGAAGTAAAAAGTCAGTGGCATCACTAAACACCAACTGGAGTCAGGGGTTTTACTTGTTTTTTTGCCAGTGTGAATGTAAAAAACACAGGTCCAACCAGCTATTATTATTAAATTCTGGTTGATTGAAACATTTTATTACTTAATGAAGGTACATGACCAATGACTTCATGAATTTCTTTATAAAGTTTTAACTATTAGAGAAAAAAATGATCAGATCCTTCCTGCAAATGGTATGGATGGACTGTACAACAGCTCTAGATTCATTTGTCAGACCTCACTCATACTTAGACTGCTTCTTTCCCATAGATAATTTTGAATTAATTTCATTAATTAATGCATCTAACCATCATGTCTCTTAGACCCCATCCCAACTTGACTGCTAAAAGATGTCTTACCTTTGTTTAACATATCATATTAGATCAGATCTATCTATCTTTACAAACAGGCTACTTACCACAGGCTTTTAAGGTTGCTGTAGATAAACCTCTACTCCAGTTTGTTTATGTTAATAATGAGTCTTTCATGCACATAAAAGTTAGTTAGGGAGTTCCACAGGTTTCTGTGCTTGGACCAATTTTTTTCACTTTATATATGTCCCCCTTATGCAATAATTAGTTAATTAATTAGAAAACACTCAACTATATTTATTTATGAAACCAGAATAAACTAATCAGTGAATCAAACACAGCTTTGTGTGCATGGAAAACTCATTAACATGCACAAACTGGAATCTGACAGATACGATTTAAGCCACTCTAGTGCTGTTCCTTTGATCCCAATGACATGTTCCAGTCTGTGTAATAAAATGTTGTGATCTATAGTGTCGAATGCAGCACTAAGATCTAAAAAAATGAGTATAGAGAGTAGTCCATTGTCTGATGCTAATAGAAGATCATTAGTGACCTTTACCAGTGCTGTTTCTGTACTATGATGTACTCTGTCCTGCCAACGCACTGTGCAGTGGGTGGGAGGGATTGGTGGGAGTTTGGACTTTAGATCCTTGCTAACTACCTTTTCAAAAATTGTAGAGATAAAGGGTAGATTGGATATTGGTCTATAATTTGCTAAGACCCCTGAGTCCAGAGTAGACTTTTTGAGTAGGGGTTTGATTACAGCAACCTTAAAAGCCTGTGGTACGTAGCCTATTTGTAAAGATAGATTGATCTGATCTAATATGGACGTGCTGATCAAAGGTAAGACATCCTTGAGGAGCCTAGTCGGGATGGGATCTAAGAGACATGTTGATGGTTTAGATAAATTAATTACTGAAATTAATTCAGAATGATCTACGGGGAGGAAGCAGTCTAAGTATGAGTGTGATCTTACAAATCAATCTAGAGCTGTTTCACAAATGAGACTATCCATAACGTATGCAGGGAGGATCTGCTCTATTTTTTCTGTAATAGTTATGATTTTATTTGTAAAGAAATTCATGAAGTCATTGCTGCTTAGAGTTGAGGGAATACTAGGCTCGACAGAGCTATGACTCTTTGTCAGATTGGCTACAGTGCTGAAAAGAAACCTGAGGTTGTTCTTATTTACCTCTATTAATGAGGAGTAATATGAGGTTCTAGCTTTTTTATATATTATTAAACTATCTTTACAGGCAATATTCATCTAAATTTGTGAAACGCCACCTTCTTTCCAGCTTACGAGATCTCTGTTTTAAGCTACGGATTTGTGAATTGTACCATGGAGCTAACTTCCTCTGATTCAATATCTTTTGTTTTTAGAGGAGCAACAGTATCAAGTATTGTTTGAAGTGAGGCTGCAGTACTATCAACAAGATAGTTGACTTGTGCTGTAGTAAAGTTAGGATGACTGCCCTCCTCTGTGTTGGTACATGGCTCTGAAATAAAAGATGGAGAGTCCAGTTACTGGCCCTACCAACCTGCCCAATGTTTTTGCTACTTGTTGTTTTTGTTGCCTGCTGTTCTTTTCTCTCTCCTCTTTCCATTCACCCAAACTGGTTGAGGCAGATGGCCACCCACCAAGAGCCTGGTTCTGATGAAGGTTTCTTGCTCTAAAGGGAGTTTTTCATTTCCACTGTTGCCTAATGCTTGTGCAAATGGGATTGTTGGGATTTCTATATAATTTTTTATACAATTATACATATGTATACATGTATTGTTATAAACCTTACACCGTAAAGTGCTTTGAGATAACTTCTGTTGTGATTTAAAGCTATATAAATAAAACTGAATTGAATGGAATTAAAAAGTCTTGGAGATGCTCACTTTGGTGAATCAACTTGCAAGTAAGACTTTAAAGGGGATTGCAGAGCACATTGTTGGAGATTTCTTCCTCATCTTCAAGTTTGGTCTTTTCGTCTTATCTGGTCATAAGTTCTGGGTGAGGTTTTGAGCTCTATGCTCTTCTTGATCCTGTTCCATCAAATAAATCCATTTGATCAATTCTGAATTGTATTTCTACAGTATTAGTAATTAAATAATCTTATTGATAGAATGAAATAAAAAGTCTAATATTTTATTTCCCTCTGTTAAGACTTTTACATTATTCATCAGCAATATGACAAAACTGTGAGCTGTTTTCTGTTTTTGTCCAGTTCAGTAATCTGAGTAGTGGTGGACAAAGATTAGCAGCAGTTTTTCTCCTTAGATGCTCAAAACAAATTTAAGTTACACTCAGTTCAGCATTAGTTTAACTTTATTTCTTTAAATAAACATAAGGACACATGTCCAGATTGTGGATTAGGAACAAAAACTATTTCTTGTAAAACAATGTCTCTTAAGGAAAAAAAAGAATAAAGTCAAGATAACAAATATAACGTCTGTAAACTGAACATACAAAATACTAAAACCAGTGAAAATAATACAGGTCAAGGTAACTGATGCAACCCAGCTGTTCACTGTAGAGAGTCTAACTGCAGGTAAAGAGCAGCTACAGCTACAGGTAGCAGGTTAGCACAGAGTTTAAACAGTTTAGAAATGACGACTGGACTAAAACAAACTAAAACACCAACGGTTTCATAAACTCTGTCACAATAATATCTGTAACCATGGTAACAAGACAGTCCATCAAAGATGAAGACAGGACTCTTTGTGTTTAGACTACATTAAATGTAGTGTTTCCTCATGATATTTTACAGAACGTTTCCTCCTCTGGGGTCAAAAGTTTCTCTTTCAACCCACTGATTTCTTTTTCATGTTTCTTCTGCAGCTCCTCCAGTTCTTCTCTGTCAGTGTCTCCATGTTCGGTCAGTTGTTTTTTCAGTTCATTCATCTCTTGTTCATGTTTCTTCTGCAGTTCTTCTATTTTCTCTTTCTTTTCATTTTCTTCCAGAAGTTTTTGTTTGAATTCATTCAGTTCTTGCTCCTGTTGTTTCTGTAACTTTTCAATTTCTTTCTTCTCAGTTTCCTGATGTTCGATCAAAAGTTTCATTTTTAACTCGTGTTTTTCTTGTATATGTTTGATGGACAGTTCAGTCTTTCTTATTCTCTGAGTTTCTTTGTTTCCCTTTTCCAGGTTTTTCATTTCTTGTATTTGTTTCTTCTTTAATTCTTCCATCTGTTTCTTCACTTTTCTTTTGTTTTCAGTTGAAACCTCTTTTATCAGTTTATCCATCTCTCTCCTGTGTTTTTCCTGCATTGTCTTCAGTTTTTTCCAGTTTTCTTTCTTTTGAGTCAGAAGTAACAGAACAGCAAAGTCCTTTTCTGTTTTCTCTTTGAATTCATTGAACTCCTCCGCTTTCTTTCTGGCCTTCTCTTCATACTTCTTCTTCATATTCTCCATTTCTTTCTTTAAGTTTTCCTCTAACTCTTTCCTCTCCTTCTCCTCCTGCTCCTTCCTAATTCTGTCTTCTTCTTCTCTTTCCTCTTCTGATCTTCGTCTTTCCCGTTCGTATTCTTCTTCCAGCCTCCTAACTGTCTCTTGTCTCTGTTCATCTTCCTGTTTCCATTTCTCCCTCAGTTCTTTTCTTTCCTTCTCCCAGGCCTCTTGTTGTTTTCTCAACTGTTCTCTCGTCTCCTTCAGCTCTTTGTGAGAACTTTCCTTTGATTCTGATTCTGATCTTATTTTTTCTTCCATCTCTTTAATTTTTTGTTCCAACTCCTGTTGTTGAATTTCTTCCTGTTTCCTCTTCTTCCTGTCTTTTTCTTCTCTAATTTTTTGTTCTTTTTTCCTCTGTTCATTCTCCCTCTTTATGTTTTCCTCCATTTCCTTGAGTTGTTCTCTCAGTTTTCTCTCTTTTTCATTTTCTGCCTTCTGTTCTTTTAATCTTCTTTGCATTTCTTTTATTTCTTCATTATATTTTCCTTCCAGTTCTTCTCTCTCTCTCTTCATTTCTTCTTCTTTCTCTTTCAGAATTTTCTCCACTTCTTTCTTTATCGCTGCTTCAGCGTCCGGCAGCATCTCATTAGTGAAGTAGCTGCCTCCATTTTCCTTCACCATGGTGTCAATCTTATTGAGCAGTTCACTGACTTGTTTGTGGTTATTTTTGTCACGATTATTAAACATATGGTATCTTCCTCCACAGTCACTGATCAACGTCTTAAAACAATCATCACATTTTGTTTTGATGTATTCTTCAATTGACAGCTCCTCATGTTCCAGTGTATCTCCTCGGGTAAAAAGAACGATGGTGAATTTTTCTGAATTCTTCCCGAAGCCTTTCTTAATAAGTTTTAATGTGTCCTTCTCTTCTTGTGTGAGTCGACCAATCTGTAACACCAACAGGAAGACATGTGGTCCTGGAGCCAGAAGACTGATACATTTCACCATCTCATCATTAACTTCTTCTTTGGACAAGGTTGAATCAAACAGACCAGGAGTGTCGACCACAACAACAGGACGACCGTTAACTTCACTCTCAGCTTTCTGACATTGTTTAGTGACTGATGTTTGACTTGATTCAGCTTTAAACTCTTTTCTTCCTAGAATAGTGTTTCCTGAAGAACTCTTTCCACAGCCAGTCTTCCCTATCAGCACAATCCTGAGACTCTCTGGACTCTGCTCCTCTTCATTACCTGCGAAGTAAAAGGGCAATTAATTGGCTTTAATGCTTAAAATTGAAAACCTATACACACTCTATTGTTTAATAATATATAAGTAAACACAATATAAAATAACTTTTAAAGATTAATTATGGTGTCATAAATAAAACACTTACTATTGACTGTGGTCTTTGTTTGCAGATCTTTAAGCTCAGCCTGTAGTTTGACAATGTGTTTCTGTAGTTGTAATATTGTATCCTGTTTACCATATGCAAATGTTTGAGTTGTGTAGCAGCATGGTTTGTCTTTAAGCAGTCTCATCTTTTCCACAGTGTCCAGCAGCTCAGAGATCTGCTTCCTGTCCTTGATGTTGACAACAACATATCTTCCTCCACAGCTCTGACAGAGCTCCTGGATGTCTCTGTTCTCTCTTACAAAGTTAACAACAGCTGGATCTGTAGGATCTGACTCCACAGTGAACAGAATCATGGTGAAGTCATTGACTCGAGAGCTGAATGTGTTCTGGATGGTCTCTAACTCTCCCTTGTCTTCATCAGTGAGGGGACCCACAGGTAGGACCAGGATGAAGGCATGGACCCCCTCAGGATCACAGAGGGAGATACACCTGAATGATTCCTCCATCACTGTCTCCTGAGGTTTTCCATACAAGGCAGGCAGCTCCACCAGGGAAACCCAACGTCCACACACCTCTCCCTGATTCTTAACACACTCTGATGAGTTGGAGACTGAATGAAGCTCTGTCTGACCTAAAATGGTCTTGGCTGCTGAAGACTTCACTGCTCCTCTTCTACCACACAGAACCAGGTTCAGAGGTGGTTTAGAACAATTTAACACTGTCAGAGGTTCATTCTCTTCATTAATCATTAGAAATCCTCCCCTGTTCTCAGTCACTATATTTTCTATTTTTTGCATTAAATCTTCATCATTTTTAAAAAAATCCTTTTTGTTCAGATTGATTCTGTGCTGCCTTTGTTCACAGTCTTTAATCAGTTTTTTCACTGACTCATTTTCTCTCTTCTCATGTGTGATGACGACCATTGAGTATTTCAAAGCATCTTGATCAAACAAACTCAGGATGAACTTCAGTGTTTTTCTGTTCTCTTCAGTGAAATCAGAAGGTTTCACTAACAGCAGCAGAACATTTGGTCCAGGAGAACAAAGAGTCACACAGTTCTTCATCTCTTCTCTCACTGCTTCCACAGACAAACTGAACATGTTTGGAGTTTTTACTACTGTTACTGGTTTTCCTCTCCACTCTCTAGTCACCCAATGTTTACGTAGAGTGAATTTTGGGGTAGAAAATCTATTGATAATGGTGTTTCTTATGATGTATCCTAGTGCTGTTTTTTTGTCATCTTGTTTCCCAAATATCACAATCCTGAGTCCATGTGCTGTGAAAAACAAGTAAATAAGTAATAAGCAGATTTTACAGATTACATTAAGTATAGTTTCCTTACACTCTATTTAACTATCTAAGCCAATGAGACAAACTTTTAAGTAAAGTGATCAAGATGTTTTTTTGCAGAGAAAGATTCAAGTGCACAGAAGAATTCTGAAAAGTTCTGTCTTGGTCTCCTGCTTCTTATCAGATGTGATAATAATTTGTAAGTTTTCTATTAGTCAAAACCAGTTTTTGCAGGATCTTAATGCAGGAATTAATGGTCATTAATTACAATGTCTTTGTTAAATTTCTATCACATTTCTTATCAGATGTGATAATAAGGAGTGAGGTGTCTAACAGTCAAAACCAGTTTTTGCAGGATCCCAGATAGACTTCAGTTCTGTAAATGTAGGATTAAAAATCTGTCTCATTCTTGATCTATTGTTCAAACTTCATCAGTTATCTTCACATGATAAGAATATTCTTGAACTTACCAACAGGTTCGACAGGATCCACTTTAACACTGGCTGCTCCTTCTTCTTTCAGACTTTCATGACCACTGAATAAATCAGACTTTACGTCCTCAAATACATCACAGCTCACATGATCTCCATCGTTCTCTTCCACAATCTGGTCCATGATCTTTAACAGCTCTGGACGCTCAAGGTTTTTCTTCCACAACATCTTGTGTCTACATTTCCTCATAATGTCTCCTAACAGATGATGCTGCAGGTATTTTACTGTGGAACCTGAACTCTCCTCTCTGGGAGTTGATATCAGCACCAGTGAATGATCAAATGATCGATCACCAAAGAGTTCAAGGATTGATCGTAGCCTCTTTGTTTGTGGCTCAGTGAAGTCTTCAGGCTGTAGAACCAGCAGGAACACATGAGGTCCAGGAGCAGAGAGTCTCACACAGTTTTCTACATGTTCTCTAAGTTTGTCTTCAGAGATTTCAGGATGCAGCAGATCTGGGGTGTTGATGAGAACTATGTTTTTCTCGTCAGTCAGTCCACTGACCCTCAGACAGTGGTCTGGTGCTTTTTCAGTGTTGAACTTAGTTCCTCTCAGTATAAGATTCCCCAGTTTTCTCCTCTCAGACCAGCTGTTCCCCAGCAGAACAACCCTCAGCTCAGACACTGAAAACAAAATTAATTTTAGAATTTAAGTAATTATAATACAGAGAAAACATAAATGTGACATATATTGATATTGTTTTTTTTTTTTTTTATCAGACATTTTTAAAGCTTCCACTGTTGAACATTATAATTTCAGATATACACAACAAAACTGTTTGGTGGATTTCCAACAGATGATACATGAATGAAAACACTGAATGTGGAAACAGAGTAATGTTAATTATTCAGACACAGCTTAAGGTCTCTGTCATTTGGTGGAATCTGCATGATGGAGCAGGTCAGGTGAACTCATAACTCTGATTCTGAATATGTACATGTGACATCATAGGGCCACTGAACTGAACTACCTGTCATGATCCTGCCCCACATTACTGGTCCTTGCTTTTATTTTGACTTTCCTTCCAGTCCCTGCCTGGGTTTCTCTCTTTCTCTTCTTCAATTGCTTTTTGTGTCACTCTGTTTTCTCCAATTATTTTCTGTCTCTGCTATAAATGCTCCATTTCTGTTCTGTCTCTCCTCTGTTCACTCTGATTGCTTATCTTGTATCACCTGTCTCTCTCCTCTCTCCTCTGCCCTGATTGCCTGATCTCTTTCACCTGTGGTTTCACCTTCTATTTAAGCTCCTCCCTGCGAACTTGCCAGTGTTTCATTCTGTTTTCCAGCCACCTACCTCTTCTTGTGTTTGGAGCTCATTCTAACCTGGACTTAGCCTCAGCTTTGCCCCTTGCTTGACTGTCAGTTTTCATATGTTTTTGTCTTTGTTTGAAATTGTATTTTTCACTTGATATTTTATTAAACATTGCTTGGGCAAAACAACCATTCAATACTTTCTATCATTTCTATAATGTCTGACTAAATCATCAAATATCATCTCTCACTGCAAATAAATGCACTACTCTACTCTTCAATAGGTTTGACCAGCTGACCGCAACTGCCCCCACCCCCACCCAGTTTCCCCTGCTGCAATCCCCAGTTTCTGCCCCTACAGTGAGTTGTTCCAACAACAACTAACTCTCTCTACACGGTCCTCAGCCCTCTCTCCACTCACCCCAAACTGCCCCTCACAAAGACCCATGTGCAGACGAACTGTGCAGCATACTGCTGTACATGTTTGGTCTGAGCCTGACACTGGGGAAGGTGCCACAGCTTTGGAAGACATCCTGCTTGGTGCCGGTACCAAAGACATCTCACCCAAATGACTTTAAGGACTCTAGACCGGTGGTGCTGACCTCACATCTGATGAAGACAATGGAGAGGCTAGTGCTCACCTATGTCTGTCCTCTGGTGAGAGAGTCAGTGGACCCGTTCCAGTTTGCCTATCAGCCAGGCATTGGAGTGATGCTGTAATCTTCCTCCTGAATAGAGCTCTTTCACATCTGAATAAGGCTGGCAGCACCGTGAGAGTCATGTTTTTTTACTTCTCCAGTGCTTTTAACACCATTCAGACATCCAGACATGGGGGTGGACCAACATCTCTTCTCCCGGGATATTGGACTACCTCTCAAACTGACTACAGTGTGTGAGGGCTCGACATGGTTGTCTGCAACACAGGGGATCCGCAGGGAACGTTTCTGTTCACTGTTTACACTGCAGACTTCATGTTCAGTTCAGCATCCTGTCACCTGCTGAAGTTCTCTAAGACTCTGCCAATATCGGCCTGATCATGGATGACAATGACAGGGAATACAGGGAACTGATCCTGTTCACCTGAACAATAAACTGGACTGGTCACACAACACTGATGCACTCTACAAGAAAGGACAGGGCAGACTCTTTCTGCTGAGGAGACTAAAGTCTTTTGTAGTGCAAGGAGCACTACTAAAGACCTCTTATGACTCTGTATTGGCCTCAGCCATCTCCTATGGAGTGGTCTGCTGGTGCAGCAGCATCACGACAGCAGACAGGAAAAGACTGGAGAAGCTGGTCAGGAAGGCCAGCTAGGTTTTGGGGATGTGGGAAAAAGGAGGATGGTAGCCAAGCTGTCATCTGTGCTGGAGGCAACTCCCACCCCCTGTATGATGCAGTGTCATCTCTGAACAGCTCCTTCAGTGACAGACTGTTAAATCCTAAATGTCCAGAGGAACGAAATCGAAGTTCTTTTCTCCCTGCTGCTTTCAGACTTTATAATCTGAGCTGCTCCCACTGAACCATTATCACTATTAGTTATTATTAGTCACTTTAAAACAGTGTAAACTGTGCAATTACACCATGTGACCCATGACTTTTTTCTGTTGTTGTTAAATAAATACAAGCAGCCTGTAACTGCTAAACTTAGACCAGATGAAATCACCCTATCATCAATTATTTTTTAATAGTCATGTCTCCTTGGGGAAGAGCTGCTGAGGCCCAGACGCTTAAAAAAATGCACAGCAAAGTCATGTGCTCTGTCAGGACAGTGATGATATTTGAGGGCTCTGGGTGAGTCTTTTAAAATTGTGGAAATGATTAACAATAAATTATTGAAGCTGCTGGAACATGAATAAAAACCTCTATAGAGAATCAGGTGCCACAGAACTAAACTTCACATGTAGCAGAGAATCTGTCTTTGTAGTTTAGGTTTTAGTCTTCTGGCCAAAATCAATTGATTAGATTTATTGAAAAAAGGTTAAATTGCTCCATCAGTACAGCTGCAAAGCATAAAGGTCAAAGTGAGGAAGGAAAATCAATAACTGATAAATATCAAATAACATGATGAGTTTTTCAACTGTTCCTTACAGAATTTAATTCGAACTTCAGACAACTATTAATTACATGATTCTGTTCAAGTAAAGATTTAACTCAGAAACTCATTAAACATCTGAAGAGTATAATAAGAGTTAGTTTATAACAGGTGTAATGTGTAAACAGTGACAGAAGACAGTGTGTAAACCTGGACTCACCTGGTGCTGCAGACGCCATGATGTCACTCTGCTGACATCAGCTGGTACTGAAGCTGATTCAACTGCAACAGAAGGAAAAATAAAAAGAAGTTAGATTTTAATATGATAAACTCAAAACACACACACGTCTCTATTCAATAGTGCTGAGGTGACGTACAGTCTCTTCACAAACAATTAATGTTTTAATTCTTCTTCATCTTTCTGAAAAATAACCCACAAAGAAAAAGTGAAAACATGTTTTTACATTAAATTCTGAAAATTAAACTTCTGAACAACTTGAAATCTCTCTTTTACAAAAGTACAGTAACTGTGTGTCTTTGGACAAATAGTGAATGTTTGTGTCCTCTGGTCTGGGAGGAGTTTTACTGAAGTCGAGATAAGAATGAAAACATCAAGAAGCAAATATGAACTGACTCCCAGTTGGACAAACTGAGTAAACACTACTGTTAGTATCTAATTCAACTGATCGTTAGCACTTTATACCACAACCTGTGGTTTACGGTGTAATTTAATGGGATGAATCAGGAACCAAATACTTCGACAAACTGAGAAATAAAAGTGAAGTTTCGGGAGAAAGTGCTAACAAAGTTGTAATTAAAGATTAACAGGATTATATCATAACAGATCAGATTAGAATGAAAATAGAAGAAACAATCGATGATGGTTTGATTTGAAACGTAACACATCACAAACTGACTCCAACTCTTCTGCTTTTTTTACTCATAAGTTTTCAGGCTGTAAAAACGACTTGTCAGTGAAGTGAACACGTTTCATATCAACTCCTGACGGTCTGTTGATCCATCTACAGTCTGATCACTGACACTGGCTTTATTCTAACGTCTGGATGTTGAAGTAATGATTAGAGTTTGTTCAAGTTTACTCACCGATTTATTCCTGTTGCGCCATCACTGATCACTGCTCCGAGTTAAAAGTAAAAGTAAAACGTTTGGTGTCAGTTTGCAGCAGCTGTTCACATGTTTCCACATATTCAACAGTAGATCTGACGATACGAGATGAACTTAATCCCAGGTGATGTCTGAGTGTTTCTCTCTTCCAGAAAATCCAACTTCGAGAATCTTTATTAAAAGGGCGTTTACTGGTCGATGATAAAGCGCCATCTGCTGGAAGCTACGCTGAATATACACGAGAGAGGTTCAGTGTTTATTCCAGATTCAAAAAACTTTATTAATGCCGGATGGAAATTGTTTTGCTTTGTTACAGTTGTTCTCAAATCAGACAGAAAGAAAGCGATCCGCAACCAGAAAGGATCCAAAGCAATACAGAAGAATATCAATACAGAAAACTGAGTGTATATATACAGAATATGTAAGATGGATAAAAATAGGTCAATAATTATAGTTTATGGTGGAATGACAGCAGACAAGAAATTGTCAGTTCCTCCACTCCTTACAGAGGGGGGGCACAAACTCTGGAACAACTTACTGAGGAAATAAGATCAGCTGACTCAGTAACATCTTTTAAATCTCTCCTTAAAACATACCTCTACCGGCGAACTTTTTCTGATCTTCTTTAAATAGAGACAACTCTTCATTTAGGACGACTTCCCATTAACTTAGAAATCTGTCTTTCCTTTGCAACTGGTTTTCTTAAGGACTGATGTTGTAGTTGGTGTAGGTTTTGTTTGTATTATTGTTTCCTGCACCCCAACCGGTCAGGGCAAATGGACGTCTAACTTGAGCCTGGTTCTGCTGGAGGTTTTTTCCAGAGGGAGTTTTTCCTCTCCACTGTTTGCCTAGTGCTGCTCAAGTTGGTCTTTTTGTCTCTTTTGTAAAGCACTTTGTAACATATGTTTAGAAAAGTGCTCTATAAATAAATTTATTATTATTATAACGATTATTAAGGTTTTTCTCCAGCTGTCAGCTGTTATCAGTATCACTAGATTAGAAGATGTTGCTCCTGAATCTCTGGAAATGATGTTATAGTCTGATTAACCATTTGTGGACCAATTTTATATAAACAGCCAAACTTGTATCAGTGTCATTAAACATGTTGAAAAAATAACTTCTAGTTATTCCACATGAAACAGAGCAGGTTGTCTTATTTGATTTGGCCACTAGATGGTAACAGAAAGTTGTGTTTTCTGTATTTTATCCTGAGACAGCTAAATCAGTGAAATGGACATTTACAAGAAACTGTTATACATAATATATTCTGTTTGTGGCAGGACTGAACTAGTAATCTATTCGGGTAGAGCTTTTGGGCCAATGCTAATTTGGCAAAGTTTTTAATAAGATATATGTTTTGACCTCACCGGGCTTTAAAGCAGAGAGTAGCCCGGGGGAGACGAATCAAGCCGATAAGCTGTGTATAAATTTAGGCAAAGTGTCCGGTTATTAGATGGTGATGGGCTAATATGGATAAAACAAAGTGAAAGGGAGGTGCAGAGAAGCTGGAGGAGAAAAATATTTTTAAAAATAATAAATTCTACATAAGAATGTCACAAAATGTGCACATTTCTTTGCCATCTCACCATCACAGTGCTGCTGCTCTTTAGGATTCACTCCTGCTACATATCACTAAGGCCTCATAAGCCGCCTCCTGTTCTTCTGTCACTCCTGCTAAGAGAAATGACTCCCTGTCTCTCCCCCTAGTGGTAATTCATATATGTACCTGAATAAGTATATGAACCTGAATACATTCTGTACTTCTGTCTTGGTGCCAACTCCCCCAATCTCAGGAAGACTTACTTTCTCACTGCAGAACTGACACAGATCCCTTTGGTCCTGTTGTTCCAGGCACATCAGAATCTTCCAAAACCCTTCACCCCTTCCCTTACCCATCTTTACCATCATTATAACATGTTAACCCATTTGGAGTGTCAGTCTTTCTTTAGGTTCAGTTATACTAAAACCTACTGTAGCTACAGATTCAGTTTGATAAAACACATTTCTATAAAATTACCTTATACACATGTTCAGCATCATGTGTTGTAGTTGTTCAAGTTGTGGATTTTTCTTGACACAAAAGCGTTTTTAGGATATCTACAGAATAATTCATCAACTATCATGTCATTATTATTTCACATATCTCTCCCCTAGTAGGTTTATGCCCCCTGGCTATCAGAATCTATACTGCTGAACCTGGGCTGAGTATCTGAAGTATCTGTTCTGCGTTATCTACTAAATCTTAGGCTCAGTCTGATTCAGTTCTGGTCAGTTACTCAGATTCAAGGTTCTCTGTGTTCATTAATCACTGGGTTCGGTAAAGAGACTGGCAATAGCGACTCTACATAGAAAGTAAAAATACCTCCATCCCACTAGGAATCCACACATAGACACTTATAAAAATAGCTAAATTAATGTATTTATAAAAGGTTACATAAACAACTGAAAGGTGACAAAACAAACAAAAAACTTCCTTTACATCAATAACTTCAAATCAGGTGTTCAAACAAAATGATGAATATATCAAAAATTATGAGAAACTCAACCAGGTGATAAAAAAGTAATCAACACAACATAAACAAATAAAATTGGTGTCAGTTCAACCCAAATATTCAGTTGTCAGTTCTTATTGTTCTTTACTTCTTTACTCCTCGCTGAATGATTCCTTTAACTGTCTCACTCAGTTGCATTGATTTCAGTATTCAGCCAAAATTATATCTGAGATATCAAAGAAAAAATAGAACTAGAGGGTGAATTTCCCTCGAAGTCAGTCTCCTTTAATTTGATTCCTACCACCACCTTGGAGTCCTGATGAGAAGACTGTAGCTCCACGACAGCAGAACAATTATCACAGAGTCCAAAACCTTTCTTCAGTCTCCAATAGGCTTTACACTACAATAAAATATATACACATAGCTGCCATGTTTTCGTTTTCTCTACCGAATTCACAACAAACACATCTAGTCTACCTATTTTCCCTAAAAGCTGTGTTTCATGTCTTCCCAGAGTTACAGTAGCTGCTGTACATGTAGCAGTCACTTAGCTGTAGGTCTCAATTAGCCGGCAGAACCTAGCGGCTAAAAAGTTTATTTAAACAATACAAACACTTCGTCTAACACAGAAATCTTCATATCCAGACTGGTTGTACTCTGAAATGTATTCAAAGGAACAAAACACACACTTTAGCTCTCCTAAAATAAAGTTACCTGTGCTAACCAGCTAGTTTGGAAGCTAACTCACCTGGATAATCCACCTAATTAAGAGTTTTTCTCTCGTCTCTTCCACCTCAGTTTCATTCAGTAATTCCTCTCTGTCAGCTCCAGCTCTACTGACTCTAGTGCAGAAAATGTCCAGTCAATAATGTCCCACTTCACCTTTAACCCTTCAACTCTGTTCACACAACTGTCTGAGTTGTGTGGTCTCCTAGTGTCGTGAGTGGAAGACTAGAAACTTCTGTGTGATCAGAACTCAGAGAGCATCTACCATTTACCTGTTAATGATGCGTTTAGGAACACTGGGCGTTACTTAGTAACAACATTTGTTTATTGTATAATGTCGTTCTGTCATCATAGATTTAGCCGATAAGGTTGATAATATCCATCTCTCTTTATTAGCAGAAATAACATCTAAACATTTTATTTTGCATTATAAACATCATGTTTTTTTCCCATTTAAACAAACAACAAAAAAGATCAAATAGAATTTTGATCTGTCTGATCTCTCCCACCGTTTGCCCAATGGGATGCGTGTGGAGACTGGAGTTGGTCACACGCTACTACGAAGTCGGTCTTGGCCTCGGCGGACGTCGGAAGCCGTTTCTAGGAGGTCTTGACTAAACGCTCGATAGTCCAGGAATGGAACAAGTCTGCCTGCAATTAACTAACTGGACTCCACATTAACTTAAAGACATTAACTGTTATACTGGACTGCTGCCTACACAGCATGTAATCACCCATATGAGGATGGGTTCCCTGTTGAGTCAGCATCTCATTAGTGAAGTAGCTGCCTCCATTTCTCTTCACCATGATGTCGATCTTTTCTATCAATTCACTGACTTGTTTGAGGTTTTGTTTATCACAGTTATTAAACACATGGTATCTTCCTCCACAGTCACTGATAAACTTCCTAAAACAATCATCACATTTTGTTTTGATGTATTCTTCAATCGTCAGGTTCTCACGTTCCAGTTTATCTCCTCCAGTTAAGAGAACGATGGTGAATTTCTCTGAATTCTTCCCGAAGCCTTCCTTTATAAGTTTTAACGTCTCCTTCTCCTCTGGTGTGAGTCGACCAATCTGTAACACCAACAGGAAGACATGTGGTCCTGGAGCCAGAAGACTGATACATTTCACCATCTCATCATTAACTTGTTCATTAGATAAGGTTGAATCAAACAGACCAGGAGTGTCGACCACAACAACAGGACGACCGTTAACTTCACTCTGAGCTTTCTGACATTGTTTAGTGACTGATATTTGACTTAGTTCAGCTTTAAACTTTTTTCTTCCTAGAATAGTGTTTCCTGAAGAACTCTTTCCACAGCCAGTCTTCCCTATCAGAACAATCCTGAGACTCTCTGGACTCTGCTCCTCTTCATCACCTGAAACAGCAAAATAACTGTTGTTATCTTACAGGTTTCAATACTGTAATGTAGGACATGACAACACACAGCATTCAAAGTACTTACAAGTGATCCTGCTCTTCTTGATCTTTTCAATTTCTCGCTGTTGTGTGTTAATACGTTTCTCTTGTTGTATTACTTTATCTATTTGGGCATTTGCAAATGCTTGAGTTGTGTAGCACTGTTGTTTATCTTTGGATTGTTTCATCTTTTCCACAGTGTCCAACAGTTCAGAGATCTGCTTCCTGTCCTTGATGTTGACAACAACATATCTTCCTCCACAGCTCTGACAGAGCTCCTGGATGTCTCTGTTCTCTCTTACAAAGTTAACAACAGCTGGATCTGTAGGATCTGACTCCACAGTGAACAGAATCATGGTGAAGTCATTGACTATAGAGCTGAATGTGTTCTGGATGGTCTCTAACTCTCCCTTGTCTTCATCAGTAAGGGGACCCACAGGTAGGACCAGGATGAAGGCATGGACCCCCTCAGGATCACAGAGGGAGATACACCTGAATGATTCCTCCATCACTGTCTCCTGAGGTTTTCCATACAAGGCAGGCAGCTCCACCAGGGAAACCCAACGTCCACACACCTCTCCCTGATTCTTAACACACTCTGATGAGTTGGAGACTGAATGAAGCTCTGTCTGACCTAAAATGTTCTTGGCTGCTGAAGTCTTCACTGCTCCTCTTCTACCACACAGAACCAGGTTTAAAACTGGTTTGATGGGTTCAGACTTTGGTCTTTTTGTCTCTTCAGTCAACTTGAGGAAGGTCTCTCTGTTTTCATGCACAATGTTCTCAATCTTCCTCATTAACTGATTATGGTCATTTTCAAACATGTTGTAATTTCTTTCACCACATTCTCCAATGAGCCATTTAACAGAGCAGCTGGTTTCATCCTCCTCGTGTGTGATGACGACCATTGAGTATTTAAAAGCATCTTGATCAAACAAACTCAGGATGAACTTCAGTGTTTTTCTGTTCTCCTCAGTGAAATCAGAAGGTTTCACTAACAGCAGCAGAACATTTGGTCCAGGAGAACAAAGAGTCACACAGTTCTTCATCTCTTCTCTCACTGCTTCCACAGACAGACTGAACATGTTTGGAGTTTTTACTACTGTTACTGGTTTTCCTCTCCACTCTCCACTGACAGACACACAGTGTTTATTTGAAGTGAATTTTGGGGTAAAAAACTCTTTTCTACCAGTGATGAAGTTTCCCAGTGTTTGTTTTTGTGTTTTTGTCTTTTGTTTCCCGAACATCACAATCCTGAGTCCATGTGCTTAGAAAAATAAAAAAAATAGATGAGATTTAAACAATACATTTACAGATTGTATTAAGTATAGTTTCATTACACTCTATTTAACTATCTAAGCCAAGGAGACAAACTTTAAAGTAAAGTGATCTAGATAGATTTTTTGCAGAGAAAGATTTACATGCACAGAAAATCTCTGTGAGTTCTGTCTTGGTCTCCTGCTTCTTATCAGATGTGTTAATAGTCTGTAGGTTTTCTATTGGTCAAAACCAGTTTTTGCTGGATCCCAGATAGACTTCAGTCCTTTAAATGTAGGATTGAAAATCTGTCTCATTCTTCAAGATTCAAGATTCAAGATTCAAAAAACTTTATTGATCCCAGAGGGAAATTGTTTTGCCTCATTACCATTGTTCTCAAAACAGACAGAAAGAAAAGGAACCACAACCAGGAAAGATCCAACACCAACAGAAATACACCAACATAAATACACAATAACATCAATACCGAAAAACTCAATATATATACAGAATACGTAAATAGATAAATGAAATTGGGTCAATATATTCACAGCAAGTATATGACAGTATCACTTCCCCCACCCCTTACAGAGGGGGGAGGAATTGTACAGATTGATGGCCACAGGTAGAAAGGATCTCCTGTGGTTCTCTGTGGAACATTTAATGTTAATAAGTCTTTGGCTGAACGTGCTCCTCTGTCCAACCAACACACTGTGCAGTGGGTGGGAGGGGTTGTCCAAGATTGAGAGGAGTTTGGACAGCATCCTCCTTTCAGCCACAACATGTAGAGGGTCCAGCTCCACCCCCAGAACAGAGCCAGCCCTCCTAATCGGCTTATTTAGTCTGTTAGTGTCTGCCACCTTCATGTTGCTGCCCCAGCAGACCACAGCATAAAAGATGATACTGGCCACCACAGACTCATAAAACATCCACAGCATGGTGCTGCAGACGTTGAAGGACCTGAGTCTCCTCAGGAAGTACATCCGGCTCTGAGCCTTCCTGTACAATGCTGATGAGTTTTTGGTCCAGTCCAGTTTGTTGTCCAAGTTCATTCCCAGGTATTTGTACTCGGACACAACCTCCACCTCCTCCCCCTGTATAAAGAGAGAGATGACAGGACTCCCAGATTTCCTGAAGTCCATCACCAGCTCCTTTGTTTTGTTGATGTTGAGTTGCAGATGGTTGAGTCCACACCAGTCCACAAAACTGTCCACCACTCCCCTGATACTCTGTGACATCTCCACCCTTAATACATCCTACAACTGCAGAGTCATCAGAGAACTTCTGAAGATGACAGGACTCTGAGTTGTACCTGAAGTCTGAGGTGTACAGGGTGAAGAGGAATGGAGACAGAACTGTCCCCTGTGGAGCACCTGTGCTACAGATCACAGTGTCAGACACACAGTTCTGCAGGCGGACGTACTGTGGACGATTAGTGAGGTAGTCCATGATCCAGGAAATCAGGGGAGTGTTGACTTGCATGTTTTTTAATTTCTCTCCCAGCAGTGCAGGTCGGATGGTGTTAAATACACTGGAGAAATCAAAAAATATGAACCTCACTAAGCCCCCAGGCTTGTCCAAGTGGGTGTAGGTGAGATGGAGCAGCTGTATAATGCCATCATCCACTCCAATATGGGGTTGGTAAGCAAACTGGAGGGGGTCAAGTGAGGGTTTAACCAGAGGTCGGAGGGACTCCAGGATCAGCCTCTCAAAAGCCTTCATGATGTGTGATGTCAGAGCCACTGGTCTGAAGTCATCGAGGACTCTGGGACGTGGAGTCTTATTCACTGGAACCAGGCACGACTTTTTCCACCCTAGAGGAACTCTCTCCAGGTGCAGGCTGAGGTTGAAGATGTGTTGGAGAACAACACATAGCTGAGGAGCACAGGCTTTCAGCACCCTTGGGCTGACTCCATCAGGACCTGCAGCTTTTGTGGGGTGAAGCCTGTTCAGCTCTCTTCTCACCTGCTCAGCTGAGATTGTTAGGGTGGTGGCTGAGTCGTGTGGGGGAGGGACTGAGGAGCAGTTAGTGAACTGAAGTGGGCTCTGTGGATCAGCCTGGAATCGATTGAAGAAATTATTCAATTCATTGGCTCGGTCCACAGTCCCTACAGTCTCCTGGCTGCTGGACTTGTAGCCAGTGATGGTCCTCATGCCCCTCCAAACCTCCCTGGTGTTGTTCTGTTGAAGGCTATGTTCCAGTTTTTTCCTATAAACCTCCTTTCCCTCTCTGGACCCTCCTTGCTGCCTCCCTGTCTCCTGATCTGAATGCCTTCTTTTTGTCATTCAGGATAGCTTTGATGTCCTGAGTGACCCAGGACTTATTGTTTGGGAAGCAGCAAATGGTTTTTGTAAGTACGTGGGTGTCCACACAGAAATTGATGTAGTCAGAGATGCAGTCTGTCAGTCCATCAATGTCCTCACCGTGAGATTCACAGAGAGTTTTCCAGTCTGTCTCTTCAAAGCATCCCTGCAGGGCAAAGTGTGCGCCCTCTGTCCACCTCTTTACAGTTTTCATGGTGGCAGGCTGCCTCTGAACCAAAGGTGTGTATTGTGGGAGGAGATGTACCAGGTTGTGATCCGACTTTCCCAGAAGGGGGAGGGCAGTGGAGCTGTAGGCATCTTTAACATTAGCATACATCAAGTTCAATGTCCTCTCCCCCCTGGTGGGACAGCTCACAAACTGGGTAGAGGTAGGAAGTGTCTTATTAAGGGTGGCCTGATTAAAGTCTCCAGAGATCATAAAGAAGGTGTCAGGGTGTCTGGTCTGCAGGCTGGAGGTGACCGTCTGAATGACGTCACACGCAGCAGCGGCGTTAGCGGATGGAGGAACGTAAACTGTGATTAATATGGTGTGAGAAAACTCTCTGGGCAAATAATATGGACGAAGTCCCACAGCCAAAAGTTCAATATCAAAATATCAATATCTTGATCTAATGTTCAAACTTCATCATTTATCTTCACATGATAAGAATATTCTTGAACTTACCAACAGGTTCAACAGGATCCACTTTAACACTGGCTGCTCCTTCTTCTTTCAGACTTTCATGACCACTGAATAAATCAGACTTTACGTCCTCAAATACATCACAGCTCACATGATCTACATTGTTCTCCTTCACAATCTGGTCCATGATCTTTAACAGCTCTGGACGTTCAAGGTTTTTCTTCCACAACATCGTGTATCTACATTTCCTCATAATGTCTCCTAACAGATGATGCTGCAGGTATTTTACTGTGGAACCTGAACTCTCCTCTCTGGGTGTTGATATCAGCATCAGTAAATGATCAAATGATCGATCACCAAAGTGTTCAAGGATTGATCGTAGCCTCTTTGTTTGTGGCTCAGTGAAGTCTTCAGGCTGTAGAACCAGCAGGAACACATGAGGTCCAGGAGCAGAGAGTCTCACACAGTTTTCTACAAGTTCTGTCAGTTTGTCTTCAGAGATTTCAGGATGCAGCAGATCTGGGGTGTTAATGAGAACTATTTCTTTGTCCTCAGTCAGTTCACTGATCCTCAGAGAGTGGTCTGGTGCTTTTTCAGTGTTGAACACCATTTTTCTCAGTATAAAATTCCCCAGTTTTCTCCTCTCAGACCAGATGTTCCCCAGCAGAACAACCCTCAGCTCAGACACTGAAAACAAAATGACTTCTATAATTAAAGTCATTATAATACAGAGATAAATTAATGTGACATATATTTATATTGTTCTATTTTTATTTTCTAAAATCTGACATTTTGAGAGCTTCCACTGTTAAATATTATTATTTCAGATCAACAAAACAAACTGTTCAGTTTGACTCACTGAGAGGTGGCAGGAGTTCAAAGCTGCCTTTACATTTTGTGGATCGTTCATCATCTGTGACTGTGAGGAAACACAAAGAAACAAATACTTTTTTTTATTCTGTCCAAATGTGTTCTCTAATGTTCTCTAAAATCATTCGAATATGCAAAGATTACTGGCGTCTTCATCAACAATAATTTGAATTAAGTCTCCTCTGATGTTTGGTGGATTTCCAACATATAATACATGAAGTAAACCACTGAATGTGAAAACAGAGTAATGTTAATTATTCAGACACAGCTTAGGTCTCTGTCATTTGGGGAATCTCCTTGATGGAGCAGGTCAGGTGAACTCATAACGCTGATCCTGAATATGTACATGTGACATCATGTAACCACTTAACTGAACTACCTGTCATGATCCTGCCCCACACTACTGGTCCTTGATTTTATTTTGACTGTCCTTTCAGTCCCTGCCTGGGTTTCTCTCTCTTTCCTCTTCCATAGTTTTTTCTTTCAATCTGTTTTCTCCAGTTATTTTCTGTCTCTGCTATAAATGCTCCATTTCTGTTCTGTCTCTCTCCTCTGCCTTGATGGTCTGATCTCTTTCACCTATGGTTTCCTCTTCTATTTAAGCACCTTCCTGCGACTTTGTCAGTGTTTCATTCTGTTTTCCAGCCATCTACCTCTTCTTGTGTTTGGAGCTCATTCTAACCTGGACTTTGCCTCAGCTTTGCCTCTTGTCTTTGAAATTGTATTTTCACTAGATATTTTATTAAACATTGCCTGGGCCTGGCAAAACTACCATTCAACAGTTCTAATCAGTTCTATAAAGTATGACTAAATCATTTAATGTCATCTCTCACTGCAAATAAATGCACTAAGCAACTAAATAGTGAAGTGGAGTGAGCTGAATTTTCATGGACATGTTGCTGGACATGAACAAACAGCTTAAGTTGCTTTCAGAACATAATTCTAACTTTAGACAACTATTAATTACATGATTCTGTTCAAGTAAAGATTTAACTAAGAAACCTCATTAGACATCTGAAGAGTATAATAAGAGTTAATTTATAACAGGTGTAATGTGTGGACAGTGACAGAAGACAGTGTGTAAACCTGGACTCACCTGGTGCTGCAGACGCCATGATGTCACTCTGCTGACATCAGCTGGTACTGAAGCTGATTCAGCTGCAACAGAGGGAAAAATAAAAAGAAGTTAGATTTTAATATGATAAACTCAAAACACACACGTCTCTATGCAATAGTGCTGAGGTGACGTACAGTCTCTTCACAAACAATTCATGTTTTAATTCTTCTTCATCTTTCTGAAAAATAACCTACAAAGAAAAAGTAAAAACATATTTTTACATTAAATTCTGGAAATTAAACTTCTGAACAACTTGAAATCTCTCTTTTACAAAAGTACAGTAACTGTGTGTGAATCAGGAACCAAATACTTCGACAAACTGAGAAATAAAAGTGAAACATATCCATTAAATATAACCGAAAATTGTACAGAGAGTTGTCCTTTTACGTTTGTTTCTCTCATTAAACTGACATTTGTTATAACTTAAAGTGACTCTTGTGAAACCTGTGAACCGGACTTTTTTCATAAGTTTTCAGGCTGTAAAAACGACTTGTCAGTGAAGTGAACACGTTTCATATCAACTCCTGACCGTCTGTTGATCCATCTACAGTCTGATCACTGACACTGGCTTTATTCTAACGTCTGGATGTTGAAGTAATGATTAGAGTTTGTTCAAGTTTACTCACCGATTTATTCCTGTTGCGCCATCACTGATCACTGCTCCGAGTTCAAAGTAAAAGTTAAAAGTTTGGTGTCAGTTTGCAGCAGCTGTTCACATGTTTCCACATATTCAACAGTAGATCTGACGATACGAGATGAACTTAATCCCAGGTGATGTTTGAGTGTTTCTATCTTCCAGGAAATCCAACTTCGAGAATCTTTATTAAAAGGTTTTTACTGGTGTAAAAGCGCCATCTGCTGGAAGCTACGCTGAATATACACGAGAGAGGTTCAGTGTTTATTCCAGATTTAAAAAACTTTATTTACAGTTGTTCTCAACTCAGACAGATAGAAAGGGATCCGCAAGCAGAAAAGATCCAAACCAGTACAGAGTAATATCAATACAGAAAACTCAGTGTATATATACAGAATATGTAAGATGGATAAAAATAGGTCAATAATTATAGTTTATGGTGGAATGACAGCAGACAAGTTGTCAGTTCCTCCACTCCTTACAGAGGGGGCAGGGATTGTAAAGATTTATGGTCACAGGTAGAAAGGACTTCCATGGTTCTCTGTGGAGCACTTGATGTCAGTCTCTTGCTGAACGTGCTCCTCTGTCCAGTAGCCGTGTGCAGTGGGTGGGAGGGATTGTCCAGGATTGAGAGGAGTTTGGACAGGATCCTCCTCTTAGCTACATGACGTAGAGGGTCCAGCTCCACCCCCAGAACAGAGCCAGCCCAGCGGATCAGTTTGTTCAGCCTGTTAGTGTCTGACACCTTCATTTTGTGACTGTTGTAGAAGAAGACACTGGAACCACAGACTCATAGAACATCCGCAGCATGGTGCTGCAGACGTTAAAGGACCCGAGTCTCCTCAGAAAGTACATTGGAGCTTTTGCAGTTAGAGCCCACAAACTCTGGAACAACTTACTGAGGAAATACGATCAGCTGACTCAGTAACATCTTTTAAATCTCTCTTTAAAATCCTCCTCTACCGGCGAACCTTTTCTGATCTTCTTTAAATAGGGACGACTCTTCATTTAGGACGACTTCCCATTAACTTAGAAATCTGTCTTTCCTTTGCAACTGGTTTTCTTAAGGACTGATGTTGTAGTTGGTGTAGGTTTTGTTTGTATTATTGTTTCCTGCCATTGCCATTGCTGTCCAAAAGCAAATATTGCAGCACGTTTGAAGTTGGCAAAAGAGCACCTGGATGTTCCACAGCACTAATGACAAAATATTCTGTGGACAGATGAAACCAAAATTGAGTTGTTTGAAAAAAACACACAACACTATGTGTGGAGAAAAAATGGCACAGCACACCAACATCAAAACCTCATCCCCAGTGTAAAACATGGCGGAGGGAGCATCATGGTTTGGGGCTGCTTTGCTCTCAGGACCTGGACGGATTGTTGTCATTGATGGAAAAATTAATTCCAGAGTTTATCAAGACATTTTGCAGGAAAGAAGACCATCTGTCCCCAACTGAAGCTCCACAGAGGATGGGTGATAACAGGACAATGACCTAAAGCATACAAGTAATTCCACAAAAGAATAGCTTCAACAGAACAAAATACACCTTCTGGAGCGGCCCAGTCAGAGTCCTCAACCCCACTGAAATGCTGTGGCATGACCTTAAGAGAGCCATTCACACCAGACATCCCAAGAATATTGCCACACTGAAACAGTTTTGTGTGGGTCCAAAATTACTCCAGATTGTTTTGCAGGTCTACAGGAAACGTTTGGTTGAGGTTATTGCTGCCAAACAAGGGTCAACCAGTAATTAAGTCCAAAGTTTCACATACTTTTCCCACCCTGCACTGTGAATATTTACATGTTATGTTCAATAAAAACATGAAAACATATAATGTTTGTGTAGTATTATTTTCAGCAGACTGTGTTTTGTGAGTTAGATGAACATCGGAGCACATTTTATGACCAATTCATGCAAAACTCCACGTAATCCCAAAGGGTGGCCATACTTTTTCTTGCAACTGTACCTGGGAGTGTACTTGGACAACAAACTGGACAGGACTAAGAACTCATCAGCACTGTATAAAAAGGCTCAGAGCCGGATGTACTTTCTGAGACTCAGCTCCTTCAACGTCTGCAGCACCATGCTGCGGATGTTTTATGAGTCTGTGTCATCTTCTATGCTGTGATCTGCTGGGGCAGCAACATAAAGGTGGTAGACACTAACAGACTAAACAAACTGATAGGAGGGCTGGCTCTGTTCTGTGGGTGGAGCTGGACCCTCTACATGTTGTAGCTGAGAGGAGGATGCTGTCCAAACTCTGGACAATCCCACCCCCCCCCCCCCACCCCCACTGCACAGTGTGTTGGTTGGACAGAGGAGCACATTCCGTCAAAGGCTTATTAACATTAAATGTTCCACAGAGAAACACAGGAGGTCCTTTCTACCTGTGACCATCAATTTGTACAATTCCTCCCCCCTCTGTAAGGAGTGGGGGAAATGATAGTTGTGTCGTATACTTGCTGTCAATCCACAATAGGCTATAATATTGACCCAATTTCATCAATCTATTATACATATTCTGTACATATATTGGGTTTTCTGTATTGATGTTATTGGTTATGTGTTTTTATGTTGGTGTTGGTTGTGGTTTCCTTTCTTTCTGTCTGTGTTGAGAACAACTGTAATGAGGCAAAACAATTTTCCTCCGGCATTAATAACGTTTTTTGAATCTGAATCTTGAATCTTAGCTGTAGGCCTCAATTAGCCAGCAGAACCTACCAGCTAATGAGCTTATTTAAACAAAACACACACTTTAGCTCTCCTAAAATAAAGTTACCTGTGCTAACCAGCTAGTTTGGAAGCTAACTCACCTGGATAATCCACCTAATTAAGAGTTTTTCTCTTGTCTCTTCCACCTCAGTTTCTTTCAGTAACTCTTCTCTCTGTCAGCTCCAGCTCTGTTGACTCTAGTGCAGAAAATGTCCAGTCAATAATGTCACTTCACCTTATACCTTTGAACTATGTTCTCACACCTGTCTGAGTTGTGTGGTCTGCTAGAATCATGAGTGGGAGACTAGAAACTTCTGTGTGATCAGAACTCAGAGAGCATCTACCATTTACCTGTGTAATTCAGAGCACCAAAGAAATAACCTGGGTTACATTAGCAGTACAACGTTTATTAGTAGAAATATTTGTTTATTGTATAATGTTCTGTCATCATAGATTTAGCCGATAAGGTTGATAATATCCATCTCTTTTTATTCATTTTACATTATAAGCATCATGTTTTTTTCCTCATTTAAACAAACAAACAAAAAAAGATCAAACAGATATTAATTATATAACAGTTATTAATATCTAAAACAGCATGTTTGTATGATAATAGAACAAATAGATTTATAAGCCACACGTGAAAGAAACTTGTTTACAGCTTAAACTACATCTGTTCTTCTACCTGTTCATGAATCATCTTCAATGATTTATTAAAATCATCTCACAGACGGGGGTTGTGATTGTAAATCACAATGATTTCTTTCTTTAAGTTTTCATGTGAATGCATAAACAAAAGTGAACGAACTACAGGATAGAAGAACATTAAGGAAGAAGTGTTCAAATCCAGTTACAGGCTGGATACAGGAATGGACTGACCTACTGTGGAGACGTGTGGAAGACTTGGAGCTCTAAAACCAGACAGCATGAATCCAGTCCAAATAACGTGTTGTAGTATTTTATGTGGTAGTTTGGACTCAGAGAGATAATTTCTAGTAAGGTACAGCAGAGGTAACCACCTTCTATAAACACAGCAGCAGATCTGACAGTGATTCTAAAGGAATTCAAAACTCCATTGAGTAGATTCATTAAAGTCTGTCTTCAGTTGGGTGTCACAGTGTGTTTGTTTTACCTAAGGATCGAAGGCGTTTCAAGGTCTGATTCCACGTGTCCAGCAGAGTGTCCGCTCGCGTGCTTTTTTAAATGGACTCCACTGGTTTTGATGATTTTCGGGTTTTACCTGTTGTTTTTTATCAGAGTTTTTTCTCATCCTGGAGGGTGTTTAGGTGGAGGAGGCTGGAGCCTTCAGTCCTCCCTGTACTGGCTTTGGCGAGCCCTGTTATGCGGGCCGGTTGGCCGTCCACGATGGCTCCATCTCCGGGTCTGACTCCTGCCCTGCTCTCTGCAGAACTTGACAACGAGAAGCACCTGGTTCACGTGGCTGATCCTGACCTGGAAAAACGCACCGGCCAATGGGCCTGGCTTGGTCTGAGACCAGCCCCAGGTGTTAGAGAGGTTTTAAGACTGGTCTCGGCTAGACTGTTGCTGATGAGCAGCATATGCTGCCAGGATTACTGCAGGGCTGTGGAGGAGTCGTCGGATGAGCCGAGATCCTTTTCCTAGAACTTGGTTTTACTTTGGACTTTAGGGATTCGAGCAGGTGCTTGAACCTGTACACACTGTCACGGGGACGATCCTGGATGCCTGTGTGTGTGGGAGTTGAATAGAGTCCAGCTGAGGCGCAGGGAGGACACAGTGTGGAAGGAGGAAAGCTGGTTGAGAATTGTGTCTGCAAAACCCGTATGCGAGGTCCTCTAAACCACACCCCTGACAAGAAGAAACTGGAGATCTTCAGGGAGGATTCTTACACGTGGTCCGATCGCTTAATGAACTCTTTCACCACAAGATCAATCTGGCGGTTCGTCGCTCAGCTGTGTGCACTGTGGCCCTGCGGAGGACTGTTTTCACACTGTTTCATGGATTGTGACCGGCGGGCGTGAGCTGTTTGAGTTGATAACGGTGATCTTTGAGGTTCTAGTGAAACTGTGGACCTGACTGTTGTTAATTCTTTGGGGCTGGGTACTGAGAGCAGACGCCACGAGGCAACTGCTGAACTTCTTGTCTGGGTCAGGCAAACTTGAGATTTACAAGACCATGAGAGAGGCCCGAGGATCGGATGGTCGACCTCTGTAACCTAGGATTAGTTTATTTTCAACAGAGCCTAACCCACTTATTGATGTGTTTATTAGCTCTGTGCCTATGATGTTTGTCTGTGACATGTTTTTTGATGCTTTCTCGCGTCCACTAAATAAAACTACTCGAAAGGAGTAAATTGCCGCGCCGATTAAATTAAGTTGTCCCGAAGATTGGAATCAAAAGTTCGGTTTATCTGTAGGGGCTCCGGGTTCCGTATGGGAATGAGGGACGGTGCTTCTCGTGGGCCTGGACACTGTACCCAGCAGTCCGCCTTGGTAGTGACCTGTTTAGTTGCTTAAATCAGACAATCAGACACTGTTAAATATATATTTCAGATCACAACATCTACAGTTTGACTCACTGAGAGGTGGCAGGGAAATGCTGCTTCTACGTCTCCTGGGTCGTTTATCATCTGTGACTGTGAGGAAACACAAAGAAATAAGTCATTTCTTTATTCTGTCCACATCTGTTCTCTAATCATGTTGTTGTGTGTTTTGAATATTGAGAGTGAGGCTGCTGAGTGAGCAGAGTTTGGAGCTCATTCATCCATCATGTCACCACTGAACTGAACTACCTGCATATCCGGTCCCAATTACTGGCCTTGCTTTCATTTTGCCCTTCTTTTTCAGTCCCTGTCCGGGTTTCTTTTTTTTCTTCTTGTATTTTTTTTCGTTCAATCTGTTTTCTCCAGTCATTTCCCATCTCTGCTATAAATGCTTCATTCCAGTTCGTGTCTCTCCTCCCCTGCTCACTCTGAATCCTTATCTGGTTCACTGTCCACTCTCCTTTGCCCTGATTGTCTGAGCTCTTTCACTAGGTTTCTATTTAAGAACCTCCTGTGAGCTTGTCAGTGTTTCATCCTGTTTTCCACCCCTACCTTCTACCTTTCCTTCCTGACCTTATTTGAACCTGGACTTTGAAGCCTCAGCTTTGCCCTTTTGTCTTTTAAATTGTATTTTTACTGGATATTTTATTAAACATTGCTAGGCCCCACAAAAACCATTCAACAGTTCTAATAATTTCTTCAATGTAATAAAAACCCATATAGAACCAGGTTCTGCAGAACTAAACTTCATAGGTACAGAGAATCTGTCTTTGTGGTTTAGGTTTCAATAAACCATTAAGACAAATCAAATCATTAGATTTAATGAGAAATGTTAAATTGCTCCATCAGTACAGCTGCAAACATGAAGGTCAACTGAGAAGGAAAATAACTGATAAATATCAAATAACTTGAGTTTTTTCAACGTTGCTTTACAAACTATTCTAACTTCAGACAACTATTAATACATGATTCTGTTCAAGTAAAGATTAACTCAGAAACTCTTAAACATCTGAAGAGTAATAATAAGAGTTAATTTATAACAGGTGTAATGTGTGGACAGTGACAGAAGACAGTGTGTAAACCTGGACTCACCTTGCTGCAACGCCATGATGTCACTCTGCGGACATCAGCTGGTACTGAAGCTGATTCAGCTGCAACAGAGGGAAAGAATAAAAAGAAGTTAGATTTTAATATGATAAACTCAAAACACACACGTCTCTATGCATATTGCTGAGGTGACGTACAGTCTCTTCACAAACATTAATGTTTTATTCTTCATCTTCCTAAAAATAACCCACAAAGAAAAGTGAATATTTGTACTTTAAATTCTGGAAATTAAATTTCTACAACTTGAAATCTCTCTTTACAGTACAGTAACGTGTGTGAATCAGGACCAAATACTTACACAACTGAGAAAATAAAAGCGATGTTTTGTGTTACAAAGTTTAATTAAAGTTAACGGAGGAAACAAAATACGATTCCAATAAAATCTCCGTCCACTTAGAATGAACATGGAAGAAACAATCGATTATGATGTGATTATATATAACAGAAAATTGTACAGATAGTTTTCCTTTTACATCTGTTACTGTCATTAAACTGCCATTTGTTAAACTTAAAGTGACTCTTGTGAAACTGTGAACCAGACTTTATCCTAGGAGTCAGATAGCATGCTCAGTGTTTAGTTACAGCAGAAAAACATCTCCCTCCCTCCTCACTCTACAATCTATAAAAAGAACTGTGTTAATTGTTGAGTAGTTTCTGTCAGCTGCTGTGCTGAGGAATGCAGCAACAGAAATCAGTACTGTCTTATAATGTCATCGATGGTTCTGAGAAGTTTGTTTCACAAATGTTTCTATCAATAACACATCACAACTGACTCAACTCTTCTGCTTTTTTCTTCATAAGTTTTTCAGGCTGTAAAACGACTTTCAGTGAAGTGAACACGTTTCATATCACTCCTGACGGTCCTGTTGATCCATCTACATCTGATTACTGACACGTGGCTTTTTTCTAAGTCTGGATGTTGAAGTAATGATTAGAGTTTGTTCAAGTTTACTCACGATTTATTCCTGTTGCGCCATCACTGATCACTGCTCCGAGTTTAAAAGTAAAAGTAAAAATGTTTGGTGTCAGTTTGCAGCAGCTGTTCACATGTTTCCACATATTCACAGAGATCTGACAACACAAGTTTGTAGAAACAGAATCATCTAATACTCACTGAATCTCGCTGTTGGAGTTGATCTTATCGTCTGGTTGATCATTTGTGGTCCAGATTTATTAAGCAGACAACTTGTACGTGTTATTTGACAGGCTGCCATATTATTCAAATTGGAGAACTGGGTGTTTCCATATGAAACAGAGCAGGCTGTCATTTTTTATTTGGCCACTAGATGACAACAGAAACTGTAAATGACACATTCACAGTACTTTGTGTGTACTAGTATAATGTACACCATGTTTACTGCATATCACTCAGATACACTGTCAAGGAAATGGACATTTAATGATTTAACAGTGTGAGGAAATAATTCAACAGGGATTCTGACACAGAGAGATAAACTCCAACCTGCTCCCTGGTTAGAGACAGAACACCTCAAATAACAGCACTGTGACTGATTGAAGAGGTTCAAGAGTCATATTCAAGTTTAATTCATGTTTCATTGTAGCTGTCTGAGGTGGTTTGTAGATACAAACCACCTCAGACAGCGCAAAGAAATACAGTTGTTTAACTCATTCAAGACAGATTTTAGAGTATTTACCTCAGATACACACAGCTAAACTGTCTCCATCATTCTGTTCTCAACTAGGTCTATAATTGTAAACAACTGAACTTTGTAGCTTCTACAACAACACCCAATGTCGACTTTATATGCTGCTATTTCATGTCATTACTTTGTCTTTTCTCTCTCCTGTAGTTGTGTTTCCTCCACTCCGTTCTTTTTCTCTCTCTGTACTGCTGCAGGTCTCCTCAGCCTTGGA